>NC_044326.1:77684351-77989664 GCF_007399415.2 Gopherus evgoodei
CGACTAGGCAAAACAACAAATATTACAATTCTAAGCAAACTATAACAAGCAACTATACAGAGCAACAAAACAGCAAACTATAACAAGGCAGGTGAAACTTACAAGCTCTACAATCTTAGCAAACTATGACTTATTAAACTAAAAAGCAAAACCTACGGTGCACCTTATGCTATGGGGAAGTTACAGAGGGCAGAGTGGTATGTGCCCAGGATACAGCTCCCAAGGCAGCCCCCAAGGAAGCCAAGGGGTGGTGGCTGCAGCAATGGATACAGCTGAAAGCAGGGAGCAGAGCTTAGCAGTGGCACAAGCTTATTTTTAGCAGCAAAGCGCTGCGGAGTTTAAGAGAGGTTTTAAGACACAGACCAAGGTTCAGCTTGAGTCTGTGTGCTAGGGAAACAGAGCCAGCAGCTAAAGTAATAAAAGTATGGAAAGTTTCACAGAGGGATTCTTACCAGTCCTCAAGGCAGCAGCAGAGGCAGAAGCAGCAGCAACATCAGAAGAAGCAAGGAGGGCTCGGTATGGTCTCGATAATCAGGAGATCTCTCAGGCAGCAATTCATTCTTTGTGGGGGGGGGTTTTAAAAACTAGGGGGTACGCTCAAATAAAAATGAGAGCGGAGAAAGGAGCTCCCAAAACCCCTGGCTGATCAGACCAGGCAGCAATGCAGGAACCTTTCTGAGGTTTGTTTCAAAAATATCTGTTTTTAAAGGCAAACTTAGGCAGTTTCCCGCCAGTAATCCTGATAGGCTCCCTCTGTCACAGGGGAGGAGGCATAGGGAAAAAACTGCAGGTGAGCACAGAGACATGCCTGGGCAAAGTCCTGTGCAATAGGTGACTCAAAAGCACATGAGGCTATGACTCATGCCCAGGATCTTAAAAACACAATAGGTCTTGCAGCTCTGGACATTGCCTGCCCTACACCGAGCCCAGGTTCAACAAGGTGATAACAGGACTAACCCTTTGAACAGGGCAGTGGTCCCACTTAGCACACAGCACAAGCGGCTATCCCTTTGAGAAGGGCAATGGCTCTTAGTAAACAACTTAAGGGGCCCTCCCTTTGAGAAGGGCAGTGGCCCTGGTAAACAACTTAACAGCCAGGGAAGGGCGGCCACAGGAGGAGAACAAGAACAAAATGGGGTATGGGGACAGCTGTAAGAAACAAAATGGAATAGAGGGATAGCTGTAACAGACAAGACCCATCATCATCCAGGTTGGCTTAGAGAGTTGTGAGGAAGATGACTAAGTCCTGCCTCAGTGCAGGGGACTGGACTAGATGACCTACCGATGTCCCTTCCAGTTCCACATTTTTATGATTCTATGGCTACTTCCCCATAGAGGCTCAGGTTTGTTGAACCAAAACCTCTATCTGCAGATATCTCCACAGCCTATTCTATCAGTTTTACTGTTTATGTGTTTGGATGATAGAAGGTGGTTAGTGTCTAGGCCTTCTGATATTTTTGGAGCCAGTTAGCCTCTTCCACACTTCAGTTAGGTGGTCAGGGACTGACAGATTGTCATTCTTTTCAGGAGACTTCAGTAAGGAACACTGCCTTCTCCAGTGTTTAGACTTCCAACAACAGAGTACTTGTCTCTTCCCTCCATAGCCGGTACAGCTGGAACAGAGAAAATACAGATATGCCATATTTTTCATCTATGTCCTACACTTGTGGCACCTGGAAGTCTTCATTTTCAAATACACAGGCCTCTATCACTTTAGCTAAAGAAGAATTGCAGTACATAGTAATAGGATTAATAGAGAAGATATGCTCTAGTAAACCTTCAGTACGCCA
Source organism: Gopherus evgoodei (assembly GCF_007399415.2). Taxonomy (NCBI): domain Eukaryota; kingdom Metazoa; phylum Chordata; order Testudines; family Testudinidae; genus Gopherus; species Gopherus evgoodei. The sequence continues at coordinate 77,686,142 of NC_044326.1, forward strand.
GCAAATGCATGAGCAGGTTTAATGTTCTATCCAATATTGGGTAATACATTATATCCCAGTTAGGCAAAGCAGATCTTTCAGTATCTAATATGGTTGAAACCAAATACCAGATAAATTTGAGTGACTCACTTCAACACTCATTGTTTAAGTTAATTAGAATTGTGCCTGAGATCTGCTGGACTGGACTCTTAATATTCTAAGGTGGCTAACTATTTATGTAGCACATCTCTGCACCACAGACCCTCTGGTTCCCCTTCCTATATTTTCTCTCTTCCACCAGTAGAAGATGAGTGACTTGAAAGCAATTTTGAAGCCAGGTCTTCAGTGCCATAGCAAAAGGCACTGTTACCAAGCCACCTAATAAAACAAAAATAACTGGTTTATCTAACTCTAAAGGAATGAGAGAGAGAGAGAGAAAAAATATATATGAACAAATCACACAACAGAAGTATAAATAACTTTTTAAAGTCAGATTTAATAAACCCTACATAGCACTTAAACATTTACTGTGTTTCTTCATTGCCAATAAATAAACCCTAAGGTTCTTAATACTGATGAGCATAGCAAACTTTTTAAAGCAATCATATAATTTTTCCAGAACAAGGAGCATTTCTAGCTCTATGCAGATATCTTACTAATTTTCTATTCTTGATTAGGAGAATGACATCAGGGCATATAGAATTCTTCAACAGCAGAAATAAGACAAGAATGTTCTTTACATTAGAAGCATGCATATACCTTACATTATTTATTGTGGTAACCAAAGCATTTCTTTATCTTAGATCAAATATTTGTATATGCTCCTTCCTATCTTGGCAGATCAAGAGTGTCACCTTTTATACAGTTAAGGTGAAATAACAACTGAGCGAAGCTGAATGTTGTAGCTGTGGAACTGTAAGGATGTGGGAGGTGACACTCATTCTTCAATCAATATGGAGAAGTGTATATTAATATTTCATAAATCTTTGTGGTTGTAAAATTTTGGATATATTTCAATACATTTTCCACATTACTTTTTTTCAGTGCTCTCCACAGAAAGACCCTGATTAGTCTAGCTAGAATGATTCATAAGCAATTTAAGAAGGTTTATTAAATGGCTCTGATTTTCAAATAAAGATATAATGCAAACTAAAATATAGTGTAATTTACTGGACAATGTTTTTTCCAGGAAAATGTTGGTGATATTTAAAGGTGCCATACCAAATTATTATTATTTATGCTATAGTATAAAATTCCCATCAAGCATGCAAATAAAAGATAAACAGCACAATAAATCACAATACCTAGGATATATTTTCTTCTGAGCTCTCTAGCAGTAGCTATCGTATTGTTAATATTAAGGATTTCCTGTCTACTTCCAACCATTATTATAGCTAAACTAGCTTATACTGTTGACAATTTAGCACATTCTAGGGATAAGAGAAATGTATATAGGTGTGCTGAGTTTATAAAGCAGAGAAAGCAATATTCAGCTCACAGATATTTCATTTGTCCAGACAGAATTATGCCTGGTTGATGCTTCTTGTAAACCATGTTAGGAAATTCGGAGAAGTGAGGTGCCCTAATGTTGGGCTTATGGAAATCTCCTGATGCCAGAAACTGATTCTTGTTAGGCTCAATGTCTCCTGGGCTTTCTCACTCCCAGTATGATAAGGGTCAGTTAAGAAGGCAGGAACATTTCTTTGTCCACTGTGGCAAACTTAGGACACTTAGCTACCAAGAAAGGGGTAGTAATTAGTCCCAGAAGGCTTAACCATGGAGGAATAAGGTTCAGCTGGAATAGGGGTTACTAGGGAGCTAATTAGTTTCAGCTGGCCCCGATGGCTGGAGACCTTTTTAAACCCTCCCTGGCAGGGAAGAGGAGAGAAGTAGAGTAGCTGCTAGTGAGTAGGGCAGCTGAACTCTAAAACTTTTCTTGCAAGGCAGATTGCACTCTCCCCAGAAGAAGAGGACAACAGAACAAGGGCCTGACTGAGAAGGGATCAGCCAGATCCTGCGTGACTGTGAAGGGCTTTTGCTTTGCCCAAGCCTGTGTCTCCAAGGCTGAGAAGGAGTGAGCTAGCAGAGGAGAGACAGGTACTTTGCCACACCACCTGTAAGCCAGGTAGAATGGACAGTTGGACAGGCTCCTGGCCCTGTTGTTATCAGGAGGCAGATCTTCAGCTGGTGTAAATTGTAAATAGCTCCATTGACTTCAATGGTCTTTCTTTCCTAGTTTAATTTTCAGAGTAAGGTAGTTGATTTCTATAGAATGGTCACAATTCACCTGCTGAATACCTGGCTCCTGGATTTTTTGATGAACAAACCAGCTAGCCACACAAAAACCTCAGGGATTAGAGCATTAGTAAAAATATAGATTGCCATCCTGTCACCTCTGAGTAAATGAGGAAACCAGGTTAATTGGGTAAAGGTTCACATGGGGAAGGGCTGATATTCTCTTGGGAATGGAGTGGGGGGAGCACTGATGTTGGGTATCCTTAATATGAATATAATAATACAAATCCAGTAATCAGCCTAGCTGACCATCGCTAGTTCATTGTTGTTTCATATAACAATTTCCATACCTTCTGAAGCTAATGTGCAGTCTACAATAAATGCTCACATTCTCATATCTTGAACCTATAAAACAAGAGGCTGCCATACTACCACTCTCTGTTTTTCACCATTTTAGTCTAAAAATTAAACTCTGAAAGACAAATAGATGAGTTGAGAGAGACTTGTAAAGAAATATAAAAGCCAGGAATATGGTCTATTTTTTCTAAAGTATTTCCTTTCATAAAGTTAAACCACTTAAAACAAGGCTGTATTTTGCATAAAATAAGCTTTAATTTCTAGAAATTTCCTCTCCCTGCTCCCCGCTGCCTTTACTCACTTAGGCCTGGCCTATACGGGGTGGGGGAGGTGTCGATGTAAGATACGCAACTTCAGCTACGGGAATACCATAGCTAAAGTCGAAGTATCTTATTCCAACTTACCTCCTGTCCTCATGGCACGGGATCGATGTCTGTGGCTCCCCTGGCTCTGCTACTGCCGCTCGCTCTGGTGGAGTTCTGGAGTTGACAGGGAGCGCGTTCGGGGATCGATATATCACATCTAGATGAGACGCGATATATCGATCCCTGATAAATCGATCGCTTCCCGCCGATACGGCGGGTAGTCTGGACATACCCTTAAACTACTTTAAAAGCTAAACATACAATTTGAGGAACAGGTAAAAGGGACAGAAATAATTTTAATGTGATGCTCTAATAACTATTGTGTTTTCCTTTTCCATACTGAATAATCACATTAAGTATGAGAGTTGGGAACATCTCTTGAAAGGATTGAGGAGTGGGAGGGAAGAAAGCAAGAGACAGTGTGAAGTTACACAGCCTCCACACAGGGCCAGCTCCAGGCATCAGCTAAGGAAGTAGGTGCTTGAGGCAGCCAATACAAAGGGGTAGCACTCCATCTGGTATTGAGGCAGCCTGTCTGGGTCTTTGGCGGGAATTCGGCAGCGAGTCCCTCAATCCCTCTCTTCCTCTTTGAGCTGCCACCGAAGAGGAAGAGAGGGAGTGAAGGACCTGCCCCCGAAGAATGGAGTGGCTTTGTTTTTTGGTTTTTTGCTTGGGGTGGCAGAAAACCTAGAGCCAGCCCTGCCTCCATAAGGAGACCTTGGCCCTCTTGTCTCAGGGGAACCCAGTTTTGAAGGCAAATGTAGAATAAACTAGGGTTTAGGCCCTGATTCAATAAAGCACTCAAGCACACTTATCATCAAGAGCATGAGAAAAACAGATCCCAATTAAGCAAAGCACTTAAGCACATGCATAAATCTCATTGAGTTCAATGAGACTTCAATACATGATAAAACTTAAGCACATACTTGAGCACTCTGCTGAATTAGGGCATAAATCCCTTGGTTACTCTACATGTGACAAATCTCAAATGTTTAAATACAGAAAAAATTAGTCTGTCAAAATTATCTCCATGGGTGCCAATTTTCTGCACATACAGCACAGCCATGGGGAAGTTATCACTAGAATCATATTTTAAGTTCAGGAATAGATATATAACAAATAGGAATGCCATTTATCATTAAAATTTCACAAAAGAAAAATAGATGTCCATTAGCCCTTTGACTAATCTACTCCAATGTCTTCATCTGTTTCATAAAATATAGAAGGAATATTTACATTTCCCTTAAGATTAATGCTAAAATTTAAAATATTTTATAATATGAATAGGAGAAACATTTTTAGTGGAAGCAACTGTAAACTGTCAGATTATAATTCAACAATGGCATTATTCAAATGATTAATCAATCAAAATAGTATGTAATCAATTTTTGACACCTGTTTTTTGTATGAATTAGATTATGAGTCTCACAACAAAAACTGTGCGCTCTGCATGCTGTTATCAGAAATTTCCACATCTTTTTATTTGCACATAATTGCTTTTCAAAGATAATTTCTTTCTTTGGATAGTGCTGAAAGATGGGAAAAGATGAACACTTTCCTTTTCCTTTACCTCTTTTTATAAAAATTAAATAATAATGAAAAAAAAGATCAGCATAACACTAAAAACTTACACCTCTCAATCCCTTGTGAATATACTGTAAAACAAATGGTCTCTCAGAAATATGTCAGATGGCAGCCCTTTGTAACTTGTTCATTAGAAAGAGGTTGCTGCACATCAAAGAGAAAATGAAATTTTAAAAACTCTAGACATGCTTAAACTGAAATGATAATGTAGTTTTTATAGACCACATCTGTAGTACCCCATATTAGATGAATAAGTATATTTAATATACAAATTTTAGCAAAAGGCTACATTTTGCTCTTGAGTGACCTCCATGCATTGGAGTGAATGGATTTGCTTTGGGGTAAAGAGGGACAGAATTTGGCCTATATTCATTATTTTGTACATCTATATATACAAAAAGAGATCAAAATGTTCAGAAATATGTTCATTAAACCTGTGTAAGACTATGTACTGTTTATAAACTGTTCTGAGAGTACTAGTTCAAATATTCAGTATCTACGGTTCAAAAATAAAGATGCTTATCGGCCATAAAAAACACATGCACATTTTCTGTTCTCAGATTATTGTAACTCTGGATGAGTGTAAATCTCAGAATCAGATTTCCAGTGCAAACAGTTGTCATTATGATTTCAAAATTAGCTGTCCACCAGAATTCACAAATATTCCTGCCAGTAAACTTTTCTGCTAGCATATTGTGGAAACAATGATGAGTCCAACAAAAAGTGAGATGAGAAGACTTGTCTTGAAAGCTTGTCTCTCTCACAAACAGAATTTGAGCCAATAAAAGATATTACTTCAGCCATCTTGTCTGTCTAGTGAGAAGACTTGAACATAAGTGTAATTTACTTTAAAAATATAAACAAATGTTCAGAAATAATGGCATTGTGATGGGCATGCACCTCTGTGCAAGGTATGTCTACACTGCAATTAAAAATGGTGGCCCATGCCAGCTGACTCAGGTTTGCAGGGCTTAGCGTAAGGGGCTGTTTAATTGCAGTGTAGACATTTGGGCTCACGCTGGGACCTGGGCTCTAGGACCCTGCAGGATGGGAGGGTCTCAGAACTTGGGCTGCAGCCTGGGCCTGAACAGCTACACCACAGTTAAATAACCTGTTATCCTGAGCCCTGAGAATCCAAGTCAGTTGATATGGGTCAGCCATATGTGTCTAATTGCAGAATAGATGTACCCTGAAAGGGTTACTATAGGCCTCTTAGGCCAATTATGCTACCTGGCTTCACCTGGTAATTAATGATGAAGTCAAGTTAGGGAATTAGCTAGGTGAGTGGTATCAACACAGGAAGGTGAGTGGAAAGGGGGCTATAGAAGAATTCTGTAGGTATTCTCTGGGAGTAGAGTGTCAACGACTTGCAGGTTAGAGAGGAATCCTAGGAGAGAGAGCCTGTAGATCCTCTCCTGAATACAGAAGTCTGGCTAGGCACACAGAGAAGCCATGGGAGCAGAGCAGTAAGATCAGCTGGAAAGCTTTGACCAAAGGGCAGGGAGTGGAGTTCTTGGGAGAGATCCCTGAGTTGCATTCAAACAGGGAATAGACCCTAGGGAAAGCTGAGCAGTATGTAAGATGAAGCTCAAGAAGGGTGGAAATGGGTTTGTTTGTATTTTATAGTTTGGGAGTTTGTTTAGGGGGTTTCAGGGAAGTATCCTGGCCCTGTTAGAAGGGTAAGGCTAGAGAAGTTGTGAGCAAGGCAGCCTGAAAAAGGCTGGGTAGGAAGAAATCTGAAATGCAGCAGCTAGGAGTTATGCAAAGCAGATCTTGGCTGCTGATTATAGGGTCCCTAGGCTGGAACCTGGTATAGTTGAAGGGCCTGGGTTCCCTTACCAGCTACTGGGGAAGTTGGTATGGAGCCCCTGCACAATGTAGGGTGAAAGGACATTCAAAGCCCTGGACTAAGAAAGTGCAAGGGCTATAGGGCTTGGGCTATGGGGCTCAGACTTGGGGGTGCAGATCTTCTTTTTGTCAGAACATTGGACTGTTCTGTTACTCTGGAAGGGGTGGACAAAATCGTGACCTGGCTAAGTCACAGGAAGAGGGCCACTAAGGACCCAGGGGTGCCAGATGGGGAGAGAACTGCTATGCTCAACCACAAGGAGGCTCCAGTGATGAGACCACTCTTTTACTGGTATGTGGTACATCTATCTAGCTGTAGTGAATCACTTTTAAGATGCTAGTTATTTTTGATATTCTAACTAGCCACTGCACTGTGTCTTTGTTTGTTATTTTATTTTCCTGTTGGGCTGATAGTAATTCAATGTATTTTAATATGTTTTTACTTCTCAAAATAATTCTAAAATTATATATAGTAAATGCATGAGGCATGCTACATCTACTATCCATAATCGCTTCCTGTCTCTTGGCAATACTTGCAAAGGTGAAGTAAGTGTGAATAGCCTAATCTTTATCTCTCTTTGAAAGGACAAATCTGCCCAACATTGTAAATTGTCAAATGTCCATTTTGATTACATATAGTTACATCTGATTGTATTTTTTTTTAAATAAAATCTCATTACTTGTAGTCACCTAAGTGGAATCTACATGTTTATAATCAGAATAATTTGTCCGTCGCCTGGTGTCAAGAAGATCTTGTTATTTTACAATGTTCTGCCATGTACTAACCACTCTCTTTCTTAAGAGGCTGTGTGAAAGGTTTTGGGGACAGAACCTTTACTCAAGTACTTGAACAGTGTCAAACCGTAGACATCTCAATTGAATTTTTCATTTTATTATGGTCTACCTTATGAATGTTGGACAACATTTTTCTTGCCAAGGGAGTACCTGCATGCAGTTTGTTAGCTTATTTTATTTTGAATTGATGAAAGCAGACACTGACAGAGTTAGAATTTGCAAACTGTAGCAAAGAAGTTAATGTATATCAGAACTCAATTATCTTCATGTTATATTAGTTTATATTTACAATGTTTGTCTTCAAAACTTCTGAAAAATACCCTTCTGATCTCCATTAATCCTACTTGTTTGTTTATCCATCTATTTTATTTAGAGATTATGGATAGGGGAAAAAAGAATGAAAGTGATCTTGCTCTAAGTTAATCCTAATTACTTAGATGATATTAGATATTTTGTATGTAATTATGATGGGGGTTATTTCTTTGTGAATATATTGAAGTCAAATTACTAGTTAGAATTAGAATAGGAAATACAGCCGAAGCAAGGCCTATGAAAGGCCTGGAATGTAGAGGAACTGGTGTGGTTCCACTATCCAGGGAGGTTGACACAATGTGAGGTGTCTACAGGGACACAACTTCAAGTGTTCTGGTGTGCACTTCTTCAGGAGCTCCCTGTCTCTCTGAGAGAGAGGCATGTTCTGGGGTTGGACAGTTAGATTCATAACTACACATAGGACATGTCTATACTTGCACCCATACCTGAGTACTGGAACTTGGAATGCTCCTAAATGCTTCCCATATCCATGCCGAAGAGCTCACATATGCAGTGGTGGGTGTGGGTGTAATACTGTGTAGATGCAAACACCTGTGTCCACACTGCGGTTGTAGGTATGTGACACTGGTGCTACCATTTCAGGGGTGGTATCCCAAGGTTCTGTGTACCACAGGGAGACACTCGAGGAACTGCTTTGCTGTGTGTTGTGATACTGTGCCCCACCTTCACACACTTGCTGATGGCAGTTCCTGATCATGTTGTTCCTCCCTGGTATTCCTTGCAAAACCGGGTAGAAGACATGGAACAATTGTTCCCTCTGATTCTTCTCCTCATTGTGTGACAAATGGCTATGCAGTGGAGTGGATGCTTGGTGAGATGATGGATGGAAGTTGGGTATCTTCTGACACATTAATCTTCTAGGTCAGCTCTCTTCAATGAGCTCACAGTTCACATTATATGCACACATTAATGCCAATATTACCAGTTTGCCATTCATTCAGTTCACATTATATGCACACATGAATGCCAGTATTACCAGTTTGCCATTTTGCTGACTGTTGCTTCTGGTCCTGTTAGAACCAGCATGTTGTGGTGGGATCATGTTTTGGAAACCTGGGATGGCCAGTAGTGGCTTCAGACTGTCTGTTACAGCTATCCCCCTGTTCCATTTTGTTTCTTACAGCTGTCCCCATACTCCATTTTGTTTTTGTTCTCCTCCTGTGGCCGCCCTTCCCTGGCTGTTAAGTTGTTTACCAGGGCCACTGCCCTTCTCAAGGGAGGGCCCCTTAAGTTGTTTACCAAGAGCCATTGCCCATCTCAAAGGGATGGCCGCTTGTGCTGCGTGCTAAATGGGACCACTGCCCTGTTCAAAGGGTTAGTCCTGTTATCACCTCGTTGAACTTGAGCTTGGCGTAGGGCAGGCAATGTCCAGAGCTGCAAGACCTATTGTGTGTTTAAGATCCTGGGCATGAGTCATAGGCCTCATGTGCTTTTGAGTCACCTATTGCACAGGACTCTGCCCAGACATGTCTCTGTGCTCACCTGCAGTTCTTCCCTGTGCCTCCTCCCTTGTGACAGAGGGAGCCTATCAGGATTACTGGCGGGAAACTGCCTGAGTTTGCCTTTAAAAACAGACATTTTTGAAACAAACATCAGAAAGGTTTCTGCATTGCTGCCTGGTCTGATCAGCCAGAGGTTTTGGGGGGCCCTTTCTCCGCTCTCGTTTTATTTTTGAGCGTACCCCTGGTTTTTAACCACCCCCCCACGAAGAACGAATTGCTACCTGAGAGATCTCCTGATTATTGAGACTGTACCGAACCCTCCTTGCTTCTTCTGATGTCGCTGCTGCTTCTGCCTTTGCTGCTGCCTTGGGGACTGGTAAGAATCCCTCTGTGACACTTTCCCTACTTTTATTTCATTATTTTAGCTGCTGGCTCTGTTTCTCCAGCACACAGACTCAAGCTAAACCTTGGTCTGTGTTTAAAACCTCTCTTAAACTCCGTGGCACTTTGCCGCTAAAAATAAGTTTGTGCCGCTGCTAAGCTCTGCTCCTGTGGGCTTTGCCTCGGGGCTCCCTGCTTTCAACTGTATCCATTGCTGCAGCCACCTTCCCTTGGCTTCCTTGGGAGCTGGATCCTGGGCACATACCACTCTGCCCTCTGTGACTTCCCCATAGCATAAGGTGCACCATAGGTTTTGTTTTTTAGTTTAATAAGTCATAGTTTAAGATTGTAGAGCTTGTAAGTTCACCTGCCTTGTTATAGTTTAGTGTTTTGTTGCTCCGTATAGTTGATTGTTATAGTTTTTCTTAGAATTATGATATTTGTTGTTTTGCCTAGTCGTTGGTTAAGATAGATAAGGTTTTTGCTGCTTAAATTCGTCTTCCCGCTGTCCTGATCTCTCCATGAACTTTCCCGTGTCTGTTTTTCCCCTGCTCCAATCTCCCCCTCTGTTTGCTTCTCCGTGTCTCCCTGTTATAACCCTTTGCTGCTTTTCCCCCCGCATCTGCACTCTCTCCAAACTTCCCAACTCCTTGCTGCTTCCCGCCCCCGCGTCTGCATCACCCTCTGAACTTCCCAAACCCTTTGCTGCTTCTCCCCCTGTGAAACTTCCCAAACCCTTTGCCGCTTTTTTTTCCTTTGTTTTTGGTGTCCGCTTGTTGCTTAAACCTCTCTCTAGCCCTTCTTTACACTTCTCCGCTGCCCCTCCCCTACTGAAGATCACCATCACACTGCTCCATTGTCCTTACCCTGCAGGGCTTCAGAGTCTCTCGCTACTTCCAGCCGCAGTCTCCTCTCATCAGTTGCCATTAATCATTCACACCCCTCTCCCCTCCTGTTCCTTGACCCAGCCTTTAGGTACACTCTTGCAGATTATCTGCTATCCTAGCCTCACTAAGTCATTATTTTTCTTTTATACCGTTACATTGCATAATTTCACTTATCACCCATATTGTATTATTGCACTGTTATTCACATTTTACTTGTAATTATAACACCCCATTGGTTGCTTCCACTTTTCTGATATACTTTGTATTTGCATTGATACCATTGTGTTACATTGTGTATAAGGCCACTAACCACTTAATACATTCTATCTAAGATTGTTGACCATTTTATATAGAAGCTGCCATTTTATTTTGCATTTCTTTTGATACGCTTATTGACTGTACTGTATCCCATTGTGCTAAACCCCACTTACTGTACCCCACTGTTAGAACTCCCTACACTGTTCAATAAGAAGAACCCCCCATCGTCTATTGTAAACACCCTATTCACCCCATCCCATTGCATTTCATTGTTAAATTCCCACCACTTTCTTTTTCCTTTAATAAAGAAATTAATTGGCACCCCACCTGTGTGGTAATTGCTCCCCAAGATCCCATATACCTGCAGGCAGGGACACAGACCTTCAGAATGAGGAAACAAACCTTCATGGCACTGTGTGAATAGCTTTACCAAGCCTCCAATGCCAGAAAACCTGAATCAAACATAGATTGCTAATGCCCTATGGAAGCTGGCTAAACCAGACACCTATAGATCTGTTGCAAACCACCTTGCGGTTGAAAAGCTATCTGTTGGGGTCATGGTGTGCTGGTTTGTGGCAGTTAATGTTGTGGTTTTAAGCACAGGTGCTTGCTATAAGAAAAGTTCCAAAAATAGCAGTTGGATTTCTGAGGATGGGGTTTCCAAACTGTGCAGTGACATTTTGAGATTTTGAAAATGACACTTCATTTCCAAACTCTGCTTTTTAAAAAAAAATAAATAAAACATCCAACAATGAGAAAACACAACAAATTTTCAGATCAAACAAAACTCTTAATTTGACTCCAGATGACTTTTTTTGTTTGTTTTTATTTTTTTGGTGAGAAACTTGAACTCCAGTTTTGGTTCAAACTGATTGATGTGTGTGTATTCAGCACACAAATTTGCACCACTCTAGAAAGGAATGGGCTAGAGGCAAATATAAAATTCCACTGAGATGGATTGGTGGGACATTAGATATAAGGGATTTTTAAACCAGGTCAGTTGGAATACTCAAATGTCCCACTGATTGGATACAAATAAATTAAAGGACATACATTCCTTGAATTCTTTGCCATTTTGGTGGCAGTGACTGTCTGAGGACAAACATTTACAAATAAGTGTGTAATTCTAGAGGGGCAACTTGGTGATGGTACATGTGTTCAATAGCCAGTCCTCCAGATCTCTCAGGATGATGAAGGCTTTTGTCCTGCAGTAGTTAACTTACAACATGTGTGTTACTGCTAAATGTATACCCAGGATCATTAATGATTACAGTTGTGCAGATTTTGAGACTTGGTGCCAGGAGTCAATAAGATGCCCAAATAGATGCTGATGGCCCTACGGAACCATGGCTCATGACTGCTCTTGGACTAGTGCAGCAATCAGGATTGAAGAGATCAATAGAAATATCTAGAATTATGAAGAAGGTTTAAGGAATTTAATGCAGTTTCAGATGAGGATGGGACTGCCTATCTCTGAAGAGCAGGTATTTTGGTATCTGGTGTAATTGCACCATAAGCTAGCATCAACCACCATCCATGGTCACTTATCAGGCATCACATTTTATAGCAGGATAAAAGTTACCCAGATCAACAACCCATGACTATTAAGATTCTTAAAGATCTGGTGCAAGTTCTTGGCCAGATATGCCAATGTGACCAGCAGGTACCTCTTTCAAGGCCACATTCCTGGTGGCTTTATTTGGGGTGGGGGAAGGGAGCATTTAGGGCTGGTGAACTGATGCCTGGTTTAGCAAGGGATACATTAGGCAGGTCTATGAGATTAAGGGATTTACACAGGGGTGAATGATTGGGCCTCTTGAGCCTGTGGATGACAAAACAGTTTAGGGAGTGCAAGGTGAGTCCCTAGAGCTACAAGAGGGTGATAAGGCAGATTTCCCAGGCAGGTCATTAAGGATTTACATAGTAGTGAGACTGGTTGGAGATGGACCTCTTTCTTCATGGTGATGAGTCCCATCACAAAACTTGGATTGTGGCAGTTTTAAAAGAGGGGCTTACTGACTCCAATGGTGTGAGTGACTTTGCTGTTGATCCAATTTCATGACTGACCAAACAGGTAAGCTGGCATATGGATCTGCAGACACAGTGTTGCACACTGAGTTTGGAGCTGGGCCTCAATGGAGAGACCACCCTGAGTTGGCCTGGAAGGAGGAGTTTGTTGTGAGACCAACTGATGTCTCTTGCACTCTATGGCAGTTGCTGCCACTCTGTTGTTTGCTTGAATGAAATCAATTAGGGATTTTGTTATGGGGTTGATTTTAATCATAGGGCAAAGAGACCTTGGGCAGGTACATGACATTCCAAGATGGAGATCAGGAGGAGTAGAATCCAGATCTGAATGACTGATGTTTTCAGGCAACCACCTAGTAGCTACTGTAGAGCCAAGATCAATGTACCAGAAGCCCTGGCAGACCAGGTACTGCAGAAATGTTGCCTATGGTCCAGGCACACTATTTAAGCATGTAGGGAGTTTCTGGAAGCTGTGTGTGGTACCTGGCCTGCTGCTACAACAGACTCGCTACACAGTTCTTCAGCTCTTACCTTTGATTCCTGACCCTGAGTCCAGCTATATGACTAGATTCCTGGATCACGACATTAGTTCAGAGCTTTGGTTTGGCTCCAAGTTCCTGTCTCTGATCCATGTCTCCCTACTCCTGCTCTGACCACTAGTCCTTACTCCTGGTCCTACCATTAGCTCAGACTGCCCACATCCCAGTTGTGACAGGTGACTGTAAACTGATCTAAAATGCTGTAGTAAAGGGTGTGGGAGGGAGCTACTAAATTTCCTTGATTTGACAAGGACAGATTCCTGAGTTGGGAGGCAGCTAAATCTTCACAGAAACAGGGAGACTTGCTAATTACCTGAGTTAGGGGTATACTTCAACTGGAGAGCAGATGTTGGCTAATATTTCCCTCTCTATCAGGAACCTGGCAGGGAGCTTTCTGCAGGGGAGGAGGCAGACAAGCTAACTGCTGTCTCCTTCTTGTGGCAGGTGTCCAGTGCAGGTACTTGTTCCATAGGACATCTGGTTCCCTGATAAACCAGCATTGGATATGGACTTGTGGGATACCTTCTCCCAAGGAAGGTGAGGTTGGGGCATCTAATATCTACTACAGCAAAGAGACTGCCCCCCCCCACTTTACCCTCAATTGGTTGTGCATGTGAGGAGGGCTGTAGGGGCTGATGACAGCCCTTCCACATAACTGGAAGCAATGATGACCTGCACTGTAGAAGTCACTGCCAGATAATTCATTATATTTGCAGCCTAATTAAACCACATCCTTATCTCATTATTCTGTCTGTTTGGGACAGTAATACTTGAAGTGGCATAGTAGAGGTAACTGAACATTGTCTATGGCTTGTCAGGAGAAGGAAGAAGAGGTCTTAAAAAGGTCCCACAGACAACATGAATCATATTCTCACCAGTAACTGCACATTGCACCATAGTAACTCTAACTCAGGAACCAATCCATGCAACAAACCTCGATGCCAACTCTGCCCACGTATCTACACCAGCGACACCATCACAGGACCTAACCAGATCAGCCATACCATCACCGGTTAATTCACCTGCATGTCCACCAATGTAATATACACCATCATGTGCTAGCAATGCCCCTCTGCTATGTACATCGGCCAAATTGGACAGTCTCTACGGAAAAGGATAAATGGAAACAAATCAGATATTAGGATATGGCAATATACAAAAACCTGTAGGAGAACACTTCAACCTCCCTGGCCACACAATAGCAGATCTTAAGGTGGCCATCCTGCAGCAAAAAAACTTCAGGACCAGACTTCAAAGAGAAACTGCTGAACTCAAGTTCATCTGCAAATTTGATGCCATCAGCTCAGGATTAAACAAAGACTGTGAACTGCTTACCAACTGCAAAACCAGTTTCTCCTCTCTTGGTTTTCACACCTCAGCTGCTAGAAGAGGGCTTCATCCTCCCTGATTGAACTAACCTCATTATCTCTAGCCTGTTGCTTGCTTGGTTGCTTATATATATACCTGCCCCTGGAAATTTCCAGTACTTGCATCCGATGAAGTGCGTATTCACCCATGAAAACTCATGCTCCAAAACATCTGTTAGTCTATAAGGTGCCACAAGACTCTTTGTTGCTCTTAATCACAGAAGAAGTTAGTGCTAGCCTAAAAGGCTTAGGAGAACAGTACATGTTTTATCCTAGTAGTATTTACAGGAAGAGTAGAAACATTGAGTTGTGGTGACTGATTACTCTAAAATTGACTTAATATTCCAAAAATAATAAATGACTAGGAACAACTAAGAAAGACACACCTATTGATATAGGGAATTGGGATGCTTGAACATATACTAACAATGACACACTTGCAATTAGCTTTGAAAGCTAATTGAGAACTGTAAAGATACAGGCAGACTGCAGAAAAGCAAGTGTGGCTGAAACTTCTAAAATAACATACAAGGGTGATTGTGGAAATTAATGCTCTGTATGTAAAGCTTTTTTCATTTGGCATTTAAATTATGGAACACAACAATGGACCTAAAAACCTCTGCATCTAAGATAATGGAGCCATGAGCAATAAGTTTATGTAGGGCAAGTCCTGGAAGACAAGTCGCTTAGCTTTGATTTTGTTTAAAAAAACCAAAGTTCTATTCAAACAATAACACAGCAAGTGTGATACTTTAGGATAATGTTTGAGTATTGTGACAGACCCAGGCCAGTGGGGTACAGCAGTCTGGTAGAGGGCAAATATACTGGTCACTAGGTGAGTAGTTTTCTGTTCCCTGAGTGACCAGAGCAGGGGCTGCACTAGAGTAATCAGGAACTTGTTAGAACCAATTAAGGCAGATAGGCTGATTAGAACACCTGCAGCCAATCAAGGCAGGCTAATCAGGGCACCTGGGTTTAAAAAGGAGCTCACTCCAGTCAGGTGGGGAGAGCTAGAGGAGAGGAAGTGTGTGTGAGTAGCTGGGAGCAAGAGGCACAAGGAGCTGAGAGTGAGAGGGTGTACTGCTGCAGGACTACGGAGTACAAGAGTTATCAGACAGCAGGAGGAAGGTCCTGTGGTGAGGATAAAGCAGGTGTTTGGAGGAGGCCATGGGGAAGTAGCCCAGGGAGTTGTAGCTGTCATGCAGCTGTTACAGGAGGCACTATAGACAGCTGCAATCCACAGGGCCCTGGGCTGGAACCCGGAGTAGAGGGCGGGTCTGGTTCCCCCCAAACTTCCCAACTCCTGATCAGACACAGGAGGAGTTGATCCAGACTGTGGGGGAAGATCACTGAGGTGAGCAAATCTGCCAATAAGTGCAGGACCCACCAAGGTAGAGGAGGAACTTTGTCACAGTGTCTTGAAGTCTTATTTGCAAAATTAATTCCAACTGGTTAGTATATGATCATCACATAGGTTGAAATGTTATAAAAAGGATAGTGATTACCTCTGGGTGAACTGTATTAGATGCCTGAAGTAGACACCCAGACTTTTAAATCTGGGCCACTATTTTTATAAATATTTATTCAATTAAAAGTAACTAGGACCATTAACTTTTTGCTCTGCTATATATTAAAATAGTTGGTAAATGTTCCATTTGTTGGCTAAGATCTTGAATTTTAGGGTTTTTTTTAAATAGCTGTTACACCCTAGAAAAAGGGTTTGTACTAAAAATAAAACTGATTATCTTGCTGACATAATTACATTTTTTGTAGTAAAGCAAGGGAATAGTTTGCTGACTTTCTTTTCAGAAGGTAACATAGGATTATTTCTAACATCATATATTTGTTTTAAATTAAATACATGAGCAAATTATACAACAGCCTGCTGAGACTTAAATTGGTGTGAGAATGAGAAGACCAGAAATCTGTCACTGACTAGGTGGTATGCACTGAAAGAAATAGAAGAACTGTGTGGCCTTGCATATGAGTGTGTTTCAAGGAAAGAGTGTAAATTTTCATGTTGTCTAAACATAGCTAGAATATTAATCTCTTTCAGAATGGGAAAGTGTTTACTACCCTGGATTAGAAACCTGAGGAGAAAATACAGTAAAATAAATTGCCATTAGGCATGTGCACAAATAGATAAACTAAAGAAAATTGGTAACAAATTTACTGAGTGAGAATTAACTCAGTAATTTTGAAATGTCATCTTATATAATATAGATGCAAGAGATTGAGATGACCTCATAGGTATTTCTCTTTACCATCAGAGTTCTCTCTTCTTATCCCATACAAATGTTACCCGAGCTACTTTGTACATCTAAGGAATAATCAGCTTACTTAACTACTTCATCAGTTGTTCCATTGTTTCCATTAATTTGTGTTCCATCTTATGATGGATATATACCTTAATGATCTGTTAAGTGTGAAAGTTAATTGTGCCTCAAACTTCCACACCCACATCTTTTATATGGATGAATTTTTAAAGATGTGAATTAGCAGGTGCTAGATAATACACAAGAAGGCATCTGCTTACTGAGCATCCACTTATGGCAAGGGGTTGCCATGCAGGTCATTTAAGAATTCCGCGTAGTCTCTCTGGAGCTAATAGCACCTCTACCCAGGGCTAGCCTAACAACAGAAAAGGTTCATGGTCCATGACCATAACACAAGTTTGTATTCAGCCCTGGTTCTTCTGACACCCAGAGCTCTTCCTCTACCCTAGTCTGCTCAGCTCTCTGGCCCTAACTTCCTTCTCCTGTCACCCATGCTCTCTGTAGCTTTCTGCTGCTTTTGATGAGGAGTCCCTTGATCCAACTCAGGTGTGTCTCTTTAGTAATCAGGGTTGGCTAGCCTCAGCCCTTGGTGAATGGGGAGCAAATCACCCAGTTACATAGCCCCACTGTGAATTGGGAAGGACCTGTGCCCATTAACTCTAGTGGTCATTGGGTCAAGTAACTAAATGAAGATTTGATCCTGCTCACATTGAAGAGGAGAAGCAGGCCTGAACTGACCAATGCAATAACTCTGCATAATGCCACATAAGTAGCATTTTCCTCATGTATTGTGACAATTCAGTTTTAATGAATATCTTGTGATATTTCATAATTTTCAAAGGTGCTGAGCGTCTACAGCTCCCATTAATTTCACTTGGATTTCCGCTTGCTTGCTGCTCCTGAAAATCAAACCATTTCTTATGAGAGCCCAACCCACATTTAGGTGTATCTTTTTGTGCCCAGTCTAAAGATTTCAAGTCATTTGGAGGCTTAGACTTTTTTTTTTTTGTTTGTTTAAAGTGAAATGTGAAGGGAGTGTGTGAGTAAGGGATAGAGGTCATTATAGGCAGCTCGAAACCTGGGCCCAACTGATCTTTTCTGCCACAACTCAATGTCTCTCCATCTTCAGTCTACGATTGCCTTTATGCCTTTTCTCTGTGTTCTTTGCTGCGTTCTTGTTTCCTTTGCACGCACAGCCCCTCTGCTCCATTCATGAGGCACAGTTTAGTTGTGACAAAAGCACTCCACTCTGCCAAATACCTCTTTATGTGCAAGAAGCAGCGAGGAACTTTGAACAGCTGGGGTTTTGTTTAGGTATTCTTTAAGATCCCTTACTATTGTGTGCACTCAAGTACCAGTAAAACAGAACAAAAATTGGAGGCTTTTTTTTGGCTTAGTTTAAGTTGTTTGCTTGCTTTAAAAAATGATTTTTCTACATAAAGGGATAAATTGTGGAAGTTTTATTTTTATAGATTTCTTTTTGTATCAACAGCTCCAGAAGAAGTTATAGCAGGGACTATAACCACCATCCAACAGCATTTGGAAGGACTACCTAGAGAGGTAGATCTTGTTTGTTTTGTTTGTTTGTTTTTGTTTTTTGTCATCCCTGCCCCCCACTTCTATAGAATTGGATAGATTGGGTTAAAAATTATAAAGAAATGTTATAACATTCTAAAGTATCCATCAAGGTTTACAGTTTTTTTAGCAGTGCGCTTAGTTCAATAGACCTTGATACCTTTGCAGTAAAAATTAAAATTAACCTATTTTTTAAAAAACATTTCTTTAAACAAATTATTCAGGTAGCCATTTTGTATTCTGAGGATCAGTTGTAATTTATGTGGGAGGTGTAAGAATGTCAGGCAATTAAGCAGACAAATTGATGTACCGCTCTGTAACATGACACCTACTGCAGTTGAATCATTATTTACCCAGTGTGCTAAATCTAGTCCTGGTCTCATTGAAGTCAGTGGCAAAACTGTCACCTATTTTAATAGGACCAAGATTTAGCCCTCAGGGTTTACAATTCATTTGAATCAGTCTCATGACAAAAATTGTAGTGAGCATAGAGTCATATAAAATCCATTCTGTTTATCCAAAACTGGGAAATGGAAATGCTAACAAGTTAACTCTTTTCATTTCTTAAATCTGTGATGAGCATTTCCCCTATTTTCAGTTGATATGAATCTTTAGTCATAGTTCCCCAAACTTGTAAACAGTGGCAGTTGAAAAGAAGATAAGTAATAAATAAAAGGTACATAAGGTAAAGCAAAGTGCTCCTAAGAACATTTGAATATATACTCTTGATCAGAGTTGGATGCCTACAACGCAGGCTGCACTGTAGCTTGTGTGTGCGCTGTACTGCTAATACAAAGAAGCTCTAAAGTTGATGTATCTGGCCACAGCAGAATTATTCTAGTATTTAGGGTTTGTTTGGTGGCATAGAACTGATTTATTATTGGTTCCTGTGCTGGTCCCCTCTCTGTGGCTTGTGTAGGAAACATGGCTAGGGAAATAGGGCATGGCCCTACACCCCACTGATCCTTGGCTGCCTCTATAGTGCTCTGATACCATTGGCAGCTGGCAAAGGCTGGAACAGCTTTCAGGCTGCTCTGTCATATGCCAGTGGATCAGCCAGGATGAGGAGAGCTCAAAACTGGCTTAAGACTGTGGGGATTGGCCCTGTTTTGAGCAAAGGGTTGGGCTGGATGATCTCCTGAGGTCCCTTCCAATCCTGATATTCTGTGCAATACCCCTTCCTGAACTGCGCTCAGGCCTCTGCAACCACAAATCTAGTCCAAACTATTTTCTGCATTCTACAATTATAAAGTTAATTTAATGCTGTAGTGAGTGGCGAGGTGTTAAATTCAGTCCCAGTACTGTCAGTTTGCCCCCAATATGTTTAAAAAAGTGGTCAAGGCAGTTTCATGTCTTTGGGAATTGGAATCTAGAACTTACTGATGAAATGTTAACTTCCACATTCATGGAAGATAATATTGACATAATATTGACATGCAATATCACATGGTCACCAAATCCAAAAAAAAAAATCATGCTTTTTCAAATTAGTCACTATTTAATCAGAACAACAAAAACAAATTATCAAAAGATAAAGGAATCAGATGAATGCAGTGAGTAGATGCTTACATCTTCATGTGCAGTTTTTTATGCTGAAACTGTTTTATATGCCTTATCTCAGTAACAGTACAGTCTCATGAGTAGAGTACATGCATGCAGTAGTGTCAGGTGGTCAAGATTTGCACAAGAGTCCTCCAGATCTTGATGGTCATCCTTAGCTTGTCCTTGATAGATAGTGGGTCAGGGGAAAGAGATGAAGGAACTTGAACTTGTGTTTTGTTGGCCAGTTATTACTTTCTTCAAGCAGAAGTCTTCTTGCTCTAGGATTTCAAGTCCTTTTTCATCACTCTGATTCATGCTGCTGCCATTATCTGTTTTTGCAATTCATTTTGTATGCAATATTGCCAAACCCCACACATTGTTTAACCATGTCAGGGCCCACAAAACATAAGATTGGCTTTAAAAGCGTGATATTTTTAAAAATACATATTGTTTGTCATCTGGGTTTTGAACGTTAATAGACAGCACAAAATGTAGGGTTGGAAGGGACCTCTTCCTGTGATCTAATCCATTACCTTGTGCTGAGGCAGGATTAGCTATACCTAGATCATCTCTAACAGGTGCTTGTCTAACTTATTTTTAAAAACATCCAAGGATAGGATTCTACAATCTCCCTAAGTAATGTATTCCAATATTAACTATACCTATATAGCTTTTCCTGTTATCCAACCTAAATGTCTTTTGCTGAAAACTAAGCTGACTTCCTGTCCTACCCCTGCTGGACATGGAGAACAACTGATCACTGTCCTCTTTATAACAATCTTTTACATATTTGAAGACTTGTGTTCCCTCTCAGCCTTCTCTAAACTAAACATGCCAACTTCTTTCAACCTTTTCTCAACAGGTCCTATTTTCTAAATCTCATCATTTTTTTTTGCTCTCCTCTAGACTTTCTCCACTTTATTCAGATCTTTCTTGTAGTATGGTGCCCCAGTCTGGATACCATACTTCAGCTGCAGCATCACCAATGTCAAGTAGAATGGGACATTTACCTCCTGTGTCTTATGACACCCCTGATAATGTATCCCAGAATGACATTTGCCTTTTTTTCACAACAGCATTTTGCTGTTGGCTCATAGTAAATTTGACTCATTATAATCCTCAGGTCCGTTTCAGCAGTACTACTGCCTAGTCATTTATTCTTCTTTTTGTCTCTGTGCATTTGACTCTGCTCCCTCCCCCCTTTTTAATGAAGGACTGAGGGTTTGTCTACACTGCAATGTAAGCCTGGGCTCAGACTTAGCCTTGAGCCCACCCTGTCCCATGCATCTACATAGATCTCTCAGGCTTGGATCTAGGATCCTGTGAGGCTGGAACGTTTAAGCCCAAGTCAAGTGGAGAACCAGGCCCTATTGCTTTGTGGTGTAGACAAAAACCCCTTCCCCCACCACTTGGGTCCTGGGATACTTCTAGCGACTCCCACAATCCCATAGGTCAAATTCCTTTGTCCTCTCTCTAGCCCAAGAATCTCTATTCAACAACAGGGAAACAGAAGAACCCTCCTTCCTCTCCCCTGCTGCCACCGTGGTGCAGTGCAGCAGTTTAGTGAGTCAGTATATAACCCTTCCATTGTCTTCTAATTAACAAACTGCAAACGCACCATCAGAGAGCCTTTTGTGTTTACAGTGGAGAATGAACAGAGGAAGTCTTTTGCAAAGTGCACTGCTTCATAGTCATGGGAGCACGGACAGACCATGGTAAATATCTAGTTTGATGCCAGCAAAACAGTGGACTTTAAGACTACCATGAATGACCATGCTTACCAGCAAATAGCTAAGAAGCTGACAGCTTTGCTAGCTGGCAGTACCTGTGTCCAGTGCAGGAAGCAGCTCAAGATGGAGTACAGGAAAACTGGGGATCAGAACTTCCTCTCTGTCAACTTACAGACATCCTACCCATTTTGGGATGAATTGGCCCACATGTTGGGCACTGCACCAAGTACAGAGCCAATTGTGGTGCATGATGTCATCGATGGCCAGGATGGCACCCTGCAGGTCTTAGAATCCAGCAAGGTGATTGATGGGAGCCAGCAACAGGTGCTGAGTGAAGACAGTGAATGAGTTAATGTATTTTTTTTTCTAATCCATGTTTATAAATCTATTTTTTATTTTATCAAGTAAATCTTTTGCTATCACTGCATCATGTCATACACTAGTTAAAATAAAGGTAAACAGTTGATCAGGGACAACTTTGAGGAATACACTATTCTTCAGTCAGTTGTCTATATCAATCCATATTTCAATCACTTCCTTACACCAATCTGTATTATGAATCAACCCCGCCCCATTTTATAAGTGTCCATGTCATTCATAAGAATATTGCAGAGCACTGTAACCCCCACAATCAATTAACCACATCCTCTCTGCCATAAACATTGATAAGGTGTACTATTCTCCCTGTTCCATGGGGCCACACCCACCCTTAATGTAGGAGCACAAAACAGTCCTGACTGCTGTTGCCTGAGTGCATCGAAATGTGGTATGTGCACTTTCTAGCTAAGCATACTAATCTAGTGTTTCCTGGCTGTTAGGTCCATTCAGGCAGAAATAGCTCACCTCTGTCTTCACAAAGAAAGTGATGAAGCCAGCAAGCTACAGTAACGTAGACACAATTGATGACACTGGCATACAAATGGGTCAATAGACATCTCCAATATGTTTTCAATCTGCCAAAAGCACCTTGAATGGCCGTTCACAGCTGCTGAGAGTGTAATTAATCCATCTTTTGCAAGGCAGCTGTTTAGCAGGGTATGGTTTCATAACCAAGCCAAAATGGGGGGTTGTAGGATTCTCCAGAATAATGGTGGGGACAGTATTCCCAAAACATGACCTCAAAATGTTCCAACCCAATGTGACTGTAGACTTCCAAACAATGAATAACACTGGCATCATAAACTTTTCCGCTGCAGCCCACTATGGCATTGCTAAATTGACATCTGTGATCCACAAGGGCCTAGATAACAATGGAGTAGTACAGTTTATGTATTCAGTGCTCCTTGAGGAGAGCAAACTGTGGCCACATGAGTCCCATCAATGGCCCCAGCACTGTTTAGAAATCCTGTTCCCTCAAAACCAGTAATTACTGCAGGGATATCTTTTATGCCCTCCACCTTGGTGTAAAACCCATGCCTGATTGCCTCAAACTTCTACCACCACTTTACCCATGATCAACTTTCCAATACCAAACTGGTTGACAATGCCCCTGTAGCAGTCTGAGATATCCAACTTCCAGATAATTATAGCAACTCACTTCTGGACTTAGATGGCTGCCCTCATGCATGTGTCTTTACACTGGAGGCTCGGGACAAACTGCTCACAAAGCTCCAACAAGGTAGCTTTTTTTCAAGCCAAAGTTATGGACTCATCCTAGGTCCGCATGACCATGTGGTTCCCAGCAGTCTGTGTATATAGGCCTGCTCCAGAAGTGCTGGTCTATGCAGGGGCCATCAGTAGCTATAGCAAGTGTCATGAGTAACATCCACCAGTTCGTCTGCCATGTCTGTGTTGTCTTCCTGCCAAAATGTGACAAGCTGGTGGATGGAACCACTGCCTGTTTCCTGACATTAGAGTGAAAGTGCAAGCAAGAGAAGTTCTTCAAATATGCTTTCTCCTTGTTTCTGGCTCCGTATCTGGGAGCACACAACTTCCTGTAATGTGCAGCATGGACAGTCAAATTTTCCCACAATGCACCAGTAAAAGGGTTACAGCAGTCATATTTTTCAAGAACGCTAGGAAGTCTGGTATATGGTTATTTGACTTGGGTCTGAATGCTGCAGTATGAACGCCAGGGCTGCAGGGTCAAGCTTGGGTTAGAAAATTTTTGATGTGGGGTTAACAATCAGTGTAGACACTGTCTGTCTTTTCTAACCCAGGATTAGCTGACTTGAGTGCCACTAACCACAGTTTTGTATTGCAGTGTAGACATACCCTTAGGGTTTTGCTAACCCTTAGGGTATATCTACACTACAATTAAACACCTGTGGCTGGGCCATGTCAGTTGACTTGGATTTGCAGGGCTTGGGCTACAGGGGTGTTTAATGGTGGTGTAGACATTCACACTTAATCTGGATCCTGGTCTCTGGGAGGCTGTGGGGCGGGGCGGGGGCAAATCCTAGGCTCAATTAAACAGCTCATGAGTCAGTTGACAGGGGCCAACTGTGGGTTTTTATCTGCAGTGTAGACATACTCTTACAGTTCAGTTTCAAGCTTCTCTTCCCTCTCTCCATGAGGGCCGAGGTTCTCATGTAATATTATTCTAGGAGCTAGAACTTTAAAAAAAATAAATTGCAAGACTTTTGACAATCACAAGTCAGCAACACTGTACATTGGGGGAGGAGATCCCTTTCTTTTTTTCTTACTATATTTGGAATTGAATGAGACTTGACCTCATTTCTCATTTCCCATATACAGTGGTAATCCATGCTAAAATTTGCTATGTAAGAATAAAGCTGTGGTTGTTCTGACAGTACTGATAATTTAATTGTTGCAATTGGAAGGAAAGGCAAGTGTCCCTCATGGTAAAAAGACAGGGCTCTTTTTACAACATATTTTGTGGTGTTCGGCAAGTGGTGCTGTTACACATACTCTTTCAAATTTCTTTTTCTTAGCATGCCAGCAAATATTCACTCTTGGGAATAAATTCTTGTATTGTTGTTCACTTAGTTATACAAAAGGTTTTAGGAGAGGGAATTGTGATCTTTGATTAGCCAATTCTTGAGGTAGAACATGGTATCTGATTACTGTTAGGTTTCTGAGGGGCCAACTGTAGGGGCAGTGGTAAAAAGGGGATAACTTATTTAGGCTGCTGGACATAATCATCAAGAACAGTGGAGTACATCTAATGTACAGAAAACTATATCTGTGAGGCCTAATGTCACCATATGCAGTTTCTGTAAGTTCTCACTTAAACTAAGCATTTCTGGGAGAATCTAAGAGAATGAAGGTGCAATATTTTTTGTCTTAAGAGTTTACTTTTTATTTATGTTCACCTGCCACCGCAGCTAATCTAAAATTTATATTTTGACCTTTATTCAGTAAGGCCCGCTCTTTCAAACTTGGGTGGCTAAAATCAGGCACCCGAATATATATTTAGGTACCTAAAAAAGTGGCATTACTTTTCAGAAGTGCTGATCACCTGTACGTCCACTGAATGCAATGGAAGTTGTAAGTGCTTAGCATCTCCGAAAATCAAGCCATTTCTTTAGTTTCCTAAATTTGGATTTAAGATTTAGGTGCATAACTTTGGGTCTCCAATTAGGAAATCTTTGCATCAATAACACAACTAATATAGACAATCTTTCTGCCTTGATTTCAGTTTTTTATAACGTAGTACATTGTAAATGTGGCCCTCTGATGTTAGTCCCATTGCAAGTTCACAAACTGACTGACTAAAAGTCAAATCATATGACCTGTGTATAATTGGGTGTGATTTTTGTATTCTGCACTTAATTACTGTGCTGCAAGTCAAGCATTAAGGAATAAATAATGTTGTGAAATGAGTAGTTTTTTCTTGTGAAAGTCAGGATATGACTTTTTCACCTCTAATTAGACAAAGGAAAGGTTGTTAAGTTTGCCATTTTCTGTTATTTCTCAGTATCTATCACAAGTTTATTTTAGTTTGTCATCTTTGGAGTTGAATGCTTCCTTACTTCTGTAACAGTTTTAGTAAGAGACTAAGAACTATTCATAAATGTCATTCTTAAATTAATAAAAATTTCCAAACAAAAACAACCCATAAAATTAAGTTAAGAGTTAATGTTCATTTCAATGGAATGCTTGTAACAGCCCCACAAAAAAACCCAAAACATTTTACTTAAAAATATTCTCTGGTTAAACAAAATAACTAAAACATTTGAAATTCTGTAAATGCACAGATTGGAAAGTAAACATAAATATATTCCTTGTGAATGGAGAACCCTGACTTTTGGCCAACTCTGATCTGCTGCTCCATCTTTTGGAATTCCCAAAAGCTCCCCAACTTGATAACGGCCCCTTGAGCTGGAGTTCTCAGGACTTTTTGGCTCCCTGTTGTGAATCCAGGAGCCAAACTACTGCTTGAGCTGGAGGATCCAGGACCTTCAGGCTCCTGTCTCCATGCCGGGAGCCTGGAAACCTGGCATGGCGAGGCTGCTGCAGAACCCCAGCTGGAGCCTGGGCTCGGAATTCTAGGCTCCTTGATGTGGCTTCAGGGGCTGTCAGGCTCCCTACCTTGGAGATGTGGACCCTGGAACATGGGCTTCTGTGAAGGTTTCCAAGGGAGACCCTGACTGTGTTTCACTGAAAGTTTTGGTGATTGTTACTCTATCAATTAAACATTACGCTTTCTTTGGGTATTTTCTGACTAAACTAAATTTCATTGTAAAACTTCCAACCAGCTCTACAGCCGGTGTATCTGACTGGATAAGAACAGCTGAGGACCATGACCTATAAGCTACATGCTCCTCAATGCCCAAAAAGTTCACTGTGGTAACTATAACTGCTACCATATTTGACAAACTCACTACACATAACTCTGTTATAATATTTATCTAAAGTGTATCTTGTAAAATGACTTATTAAAAACTGGTCACACGCTGTTCATAAATATTCTTGCATTATCTATGGTTAGCATTTAAAGTGTTATATAGGTGTTCTAGAAGTATGTTTGTTTGGACAAAGCAATCCGAGTAGAGCTGATAAACAGGTTTTGTCTTAGGGTAGGTCTACACTCAAAATGTAAACTATATGAGGTCAACTTACAACCACCTCAGTAATTATTGCAGTGGTCCATGTCCACATTACCCTTCTTGGGTCGGTGGTGTGTGTCCTCACCAGGAGCGCTCTCACCAACCTAAGAGGGGCAGTGTGGGGATCTGACAGCCTGGTGTCTCAGTCCCCTTGGCTCCCTGTTTCCTGCCAGGAACTAAGGGGAAGCTGCCTGGGGCTTTTTGCCTCCCTGGTCCCTGCCAGTAGCCGGACAGCCTTGGGAATTTCACAATCTCAGTGTGGAGCTGTGAAATTGCCAAGACAGCCAGGATTCCAATTGTGAGGAATGAGTTAAAATTCAGCCAGCAGAAAAGACAGAAACTGCTGAGAAGCAAAGACATAATTTCTATCAATACATGATAACTTATCAGTAAGAAGGAACAAAGCTCATGCCCATGGAAAGGGACACTTTAGCAAGGAAACCAGGATCGGACCCAGACAAGCAGCAGGAATATTTCAGTAGCACAAACGGCACTGACAATTGTAAACAACTGATAACCTTATATGGTTAATGCCCTCCCAGTAACTTGGTTCTTAGAACAGAATGAACCCTCCCTTCACAGCCCACTGAATAT
Source organism: Gopherus evgoodei (assembly GCF_007399415.2). Taxonomy (NCBI): domain Eukaryota; kingdom Metazoa; phylum Chordata; order Testudines; family Testudinidae; genus Gopherus; species Gopherus evgoodei. Next base: position 77,713,269 of record NC_044326.1, read on the forward strand.
CTGTAAGCACTCATTCCTACTTCTCCCTCCCACTCCCCCACACCACCTCTTTCCCTTGCAAAGTAGTCATAAATGTTTGAAGTAATTAGGGTGACCTCTGTATGTATGTACTATTCTTATTTTTATTTTTGTTCAGGGTTCTTTCTCGACCTGGAACAATGTTTGTCTCTGTATGTACAGGTAAATGCAAATGAACTGATAAGAGAATGTATATAACTGGCTACGATGGCACCATATTTTTGAAGCTGCTTGTCAGACATTGCATTGCCCTGACTATATCGATATGAGCCCTACGCCTCTTGTGCAAGTGGAGTTATTATGTTGGTGTAGTAGGGCATTTAGGCTATGTCTACACTACTGCAGTTAGTTGACCTACGCAACGCAACTCCAGCCACGGAGCTTAGGTCGAGTTACCACGGGGTCTATACCACGGGAGGTCAATGGGAGAAAATCTCCTGTTGACTTACCTTGTTTTTCTCATGGGGGTAGAGTACAAGGGTCAACAAGAGAGTGATCTGCAGTCAACTTGGCAGGTCTTCACCTGCTAAATCAACTGCTGGTGAATCGATATCAGAGAGTTGATCCTGGCTGTAGGGTAGAGCTGCCCTTACGGTAACAGGACAATGCTGTAGTGTAGACACTGACCTAATTAGGCTGATGTAAACATAGGTGCTGATTTCCCCTCTTTCCACCCCTGCACCGCCCTCGCCCCACCCCCATTCCACCCTCTTCCCTCAAGTCTCCTGCCTTGCCCTGCCTTGCCTCTGCTCCGTCTCCTCCTAAGTGCAGCCAAACAGCTGTTAGGTGGCAAGGAGGTGGAAGTGCTGGGAGGGAGGGACAGGAACAGGGATGCAGTGCACTCAGGGCAGTGGGGGGAGAAGGAGGCAAGGAGGAGGGAGCTTGGCTGCCGGTGGATGCGAAGAACCTGCCAATTTTTCCCTGTGGGAGCTCCAGCCCCAGAGCACTGACAGATTCAGCTCCTACGGACATAAACTGCCTTACATTGACCTAACTGGGTCATGTACCAGGCCCTAGACAAAGGAATGTGTATTTTCCAGTCCACTAGGGTCAAGCTTTGTAGGCCAGAGACAATGGATAATATTTGTAGCTGTGATAAACTGATTGATCAAGCTAACAGGTGAAGGAGGAAACAGCATAATGATTACAAGCAAAACACAATGAAAGTGCATTTGCATTTAAGGTAAAGAGAATGATCAAACTAGCAGGAAGAGGGTGACAGCTTGCTGGAAAGCAAACAGCATGACCAGAGCCTGAACCTGAGGGGGTCATCCTGATTCTGGGGACAAAACCAATGAGTTTTATGAAATAAAGAGAAAAGCAATTTTTATATCCATTGTGCAGAAGACAAAGGGGTCAGCACTTTCTGATTCTATGAATGGTCGTCTCTCCTCCTTCCCGAGGGGCTGGAGATGCTGATAGTTTCATTAGTCAAAGATTGTAGCTTGCTAAAGTTAAGTTTTAGTGAGTAAAACCTGACGTGTTTTTGTTTTCTAACACACCTGATTCTTCTCTCTTGCTTAATATCACTTAAATCTATGGTCTTTGTTAATAAACTTGTACTTAGCTCTGAGATAGGTTATAGTGAAACTGAGGTAAAGAGTTTGTCCTCAGTTGAGGACAAACAGATTGTATATACTGTCTCTTTGGAGGCAGTGGACTAAATAATTTCTGAGTGTGTCCAGTGACAGGGAACTTGGGTTCACTGCATGTTACATGCAAGTCAAGGCTGAGATTGACAGCTTTACCAGTAAACTCCTCCAGATTCTATCTATCTGGTACATCACAGGGCTGATGCAACTTAAGTTCTGCCGAAGTGCTCTGTTGCTGAGGCAGAGGCTAGTGCTGGCTTATGGTTCTGATTGCCCTGAGAGAGCATGTCAACAACTTCTACTTTCTGTGCAGATGGAGAATGAAAAGCAATAGACTCCTCCACTGGTGGGTTTCTTACATCCTTTGGTGTGTGAGGAAGAGGAAGAAAATTTTGCCAATTGCTCCACTTCCCCTACACAGATTCCAGGAATAACAGAATGGACCTTGCAGATACATGTCTCCATTTGCATTCCATAGGACTGGTCTATTCTGTTGCTTAATTTGTTGTAACTTATGTTGCTCAGGGGTGTGAAAAAGACACCCCTCTGTGCGATATAAGTTATATCAACCTAAGAGCTCTCAACATAGGTGCTATGTCAGGGGGAGATGCTCTCCCTCAGACATAGCTTCCACCTCTTGTGGAGGAGGAATACATATGCTGATGACAGAGCACTCTCCTATTGGCATATCGTGTCTTCACCAAATGCAGTACAGCAGTGTAGCTGCGCCAATGTAATGCGGTAGTGTAGGCTTGCCCATAGTGTGGGATATGGAATGGAATTAGGAGAAGAGAGCAGGGTGTGAAGAAGAGTGAGTAGGACAGAGAGAAAAAGCAACATCAGTGTTTGGAAGAACTTTAGATGAAAGAAGATGTCAAGAAAAATTAATCAGAGAATCAAGAGGCAGCAATAGAAAGGAAGTGGGAGAAAGTGAATTAGTGAAAGGAAGAGGAAGAACAGAATGTGAGACATAATGGGCCTGACATCTCTATTACATCAGTTATGCACTAGGGTAACTCTAATGAAAGGTCAGAAGCAAGCCTATACAGACAAATGTTGTCTCTGTTGCCACACTGTTACACTGAACTACTTGTGTTTGGTTTGCACAGAACAGTGTAAAACAAGGTTTGAGAGATCTGACTGTGAAAGGGAGAGCCACGCAGGAGGCCAATATTCTGTTGTTTAGGGGAGGGGATAAACTTTCTTGGGGTTTTGTATTTTATTTTGCATCAGTTTGCTGACCCTTGGATCAGAGGCAGCCCTAGGTATTTTGCCGCCCCAAGCATGGCAGGCGGGCTGCCTTTGGTGACTTGCCTGTGGGAGGTCCCCAGTCTCGTGGATTCGGCGGCATGCCTGCGGGAGGTCCGCCGAAGTCGCGGGACCAGAGGAACCTGCCGAAGGCAACCTGCCTGCCGCCCTTGTGGACCGGTAGAGCACCCCCCGTGGCTTGCCGCCCCAGGCATGTGCTTGGCATGCTGGTGCCTGGAGCCGCCCTTGCCTTGGACTGCTGTAACATGTTTTAATGTGTCTGGTGGAAGTATATGAGTGAGCTCAAGGCATGGTGCCTTTGGCTGCTTTGTTTTGACTCCGTCAGATGATCTGTCTAAGCATGAGTGTAGGAAATCTCCTCCGCCAGTGTGTGATTTAAGAAAACAACTTCCCTACCATTTTTCAGCTTTATTTCAACCCGGCTGTTCTGTTCATTCTTAAAATCCTTGATTGGGGGAGGGAAGGGAGAAAGGAAATTCCACAAGCTGTTGATTGCAGAAAAATAGCATCTTCTGTTTAGCATTTTCTTTTTCTTGAATGCAAATCCTGGGAGCATCTAAGCCAAAATAAAAAGTAGTGCTCTTTTTCAGGTATCCATTTAGAACCATTTTTATCTTTATTCAATACTGCTTGAAGCCTGTGGGGGGAGAGAGGGGAAACTAATCCAGATATCACTGTGGAGACTATAAGCACAAATAAAAGAAAAAAAAAGTCAAAATAAAAGATCCTGGGGGACTCGGAATCCATTTTGGCGAGTGAAAACATGGGCTCTGAAAAAATATACTTTAGTTTGTTGAGTAAACTGAGTCAAACAAAGAAAGTGCTGAAAGTGCCAGTATGAACATTTGTTAGCAGCAATGAGAGCTTAAGTGATCAACAATGTAAAATATTCAAAAAGAGTGAAAGGAAACAATGAAGGAGCAAAACCCCATTCAGCACAGGTAGGGTATGCAGATTACTTCAAGTATAATCATGTTTGGAAGGAATAAACAGGAAAGCCAATATGAAATGTCACTTTAAGCCCCTAAATTAAGCCTAATTATATGGGACAACCATCTTCTTTGTGACACACAAGACAAGGGAGGAAGAAAAGTGGTATTTTTTTCTATCAATAAAAACAAATATATTTTCAGTCAGAATTATCCTTTATATTATAGTAAGAGGGAGAGCAGGGGGAGGAAGGGTCAGTCCCATTCAATTACATCACATGAAGGCAGACAACTAAATAGTGACACATTTTTGTAAGTGCTTGTATGCAAATGCTCTAAGTCTAAATACTAAGATGGGTGAACTTGAGTGCCTAGATTTCAATGAAGATATTGATATCTTATGCATCACAGATACTTGGCAGAATTCTGACACTCAATAGAACACTGTAATACCAGGCTACAAAATATATTGGAATGACCGACTGAGTCTTGCTAGTGAGGAAGTGGCACTTTGTGAAAGAAAGCATAGACTCAAATATAGTAAAAATCTTAAATAAATCAAATTATACCATAAAATCTCTATGGATAGAGATTCCATGCCTGAATAGCGAGTATAGTAGTAGGAATGTACTGCTGATGACCTGTCCTGGATGGCGATATTGATTCTGAAATGCTCAGGGAGGTTAGAGAGGTTATAAAAATAGAAAACTCTAATAATGGCAGATTTCAACTATCCTCATTTACTGAATAAGTCACCTCAAGATGGGATGCTGAGAGAAAGTTTCTAGTCACCATTAATGACTGCTTCTTGGAGAAGTTAATTCTGGAACCCACAAAGGGAGAGGCTATTCTTGATTTAGTCAAAAGTGGAGCACAAGAGCTGGTCCAAGAGCTGAATATGGCTGAACCATGCTGTAGTAGCAACCAAAATTAAATTTAAACATCCTTTTTTTTTCCCCCGGGGTGGGGAAGATACCAAAAAAGCCCACATCAGTACATTTAACTTCAGAAAGGGGAACTACACAAAAATGAGGAGCTTCATAAATGGAAATTAAAAAGAAACAGTCACAAGAGTGAAATACCTGCAAGCTGCATAGAAATTTTTTAAACAACACCATAATAGAGGCTCAAATTAAATATACTTCTAAATTAAAAAAGAATAGTAAGAGGACAAAAATGGCTAAACAGAGTAAAATATGTGGTTTGAGGCAAGAAGTAATTCTTTAAAAATTGGAAATCACAGTCTACTGAGGAAAATAGAAAGAAGCATAAGCTCTGGCAAGTCAAGTGTAAAAGTATAATTAGGCAAGCCAAAAAAGAATTTGAAGAGCAACTAGCAAAAGACTCAAACAGCAAAAAATGTAAGAACATCAAAACCAATGGGGGTACTGGATGATCAAGGCCACAATCAGTGGGGCCACTGGACAATTGAGGTACTAAAGAAACACTCAAGGAAGACCAGGCCAATGCAGAGAAGCTAAAAAAAGTCTTTGCCTTCATCTTCACCACAGAGGATGTGAGGGAGGAACCTCAGACCTGAACAATTATTTTTTAGGTGACAAATTTGAAGAACTGTCCCAAAATGAGGTGTCAGTAGAGGAGGTTTTGGAATAAATTGATAAATTGAACAGTAATAAACCACCAGGACCAGATGGTATTCATCCAAGAGTTCCAAAGGAACTCAGATATGAAATTGCAGATCTACTAATTGTCATATGTAACTTATTTAAGCCAGATGATTGGAGGATAGTTAATATGACACTAATTTTTCAAAGGCTCCAGAGGTGATCATGGCAATTACATGCCAGTAAGCCTGACATTACCAGGCAAATTAGTTGAAACTTTAGCAAAAAAACAGAGTTCAGACTGTTAGTACATGTTATTACTATCTATCTAGCTTTAGCTCTTTTTTTCTGTGTATTTGATTAATTTATTATTAGTATTCTTTAGAATCTTTGTCTTCAACAAAGAAAATGTCTGAAATCTAAGGCCCAGAACACTGGTGTTGACCAATAAGTAACCCTATTAAGGTATTTATTCATTATACTGTACTTAATAACTCTAGGGCACCTTCATGTCTATAAAACTCCAAATATTCTTGGAAACCATCTCCTTAGCATACATTTAAAATGCTAACATAAGCATATATAGACTTCGGAAAGTAAAGAGTGATTGTTATAGTAGATATTTTTGGGTGAGGGGGGAATCAAATGGAAGAATGATTGCTGGGTAAGAGACCCACAGAGACAGTAATTTGAAGAATTCTTAGACCTCTTAGCTGTAAATAATCATGCCTTCATCCATGAGTCAGGTAAACTGAAACTGTATAGAAATGACATCACAACATGTGTTTCTGGGAGAATATTCTTGGCAACTAGGTATTCTTTGTCTGAAACCCTATATAGAATCATAGAAGATTAGGGTTGGAAGGGACCTCAGGAGGTCATCTAGTCCAACGCCCTGCTCAAAGCAGGACCAAATAATTCATCTCAGCAAGAGCTTTATCAAGCCAGACTGTAAAAACCTCTAAGGATGGAGATTCCACAACCTCCTTAGGTAACCCATTCCAGTGCTTCACTACCCTCCTAATGAAAATACTAAGATCCAACATAGACCTCCACCACTGCAACTTGAGACCATTGCTCCTTGTTCTGTCATCTGCCACCACTGAGAACAGCTGAGCTCCAGCCTCTTTGGAACCCCCTTTCAGGTAGTTGAAGGCTGCTATCAAATTCCTCCCTCACTCTTCTCTTCTGCAGACTAAACAAGCCCAGTTCCCTCAGCCTCTCCTCGTAAGTTATGTGCCCCAGCCCCCGATCATTTTTGTTGCCGTCCGCTGGACTATCTCCAATTTGTCTACATCCCTTCTGTAGCGTGGGGGCCCAGATGTGGCCTCACCAGTGCCGACTAGAGGAAAATAATCACTTTCCTCGATCTGCTGGCAGTGCTCCTACTATTGCAGCCCAATACGCCATTAGCATTCTTGTCAACAAGGGCACGCTGCTGACTCATATATCCAGCTTCTCCTCCACTGTAATTCCCAGGTCCTTTTCTGCAAAACTTCTGCTTAGCCCATCAGTCCCCAGCCTGTAGTGGTGCATGGGATTCTTACATCCTAAATATAGGACACTGCACTTGTCCTTGTAGAACCTCATCAGATTTCTTTTGGTCCAATCCTCCAATTAGTCTAGGTCACTCTGGACCCTATTCCTACCATCCATCATATCTATCTCTCCCCACAGTTTAATATGATCTGCGAAGTTGCTGAGGGTGCAATTCATCCTATCATTCAGATTATTAATAAAGATGTTGAACAAAACTGGCCCCAGGACCGACCCCTGGGTCACTCCGCTTGATATTGGCTGCCAACTAGACATTGAGGATAGTGATATGAAAACTTTGTTTGGGGAAATGAAAACTGTGCATCCCTTCCAGATGCGGGAAAGACATACATCCAGCTCCTAGTCTGACAACAGAGGGTGGTAATGTATCTATATGTATTTCTGTATAGTGCTGTACTAATCTCTGATTATTAACCTTAGATTAAATTATAATTGAGTCTGCTATTTTGAACATCTCGAGTTATTAACTCAGACATGCAACAAGACACACAGATGAACATGATTTGTTGGGGAACAGTAACACAGCTTTTGTAAAGGGAAGTCCCATCTCACCGATCTACTATAATTCTTTTTGGGGTGGGGGGATCAACAATGTGGAAAATGGTGATTCAGTGGATATAGTGTACAGTGAACTTTCAGAAAGCCTTTGACAAGGTCCTTCACCAAAAACTCTTAAGCAAAGCAAGCATTCATGGAATAAGAGGGGAGGTCCTATTGTGGATCAGTAACTGATTAAAAGACAGGAAAAAGAGTAGGAATAAATAGTCAGGTTTCAGCATGGAGAAAGAAATAGCGGGGTCCAACAAGGATCTGTACTGGGACCAGTCCTATTCAACATATTGTGACAGACCCAAACCAGTGGAGTACAGGAGTCTGGTAGAGGGCAAATATACTGAGCACTGGATGAGTAGTTTTCTGTTCCCTGAATGACCAGAGCAGGCGCTGCACTAGAGTAATCAGGAACCTGCTAGAACCAGTTAAGGCAGACAGGCTGATTAGAACACCTGCAGCCAATCAAGGCAGGCTAATCAGGGCACTTGGGTTTAAAAAAGGTGCTTACTCCAGTTAGGTGGGGGGAGCCAAAGGGGAGGAAGTGTGTGTGAGGAGCTGGGAGCAAGAGGCACAAGGAGCTGAGAGTGAGAAAGTGTGCTACTAGAGGACTAAGGAGTACAGGTGTTATCATACACCAGGAGGAAGGTCCTGTGATGAGGATAAAGAAGGTGTTTGGAGGAGGCCATGGGGAAGTAGCCCGGGGAGTTGTAGCTGTTATGCAGCTGTTACAGGAGGCACTATAGACAGCTGCAATCCACAGGGCCCTGGGCTGGAACCCGGAGTAGAGGGTGGGCCCGGATTCCCCCCAAAACTCCCAACTCCTGATCAGACACAGGAGGAGTTGACCCAGACTGTGGGGAAGATCACTGAGGTGACCAAATCTGCCAATAAGCGCAGGACCCACCAACGAGGAGGAGGAACTTTGTCACAATATTCATAAATGATCTGGAGAAAAAGGGGTAAACAGTGAGGTGGCAAAGTTTGCAGATGATGCAAAATTGCTCAAGATAATTAAGTCCAAAGCAGACTGCAAAGAGCAACAAAGGGATCTCACAAAGCTGAGTGACTGGGCAACAAAATGGGAGATGAAATTCAATGTTGATAAATGCAAAGTAATGCACCTTGGATAACATAAAAAATACATATGATAATGATAAATGATAAATTAGCTGCTACTTTTCAAGAAATAGATCTTGGAGTCTTGTGGCTAGGTGTCTGAAAATATCAATGTGCAATGGCAGTCAAAAAAGCTAATGGAATGTTAGGAACCATTAGGAAAGGGATAGATAAGATAGTAAATATCATAATAACATGACCTACATCCGTGAATACCCACACCTTGAATAATATGTGCTGTTCTGATCACCCTATCTTAAAGATATATTGGAACTGGAAAAGGTACAGAGAAGGGCAACAAAAATGATTGGGGTACAGAATAACATCCATATGAGGAGAGATTAAAAAGACTGGTGTTCAGCTCAAAAAAGAGATGATCAATGAGGAATATGATAGAGGTATTTAAAATCATGAATGATGTGGAAAAAGTGAATAAGGGTGTTATTTACCCCTTCACATAACACAAGAACCAAGATCACCTACTGAAATTAATAGGCATCAGATTTAAAACAAACAAAAGGAAGTACTTCCTCCTACAATGGGCAGTTAACCTGTGGAACTCATTGCCATGGGATATTGTGAAGGCCAGAAATATAACTGGGCTAAAAAAAGAATTTTAAAGTAATCATGGAGGATAGGTCCATCAATGGCTAGTAGCCAAAATGGTCATGGATGCAGTCCAGTGCTCTGGGTGTTTAAAATGCTGGGAGTGTATGATGGGATGAATCGCTTGATGATTGCCCTGTTCTGTTTGTTTTTAAGCATCTGTCATTGGCCTTTTGTCAGAAGACAGGGTATTGGCTAAATGATCATTGGTTTGACCCAGTATGGCCATTCTTATGTAACAAAGCAAGGGTGAAATCCTGTCCCCTTTGAAATCATTGAGGCTTTTTCCATGTCCTTCAGTAGACTCAAGATTTCACTCTGCTCTGCGGGAGAGAGCATTGTAGCTTTTCCTACAACATGGGATTTTTGGTAGAAATTCACACTGATGCTACTGCATGCTCTATTGCACTGGTGGGAATCTGAGAGCAGTCAAGGCTCTATGCTATCTCTCAAAGGAGTTAGTAAGATTAGCGGGTTAAGATGAATTTTAAAAAAAGACCCATAGAATTGTTTAGTGCAGAGAGGAGGGGAATAAGAAGAGACATGATAGAGATGTACAGAATGATGAATAGAAGAAAGAAGGTAAATCAGGAGCCCCCATTAACCCTTTGTCATAAAAGTAAGGGCAAGGGGATACTCAATGAAATTGAAAGACAATAATTTTTATGCAATGAATAATTAAGTTGTGGAACTCACTGACACAGGATACTATGGCCAAGAGGTTAGGAGGATTCAAAAAGTTATAAAACATTTATTTTGCCAATGAAACCATCCATAGCTATATGATAGGGAATAAAAATGGAAGGGGTTAACCCTCATTTTCACTGTACAAGCCAGCCTGTCACTGACAGGGATAAGGAAGAAGCTTTCCCTGTAACCTTGTTATTCCATGCCTCTCTAGCAGAAGATTTTTTGCATCTTCCTGTGAAGCATGTACAAAATTAAATTGGTCCATTTTTTCTCAAATTAGTTCCCCTGGTAGCTACACAACAAACCAAGAAGATTTAAAAAGCAAACAAACAAAAACCTTTTAAATCAACTTGACATGAATGAAGGTTCACATTTCATAAAGAAGAATTGGTAAATAAAGCCTGTGATTCAGGCTGCTTTTGTCTGACTCCTGAGACCTCCACAACTGAGGTCTGATATTACAGGCAAGGTTAGGGGTGGAAGGAGACTAACAAAGTTCTCACTGGAAGGATAAACATATTTCTTGACTAAAATTTTACTGTTTGAGTCCGTGCAAGTTAGTTCAGTCTACTTATTACCTAGATTCATTGCCTTTCTTACAGGGATTTCTAGTGCTGTCCCATTTCTCTTATAGAAGACCACCACCCAACCTTGCATCACCTTTTTTTCCAGTGCTGCTACCAGGTGGGGTAGCCAACAATCCCTTATTACAGGACACATCCTTTATTTTTTTTTTTTCCATCTCTGTACAAGATCAGGAGTTGCTGAGTGCTGCAAAAAGCTGCAAGAAATATTCCTGGCAAATGTAGGAATATACTGCTGCTTATTATTATTTATTTTATTATTATATATTCATTATTAATAATGGCAATGATATCAGGAGGAGGGGTGGGGTGAGAGTGCTAAGAAAACAATCCCTTATTTTTGTAACACTACCAGGAGAACTATTTTGAGGAAATAGACTAACAAGCAGAAGTAATCTTTCTTAGCCACAAGAAGCATATTTACATGGTAGTTTAAAAACCTTCAGGACTAGAACCTGGGATTAGGTAAACTGCTGATGCATCTATATTATGTTGGAGGACCCTGTGGACTTAGGCTGTTTAAGGATGCCCAGCAGGATCTAATGGAGGCCTCTCACAGCCCACAGATGCTAGTATATTTTTAAACCAGGAAGCCATCATGAGGAGCTTTCTGAGCAACAATGTAGACTGCCTGCCAGCCCTTGTTCCAGACCTTGCTTGCCGTAGATACTCAAGTTTTTGACCCTGGTTCATCTTTGACTTTGCCATTGCTTGCTGCCTATAACCTGTGCCTGACCCTGATATCCTGACCCAGGTTGACTCTGACCCTGCTAGTCACCTGCCATCTGCAGCTAAGTGCCTGACCCTGACTTCGTGGCATTCAAACCTGTTAGACCCCCAAGTGGGGCCCCAGGGCCAGACTACGGGTGCTCCGGCCTCCATCCCCCAACGGATTTCTCCCCCACCCCTCAGAACTGCCACTGGTCACGTAGTTGCTCAGAAAGCAGAACTTGCAACAGGAAAAGCAGCCTTGTGGTCAGCTAGCCTGGAGGGACAAAGTTCCCCTGACAACAGTAGCTTCCTGGGTAGGGACGTTGGGGCCCACTGCCTCCCTTGTATGGGCATTTACCACTCGCGACCCCCCAATTGGCTTATCACAAACTCTGACGACAAATTGACTATATATTGCCGGTCCCCTCCCGGGGACGGGCGGAGAGCCCCCGAATTCCTGTCGAAACCGTATCCAGGCCTGATCACCCTGCTGCAGGCTCTCTCGGCTCACGCGTTTCCTGAAGCCTAACCGTTTGCCGGCCGTAATGAAACTTTTGTGGTTTGTATGTGTAAGTATAATTAGCTGTTAAGTATTCTGTACTAATAGGTAAGAGGCTAAGACTGATTCCAGCCGCCCCGAGACTCCTGCTAGGGGAAACCCGCTGACCAGGAAATCTCGAAAGCAAGGGGGATCAGTTACGCCTCACAATTTATTTAGGGAAATTAGTTGCTGCACTTATGATTACTAATAGCACCAATATCACTTCTACTAACCCCTGGAATGATTTAGATAACTATTGGGACTTAGAAAAATACCAGGGCCAGCTTTTATTTGTAATTGCAGTATTTGTATTATTTGCTTTGGTAGTGTGTTGTAAGCCCCAGATGTAATTGATCGTGTTCTCCCTTATCATTATCTGTGATTCATTTAATAAACCCCTATTCTCTTAAACACTAAGAGTGATTGCTTGCGTGTTCTCCGTCACCGCCCTTGGGCACTTGATACCCCCCCCAGGCATCCAGTGATCGAACCTCCGCCCTTCCCCAACGCTCATTACCCGGTAGATAACGGGCACCTGGTGACCATATTGGTGGAGCAAGGGGCGAGAGTAATCAGTAATCAACATGGCGTCACGAACAGGATGCCTTCGGGAGGGTCAGTGCCCGTGGTGTAGTGGGGACCGTGAACAATCTGAGCTCGAGCAATTTCAACACTTACAATTTCACCAAGTGGCCAGCAGGCAGTCTGCGAGGCCCACCCTAGATTGGGTTTGTACTATAGAGTCAGGGTCAGGGTCGAAAAGCTATACTACCTCATTAACCCTGCCTGCCGTAGGATGCCTCCTCCACTGCCATCCCTCCTTTAAGTGTCAGCCGGCTGATGGTTCCCTGCAACCCCAGTGCACGGGGGTTGCAGGGAACTAGTCGGACTGAGACACCATCAGGCATTTGGAAGGAGTGTAGCCGTATCCTAAAGAAATCCGGGGCCACCGTTTCTAAACTCATACCCCCGCCCCGGGTACAGCCAGGTGATCCTGCCCACGGGTTGCTAGCCCAGTTACTGCAGGAATTAGAGCAGACCAGGCGGACAAAGAAACTTAGACCAGACGAGTTTAAGTCGGAGGACGTGTCCACGGTCTTGTTCAGTGCACTTAACAAAGCGCTGGACCTCTGTGCGGTCCTTCATGGAAGCACTATGTTTGCTGCTAAACAAGCCGCTGCGAGCGGTACTGACAGTGCAGAAAGTGAGATAAGTGGCAAGGAGCAGGAGGACGGGAGTCAGGCTGGTAAAAGCCCACCCCCCTATGAAGCTCCCGCTTCGATCTACCCTGCTCTCCCCCCTGCTCTCCCCTCAGCCCCACCTGCGCCTGAGCAGGAGAGGCAGATGGAGGCAATGCCCGTTGCTATCACCAAAAGTAAGGTGGATTCTAATACAGGCCAGACGGTTACGACCACCGAATGGCGAACCCGCACTAAGGCAGAGTTGAAGGAATTCTTAGCAGATACAAAGCGAAAGGAGGGCGAGGCGCCCCTAGTGTGGCTGGGTCGTCTGGCCCTGGATCACGGGGCAGAGACGGTAGACAGGGACGAAGCCGCTGTTCTGGCTAAAACGTCCAGCTGGGCAGGCGGGTTCACGGGCCACCACCTCTTAAGAAATGGGGTCTGGCCGCTCACCACCCCGGCCGCGGCCGCCATGGCCATGAAAGGCACCCTTAAGGGATTGGTTGTGCCTCCCGGCAGCATAAATACACCCCACGAGATTATCTGGGCTATTGCCGGGGCATCTATCGTACTGTGGGATGCACAAGCGACCCCGTTGAACTTAACCCAGCAACAACAACAGGATCCTGTTCCATTCAATTATGTCGCGGACCCTACCCTGATCCCGGTCACTAGGGACGCAGTGGACCTAGTCATAGATAGCGCACCACCGATTGACACAGGGGGATCCCTATTATTACATGGTTGGGTCGGGGAGCCTCTAATTACCTTATATGAGGCCGTGTCCCGGCTCCGAATGCCACCGACCCCGAAGAATCCCATTTCAGCCCTTCCAGCTGAGAACCCTGTTAATAAGGGTCAGCCTAAACACCCTGAACGAACCAAGGCTGAAAGAGCACTTTTCGGGTTCCTATTACATAAGGGGATCCCCAAGGAGGCATTGCGGAAGATGTCTGATACCCAACAGCAAGATTTGGGAAAGCAGTTGGGATGGAAGGATTGGGATGACTATTTGAGGACAAAAAACGAGTAGAGGCCGGGTGCGCCCCGGCCTCCACAGAGACTTGGGATGACCGACCATACCACACCCTGTTAGTAGCTGGTCCCAAACCCCCTTACACCCCTGTATCCTTTCTGTTGGACACCGGAGCTCAAATCTCCGTTATAAAACCCGATGTGCCCCACGTACCCACAAGTTCTACTATGTTTGTTCAGGGTCTTAACAGTATTGAAGAAAAGCCTGTAGTCAGCTTTACTTTAATTCATAAGGGGTACAAGCGAAAGGTAAAGGCTTTGTTGGGAGGAACAAATTTGTTGGGGGTTGGGGATATAAAACGATTGCGGTTACAAAAACAGGTCTGTCAGGCCCTGCCCGTCGCCCTGTCACCTGATGACCCCCCCCCTTATAGCCCCGAACTTGTTAATAACAGTTCATGGAAATTTTCCCCTATTCCCACGAAGCCTGAAGGCATCCCCCTCATTGAGCAGCTGCTCGACCAGTTGTTAAAGGAGGGACGGATAGTACAGGCGACCGCGTCCAACTATCTATCTCCCGGCTGGGGAATTCCCAAGCCCGGCAACCCCTCTGAATTTCGATTGGTAATTGATTATAGGCAGGCAAATAGCCGAGTCCGACACCTCCCGTTTGCAGGCCCAGCCACCATTCCAGAAATACGGCAGCAGCTAAGCGATGCCAGTGGGAGGTGGGCCTGCACCCTAGATTTAAAGGATATGTTCTATCAAATCCCTTTGGAGGACAAACCCCAAATCTTAAATTTCGCTTTCCAGGGCGCGCAGTACCAGTGGAAGGTGTGCCCGCAGGGGTTCTGTAATTCCCCAGCCTTGGCAACGGCCGCCCTCGCGAAAACCTTAAAAGGGGTAAAAGCCACTGGGGGCACCACCATTTTAGCCTATGTGGACGACATAATTGTAATCGGGCCCAACGAACACATAGTTCAGCACGTAACTAACGCCGTGGTAGCTGAACTAAAGGCCAATGGGTGGCGAATTAATGAAGCAAAAAGCCACCTTGTGCCCTCTCAAAGCTTTTCCTTCTTAGGCCAACATTATGACCCCCACGACTGTGGCCAACCCACCTCGGGGATTCTAGATCCTTGGGTAACAGACCCGCCCGAGAATAAAAAGCAACTACAGAGACTTTTAGGCTTAATTAATTATCACCGACACTTCATCCCAGATAAACACCTTGTAGACCTGGAGGTGATCCAGGAACCCCTCTCGTCCAAACGGAAACGGGAAATATGGAGTCCTGAAGCCCAAAAAAGCCTGGAACGAATAGCCACTTGGTTTGCCTCTAACCCACGGCTGGCCCGATACAAAAGGGACTCACCTTTCACCATCACCCTTTTCTTTACACAACATCACTATGGGTACTCAGTATCACAGGACGGGCGACCGGTCTATAACTGGGCCCGACGGCTCAAGGGCCCTCAATATCGATACGGGCCCATAGGACTCATGTTACTAGCCGCAGGTGAGGCACGCATTTGGGCCCCACTATCTAGTAAGGGAACCCTGATTGGCCCTGAGGTACACCTCATTCCATGGCTCACGCGGTTGCCCCCTCCCAGTTTTCATGGAACTAGCCTAACGTGGCAACAGCTGTGTTATGTGGGGGAGATCACGTGGCGGGAATGGACGCTTAAATCGCTGCCAAACGATGTCCGATTCCCAATAGCCTCGGAGCCCCTGTGTATAGAAACAAAATATGACCCCTGGATTGTATCTGATGGGGGCACTTCCCCGACCCCCCGGGCAGGTGTCCTCTGTGCTAAATGCGACCACTTCCAGGTTGACCTCCTTCCCCCGAGTTCATCGGCCCAGCATAGCGAAGTGCATGGGGTTCTTCTCGCTGCCCAGCACGTTACCCAGGCCCATTCCGTTTCTGCTCAGGTCGTGCTGGGTATAGACTCACAATTTTGTCTCAGCATCCTCACGGGAGAGGCCAACCCCACAGCATTTACGCCCCTGTGGGAAACTATTTTTAACCTCATACGTAAGTTCCCACGGCCCTGGTTCGTAACCCATTGCCCGTCACATCGTCCTGACTCTAACCCCCTCCACTCCGAATTGGATCACAGAATGAGGGAAATTCAGGCACCACCCCAAGTGTGCCTGGGGCAACGGCCCCAGCTTAACACCGACCCATTCCTCCAATGGCTTCATGAGGATTGGGGGCATTTGCCTAGCGGCCGCCTATACAATCAGTTAGCCCTAGGTGCTCAGGGAAAGCCTGAGGTACGGAGGCAGGACTGCGAAAGAGTCGTGCAGGCCTGCCATAAGTGTGCACAAATCAAGTCCCAAAACCGCCCGCGCTACGAGCGGTGGGCGTACGCTGCAGAGTACTTCCCTCCTGGCGCGGTGTGGCAAATAGATTTAATGGGACCCCTACCCGGAGCCCGTCGCCACCCTAAGGCTCTGGTAGTGGTAGATTTGGGCTCCCGTCAAACTCACTGCATTCCCCTGAATACCACCACGGCTGCGGCCGTGGCTGGGGCGCTGCAACAGGTAGCTGCAGCATGGGGTGTGCCCTCCGAGGTTCAAGCAGATGGAGGACCCCCGTTTACCAGCAAACGCTTTGAAGCATTAGTGCTGGGATGGGGGGCTTCCCTCCATATTCACTTGAAGTATCACCCCGAAAGTAACGGTGTTGTAGAGCGGAAAATCGGGGTTCTGAAAACCATGATACGTTCAGTTAATCCCAACGATGACTATAAGGGCTGGAGTGCGCTATTACCCCAGGTTCTTATCTCCCTCAATGCAAACTATTCTCGTTGGCCGGAGATCAGCCCCAGACCTAGAGGTCCCTGGACTCCTGTATATCACCCCGACCAACTAGTCTGGGTGGCTGAGCCACAGGCCTCAGGTCGCCGGGAACCCTACGCTGCACAAATTGTAAGTGCAGGTAAATATCCCAATACCTACACGGTTGTGGATGCCCAGGGCACCCACACCTTAGTCCACCACAACTGGATAAGCAAACGTTCTGAGTCAGGAGCGAACTAACGGGGGCCAATAAGGCCGCCTTCTGTTCTGTCTTACAGTTTGCCATAGTGGCAGGAAGCCAGAACGACGATCGGAGGGGCCCACCTCTGCTGAACCTGAGACGGTATCCTGTGGGCGAAAATGCCCATCAGCTTCTGTTTGCAGCCTATTGGATCCAGGAAGCCCTGGGAGGAAACATCGACTTATCTTCGCTGACCACTGATAACTGCCTTGCATGTTCTGACAAGCTGTCTGTAAATAGGCCTTTGTTTGATTTATTGCCGTTAGTGTTTAACTTTAGTAGTATTGATGGTCCCCTTAATTGCTCTTCCCCCTCAGCTCAGTGGCTCCCTACCGCGCAGTGGACAGGTTGCACGAATGACCTTTTTAACCCCATTTCCCCTCTCGTTTTCCCTATTTTTAATAGAACTAGAGCACGCTGCAGGGACCCACTCCCCTTGTCACCTGCACAGAGACCCATGGCGTCCCATTGTTGGGCATTTTACGGCAGGGAGGGACATAAAAACCGGTCAGACTCACCTCATTGGGTCGGCACGTATCCGAATTGTTCCCAAACCCTTGTCTATGGCAACGTGTCTTACGGTGACGTTGTTATGGACCGGGACACCCCCTTGCCAATAGTCAACGCAACTGTCGTGGAAATAGATGTCTGGGCCCCACCCTTTAGCACCTTTTTTAACCCTCTTAAACACACCTATTTTTATTCTAATTGGGTTTTAAACAGATTACGGCCCGGTCATTTCTGGCTATGTGGCGAGGTTGCCTTTGCGGCACTCCCCCCCAACCCCAAAGGCATATGTACTATTGGCTCTCTCCTGATAAAAGGGGGCGGTGTTTATGTTAAGACCTGGCAGCCCAGTTCAGCCGGGAGGGTTCGACGTTCCTGGGGATGGTGGGAAAGGGCGAAGGGGGCGTTGTCCTCTATGGTTTCTTCAGTAGTCTCGTTTAACCCCGTGGGGTACATGTTATTGCGTGAGCAAGTATTATTCCAATCACTGGCTATTGAAACGCTAGCTAATACTACTGCAAAAGGCTTTACTTTAGTTAATCAGCGGCTAGGTGAATTAGCAGATTATACTTTTCAGAATCGCTTAATGATACAATTTTTGTTACAATCACGGGATTTTTGTGAAACCCTTGTATCTATGTATCCCCAGTTTAAAGATAAGTGCTGTATCTCTCTTTCTTCTATTTCTGGAAACTTAACTGAAGTAATTGATGATCTTAAGGCCTTAGGAACCGCTGTGCGTGAGTCCAGAGAGACCTTCCGCTTTTGGTCATGGCTGGAGTGGTTGGGCCTTGGAGCCTATAAGGCTTATTTTCAATCCCTTTTTGTGTCGCTTGTGGTGGGTCTCTGCCTCCTCTGCCTTGGGTGCGCTTTTGTTAAGGCCTGTGTTCGGCGGATGGTGGGAAGTGCCCTTATTGCCTCGGCTACTGAGAAACGTCCGCTCGTAGGGGCGGATGCTGACTCAGACACTGAGGTTTAGGTACGTGGGGTGTTGTCGGCCGGAGCATGGGGGCATGTTAGACCCCCAAGTGGGGCCCCAGGGCCAGACTACGGGTGCTCCGGCCTCCATCCCCCAACGGATTTCTCCCCCACCCCTCAGAACTGCCACTGGTCACGTAGTTGCTCAGAAAGCAGAACTTGCAACAGGAAAAGCAGCCTTGTGGTCAGCTAGCCTGGAGGGACAAAGTTCCCCTGACAACAGTAGCTTCCTGGGTAGGGACGTTGGGGCCCACTGCCTCCCTTGTATGGGCATTTACCACTCGCGACCCCCCAATTGGCTTATCACAAACTCTGACGACAAATTGACTATATATTGCCGGTCCCCTCCCGGGGACGGGCGGAGAGCCCCCGAATTCCTGTCGAAACCGTATCCAGGCCTGATCACCCTGCTGCAGGCTCTCTCGGCTCACGCGTTTCCTGAAGCCTAACCGTTTGCCGGCCGTAATGAAACTTTTGTGGTTTGTATGTGTAAGTATAATTAGCTGTTAAGTATTCTGTACTAATAGGTAAGAGGCTAAGACTGATTCCAGCCGCCCCGAGACTCCTGCTAGGGGAAACCCGCTGACCAGGAAATCTCGAAAGCAAGGGGGATCAGTTACGCCTCACAATTTATTTAGGGAAATTAGTTGCTGCACTTATGATTACTAATAGCACCAATATCACTTCTACTAACCCCTGGAATGATTTAGATAACTATTGGGACTTAGAAAAATACCAGGGCCAGCTTTATTTGTAATTGCAGTATTTGTATTATTTGCTTTGGTAGTGTGTTGTAAGCCCCAGATGTAATTGATCGTGTTCTCCCTTATCATTATCTGTGATTCATTTAATAAACCCCTATTCTCTTAAACACTAAGAGTGATTGCTTGCGTGTTCTCCGTCACCGCCCTTGGGCACTTGATACCCCCCCCAGGCATCCAGTGATCGAACCTCCGCCCTTCCCCAACGCTCATTACCCGGTAGATAACGGGCACCTGGTGACCATATTGGTGGAGCAAGGGGCGAGAGTAATCAGTAATCAACAAAACCCAGCTTGCACAAGGCCCCATTACTCATCTCCTGACTGCAACTTAGCAGTTGACTGGTGCACACAGGCTGCCCATGACCCAGCCCTGACAGGC
The DNA here is from genome assembly GCF_007399415.2 of Gopherus evgoodei. Classification (NCBI taxonomy): domain Eukaryota; kingdom Metazoa; phylum Chordata; order Testudines; family Testudinidae; genus Gopherus; species Gopherus evgoodei. Next base: position 77,732,834 of record NC_044326.1, read on the forward strand.
AGTGTACTGGACTTCAACGCTATGACTTTTTACTTTATCAAAAAACAACAATCCACAACTGCATATCTTGGGATATTTTAAATTAGACACATTGTACAATGGTGGCATGTTACCTTCCCAATCACTACGCCAGGATGTGTGAATATGTACACCATGGAGCATATTCTCCTTTTTAATGCAGGCAAAGACCCCTCCCCCCATTAACATTAGTAGGAATTAGATATGCCACAAGAGAAGTGAAGGTGTAGCTGCTGTATTACTGTTCCATGATAGTTGCAAGCCATGCTTTGTTTTGCAGAGACTTTGCATAAAAGGATTCTTACAGTGATCCAGAAAGTTTTTATCTTCTCTGCTATAGGATGTTATTGTATATAATGGGGAATAGAACAGCAAATACAATTTAGAGTATATCTAATCCATAAATAAAAAGTGAGAATGACTTACTGTTGTAATTTTAGTCCATAGAATGTCCCTATATAATGATATCAAGAAATAGATGTGTAAAATATGACCCGAGAGCTCAGTGCCCATCCAAAACCCATTCACTCAATACAACAGGCACTCTTTTGCAAGATTTAGGGTGACTGCCAGAGACTAACAATGAGGGGACTAAGCTGCCTCCACCAGATGCGCCAGTGCTAATAGACAGCTCCAGGCTGAAACTTCCAACCAGGCTGATTGGGGAGGAAGGATCCCCACCCCTAGCCAGTACACTGAACATGGAGGGAAAGCAGCAGAAGGTGCTGTGATTCCCAGGTATGCTGCCCACAGTTTTTATGAGACTCAGAATATGCCCTGAGGTTCCTATGTTTACTCTCAGCCTGTAGATAGCTCCATGGAGGCTATGTAGCAGGGCACTAGTAGCCTCTACTTTTTCTGGGATCCAGTAAGGGGGCAATAGAGTCAATTTTCATGAGCTGTCTTTGCCCTTTCTTGGATCCAGGCATGTAGCCACTAGGCATCTTATACCATCCTCCACCCTTCTCACTGTGCCAGTCTAAATATCCTCAGAATCCATTAGGCTGGTATGGTTCTCTGGCACACCCCCAGGCATAGTTTTGTGTCAGCAGTTGGTCCTTAGAACTGCTAGAGCTGCTCTTCTTCCTTATTTTCCCCCTAAATGCATCTCATAAGGAGATTTCAATTATTTTTCCTGGCAGTAGGGATAATTGAAAACCCTAATGACTGCTACTCATGTCATTTTTCAGTCACTGGATTACATTTAAGGACATATACACTAGCCACCCAATATCCCTGCCCATCCCCATTCAAATCCATGTCCCTAACTCCACTCATCCATGCTTTGAGTGCCAGTGGCTCACACTGCTGAGCACTGTACACATCTCTCTGTACTATGTGGCCGTCCCTCAGCATTCATCAGTACTTGTGCAGAGTGCTGTGAGCCAACATTCTGATTCCCAACATTTCTTCTTTCAGCAGCATGCACGATCAAATCCCAACTGACTGTTCACATCAAAATCGCCAGGGAAATATACTGGTGAGTCTCCCATTGATTTCTGTGGGAGCAGGACTGGGCTGAATGATAAATCAAGCCATATTCTGGTCCAATAAATATTCCTGTCAAGCAGTCCAAACAACTTTACTGCAACCAATAATCCATATGTCTCTCTCCCTCACTCCCTGTCCCCCTTTGCATACACATTGAAGGCTGATCTATCTGTCTGTAAGATTAGTACTGCAACTTGATGCTTTCACTTTGATCCTGATGCATTCTTCAGTTTCTCTAAAATCTAGTAAATCAGCAGCAATAGATTTAAAAATGTCACCCTTTACAGGCAGTTGAGTTGTATCATTTGCTTTTGATCTCAACAATAAAACCTACTGAGATAATGTGAAAACCTTTTAATTCTTAGTAAACATCAGCCTCAGAACACTATCCTTCTATTTTGTTTTCCAATGAATAATGGATTGTTACCTCTTGCCAATTAAATGGTACAAAAATCATTGCCCATTTTACCCTCTTCTTTAAGTACTATCTTGTAATATTTTACTGGTCATGTTTTTCACTGCCATATTTGAACTAAATAAAACACTATGCTATTACTCATACAGAAGTTTCTATTCCACTTTTCATCACCACCCTTCCACCAGTTTACCTGTTTAAAAAAAAAAGTTTAGAAGTTTAGATAAACTGGGCTCTGGTGAGTGTAATTTATTTCTGGTGTAACTCTTTTGAAGTGAATGGAATTACATTGGGAATTAACTAGACTGAAATTCTATGAGAAAATACAAATGAAATAAAATAGCAGCTGTTTATTGTAAAAGTACAATAGCTATGGCCATTATGTCTCTTAAAATCTTATATGTATTCAAGCCAGCTGTTTTTCAACTTAGGCCTCCCTTTCAGTACCAGTGTGGTGTAAAAAGAACCCAAGTGGTACAGCAAAACTTTTTTTTTTAAACCAAACTCTACCTATATAATCTGTATTTGAGGTATTTTTACCAGAAATTTCATGCATAGCATTGCAAGCTAATATGATTGCAAATATCTGAGTTATTAAACGTTTGAAAAAATGAACTTAATAGTATAAATGTTAAATGACTCCATAGCTACTGAGAGTAAAATGGGCACTACCATTCAGTTATTGAGCAATGCATAATGATGGCCATTTTAATTGATAATACATGTATACAACATTTATTTTACAAATACATGGTATTTGAGACCTCTGTTTTCCATATGAAAATCTACCTTTTTAATTTTAAGAAAAATATTCAGAATTTAAACTAGTCCAGCAATAAATCTGGAGGAAAATTATAGATCCTATATTTGTAAGCATGGAAACAGACTTCTGTCACTAATACACTCGTAGTTTGGGATTTGTACTTTGGGGCACATGTGAAGGAAAAAGCCCTTGAAATCCTTTATAATTCATCTATTTTATGTTACTGAATATTTATCCAGAAATTAAAGTAGGACAGAATGGTGGGGAGCTCATCGCCCTCCCCTGGCTGGAAGCTAGGGTGAGCTTCCCCTTCACCATCACTCTGCTTGGGTGAGCAGCACTCTCCACAAAAGCTCATCTTTCTCCTTGGCTGGTGCAGTGACATTTCTTCCTCCTGTTTCAATTTACTCTAACCATCTTTACTGGTTTTACAAAGCGGGAATGATTGTCATGTGGTCCTCTATTAATAGGTGTAACTTGTCTGCTGACATATGTTTGAATATTTACCTCTCAGGTTACTAACTTCATTTCATGGAGAAAAAAATAAAATAAAATAAATGTTGCTATCCTTTGGAGAGTGCTGTAGAAATGTAAAAAAATCTAATTGTACATAGGATGTATAGGGAAGAAATTATTAATGCAAGAATGACATTAAACCCCAATCATTAAGTTAAGCATAATGGACCTTCTATATGTAGACTTAAAACTTTGGGCTTGTTACTGGCCAAAACAAGGAGTACCTCAATGGAGGAAGGAAAATACCTTATGACCCAAATATGAAGTCTAGCCTCAGAAGAAGTAATCTATATTAAAGGGACAAAATATAAGAAAATATGTAATACGGGACCATTCATATAATGCCTAGAAGTGGGTGATTTAGCACATTATGAGCCCAATCTAACTCACATTAAAATTAAGACTCCCACTGACTTCAGTGGGAGGTGAAATAGATCCTTTATGCAGGAAATAAACATACAGTCATATCATCTAGATTGTGTGCACATGGTGCCAAATCTTATCAATCAAATTTTTATTGGTTTCAGTGTGAATCCTAAATGTGGAATGATGACAGAGTGAAGCTAAAGTTTGGGTTTTTTAAAAATTTTTTTTAGCACTTGTATTTGTTTTAGAGGAATATATATAACTTTAATAGTCCTTCACATAGCAAATTATTTACTGTAATCCAAAATATAGGACCATAAATATAAAGCTAAAATGAAAATAAAACACATTTTGTAAATGTTTATTTTAAGTTAGCAGACAAGAAAAGGCTATATTCATTCTAAATGGGGGGAGTGTGGGGAGGACATGAGACAGAAGGGAAATCAAGTTTCCTGAGGAACAGGGATGAATGATCATTTAGTTTTCAAATTCTAAATAAAAATTTGTGGATGTTGCAAACTTTGGAGGCAGCTAGCCTTATGCAGCTACTAGTTTATAGTGCTTGTGAAGGATGAAATCCATGTTAGCTGCACACCTGGCCACAAGTGAACCAGCAGATGATGAAATCTGCCCCTGCCGTTCCTTAGTACCACAAGTCTGAAGCTAATCACACCTCTGGTGAAAGTCTAGAGGACGGGCTAAAACAGAGCATCTTAGGTCTGGTCTACATGTCTACTTGCACTGGTTGAATTAAGGCCAGGTCTAAGCTTGGAAGGCTTTCCCAGGAGAGCTGTACTAGTAAACTATATCAGCTAAGTACTCCTAATGTAGACACGACTTATACTGGCAAAGCTGCCCTTTTGTCAATATAGTTTATTCCACCCACCTCCAAGCAAAATAAACTATATTGGCAAAATTATTTTTTGCTGATCAGGGATCACCCTCTTCACCAGCATAACTATTTTGACAGAAGTTTTTTAGAGCAGACCTGGGCTAATTGTATGATTTTATACTGATTTAGTTAAACCAGTGCAAGTTTGTGTACAGACACTCTTATTTTAGTTAAACTTAATCCATTTTAAAAAAAAACTGAATTGAGATAATGTAAACAAGACCTTAGTATGGATGTGAATGTTTATCTATACACATACAAGCATCTGCTTTATGTAGCACTTTGAAAATATTCCTGAAAAGATGATTTTACATGAGATTAGCAAACAATAAAGTCATCTTCTCTAGAGCTCATACTTATTAAGTCTGCTGCCCATCAACAATGTTCTGTATCTATCAGAAAGATGAGAAAAGACAGTCACTTCTCTGTCAGAGATATACAATGGTAATGTGAGGAATAGCAGCAGTGCAGGAGCACAGGGAGTGATAGCTTGACTGCAGACTTCTTGGAGGGTTTTGTTGGAAGGATTTTAAGGTTGGGATTAGGACTCTGAGGAGGGGTTTTGTTTGTCTATACTTGTACGTTTTTAATATTTTAATGTCTGGTTGTAATGAGTTGCTGTGTCTAGATATTAGCAATAAAAAAACAGACACCATGGTGGTGGGGGGGGAGTACTTTGAGATAAACCATTCCTGGAGGGGATCTTTAAGGATTCTAGAGTACTAAATAGCAACTATCCTGTCCTCATTTGCATTCCTCCTCAAGGCTTATTACTACCGTGATGCCTATAAGCCCACGTCCACACTACAGGGTAAAATCGATGTTATTAAAATCGATTTTATAAAGCAGGCTTTATAAAATCGATTTTGCGCGTCCACACTAGGGCTACTTACATCGATGTTGAGCGTCCATGTTCCCTGGCGTCCATGTTTTCCCTGAGCGTTGCACTCTGGGTACCTATCCCACAGTTCCTGCACGGGTCCCTGCCCTTTGGAATTATGGGTTACTAGCCCAGTGCATGATGGGATCAAAGTCCCCGTCCTGGGTGGTTCTGGGTACAGCCCCCCCCCCCCTTCCTGTAAACGGCACACAGTCAGTTCGCGCTGTTTTTACTGGCTGCAGTGAGGGAAACGCCATTTTGCAGCAAGCATGGATCCAGGTCTGCTCTTGTCCTTGATCGCGAATGCTGTAAATAATTCACGCATTCTCGTTCTATCACTGCTGACCCATGATGCAGAAATGCAAGAGAGAATGCTTGAATGCGGGGACGACAGCGATGACGAACTGGAGAAAGAGTTTTCTGACACCCCGGGCCCCTGCACGTTGGAGCTCCTGACGGTTATGGGTGAGGTTCTACCCGTTCCGCGCCACTTTTGGGCACGGGAAACAAGCACTGACTGGTGGGACCGCATAGTCCTGCAGGTGTGGGACGATTCGCAGTGGCTGCGGAACTTTCGCATGCGTAAGAGCACTTTCTTTGAACTTTGTGACTCGCTTTCTCCTGTCCTGAAGCGGCATAATACCAGGATGAGACCAGCCCTCACAGTGGAAAAGCGAGTGGCAATAGCCATATGGAAGCTTGCAACGCCAGACAGCTACCGGTCAGTCGGGAATCAATTTGGAGTGGGCAAATCTACTGTGGGGGCTGCTGTGCTGGAAGTATCCAAAGCAATCATTAAGCTGCTGCTTCGAAAGGTTGTGACTCTGGGAAACGTGCAGGCCATTGTGGATGGCTTTGCTGCAATGGGATTCCCTAACTGTGGGGGGGCCATAGATGGAACCCACATCCCTATTTTGGCACCGGAACACCAGGGTGCCCAGTACATTAACCGCAAGGGGTACTTTTCGATGGTTCTGCAAGCCCTGGTGGATCACAAGGGACGTTTCACCAACATCCACGTGGGATGGCCAGGAAGGGTTCACGACGCACGTGTCTTCAGGAGCACTACACTGTTTAAACGGCTGCAGCAAGGGACCTACTTCCCTGATCAGAGAATAACAGTTGGAGATGTCCAAATGCCTATAGTTATCCTTGGGGACCCAGCCTACCCCTTGATGCCCTGGCTAATGAAGCCATACACAGGCAGCCTTGACAGTGCTCAGGAGTTGTTTAATTACAGGCTGAGCAAGTGCAGAATGGTGGTAGAATGTGCATTTGGCAGGCTTAAGGCGAGATGGCGAACGCTTCTCACTCGCTCAGATCTTAGCCAAACCAATATCCCCTTTGTCATTGCTGCTTGCTGTGTGCTCCACAATCTCTGTGAGAGCAAGGGGGAGGCCTTTATAGCGGGGTGGGAGACTGAGGTAAACCACCTGGCCGCTGATTATGCGCAGCCGGACACCAGGGCAATTAGAAGATCTCACCAGGATGCTGTGCGCATCAGAGAAGCACTGAAAAGTAGCTTCCTCATGGGCCAGGGTACAGTTTGACTGCTGATTTTCCTTTCAATTGATTGCTGCCCTCCCCGTCTATGCGGTGTTGCTGCTGCAAGATACTTTGCCTGCAGCATTCCTCAATTGCTTGCTTAGGTTACTTGCGAGAGCTGTCCATTGGAAAACAAATAATTCTGTATTTCCCAATTATTACCTACCTCCACCATTAGCTGCTTCCGTCTGCTGCTAGGCACAGGACCTGCAACCTTCCTTAACTGCTTTTTTATTGAAAATAAAGTTACTACTATGTGTTACAAGAATTGTGTTCTTTATTTAAAATCAGATCCTTTCATCAATCAAGCATCATGCTTGTTGTTACAATACTGTGCTTGAAATTTCATAACTCAGCGTTCTATGGGGGACGGAGCGAGGGAGGTTTGGAGGAAGGGGGAGGGAGGTTTGAAAGAAGAAAGTGCATCAGAGTAGACAGAACAAGAATTCTCATGGACCAGGGTACGGTATGGCTGCTTTCTTTGTTTTCCCTTTATTACCCATATCCCCAATTGTCAAATCCTGATGCTGATAACTAGCTTCCATGCAGTTTTCCAAAGCTGCTTGCTTCAGTTCATTACCAAACTACAGTCACACTTCCTTAATAGCATGACCTGAGAGTAAAAATAGGCAAAGGTGCCATGGGAGAAGTTTGGATCATTAGAGGAGGGAAAAAACAGGACACAAAGGGCTTTTCAATCTAGTGAAAGCCTTCTGGTTGGAGTGTCCGCAGCAGTGGAGGGGGCTGGTGTAGAGAGCCTTCCCCCACGCGTTCTTACACGCCTGGTTCTGGAAGGTGTGGGACAGGGTGAGTACTGAGGGAGGTTATACACGGGCTGTAGGGGCATTCTGAAACCACGGAGCTCTTGCAGCATATCACGGAGGATGTCAGTCTGATCACGAAGAAGATCCAGAGTTGCTGCTCGCCAGCGCTGATCTTCCTGCCACCTGACATCATTTTTGGCGTCCCTCCTGTCTTCGCGTTGGTCCCTCCTGTCTTCGCGTTGACTGGCAGCCTCCCTGTACTTTGCGACCAATTGCTTCCAGTCTCCCTGCTGAGCTCTCTCTGTACGGGTCACTGCCATAATTTCGGTGAACATGTCCTCACGCGTCCTCCTTTTCCTCAGTCTTCTTATGATACCCCCCCCACGTGGATGAGAAGCGAGAGGGAGGCTGGAGAAATGTGCAGCTGTGTGTGGGGGGGTGGGGTTTGGAAAGAGTGATAAAAGAATCATGAGACACATTTCACACAACCATTCATACAGTCTTTCTCCTCACTGACCTGTGCCTGTTACCGAACCTTGAACATTTTACTTTACCACAAGGTCACCTTAGGATTCCTTTAATACTTATTGCTTGTGGCTGAGGACAGAGAGTTCTGCTCAGACGCAGGTCAGGGAAGCACACAGACCTTGTCCGGAGAAAATGGGAAGTTAATAATGGCTAGTAATCCCTGTAGTAGATTGTACTGGTAATCAAGCTACTGTCCTTCCCTGCTTTGCTCTCGCATTCCCCGAACAAGCAGGTCTCCTTGCCTGCGGTTTGCTGGGTGGTTCGGGGAACCGGAGAGCAAACCGCGGCGAAGCTGCTCTCCTTCCCTGGTTTGCTCTCGCGTTCCCCGAACAAGCAGGTCTCCTTGCCTGCGGTTTGCTGGGTGGTTCGGGGAACGGGAGAGCAAACCGCGGCGAGGCTGCTCTCCTTCCCTGCTTTGCTCTCGCGTTCCCCGAACAAGCAGGTCTCCTTGCCTGCGGTTTGCTGGGTGGTTCGGGGAACGGGAGAGCAAACCGCGGCGAGGCTGCTCTCCTTCCCTGCTTTGCTCTCGCGTTCCCCGAACAAGCAGGTCTCCTTGCCTGCGGTTTGCTGGGTGGTTCGGGGAACGGGAGAGCAAACCGCGGCGAAGCTACTCTCCTTCCCCGGTTTGCTCTCGCGTTCCCCCAACAAGCAGGATGGAGACTTTTCTAAAAACCACCTCATGGGTCAGTGTTTTAGGAAAGGTAAAAAAAATTACACTCACCAGAGGACGGTCCCTCAGCTTCATTTTCTGGAGTACTGCCTTGAGATGGCTGGCAGGGAACCTCAGTAAGGGTGAGGAAAAGATCCTGGCTGTTTGGGGGGATAAAATGCTCTGTGCTCTCTGCTGGAGCCTCCTCCTCTTGGTCCTCATCATCCTGATCATCGCCATCAAATAAATCTTCCGTAGTTGCAGGAATCACGACGCCCACCTCTGAATCAACAGACAAGGGGGGGTTCGTCGTTGCGCTGTTCCCCAATATTGCGTTAAGCTCGTCGTAGAACCGGCACGTTTTGGGGGCAGAGCCTGACCTGCCCTTTGCTGCTTTGGTCTTCTGATACGCCTGTCTGAGCTCTTTCACTTTCACTCGGCACTGTAACGAGTCCCTGGTATGTCCCCTCTCCCGCATGGCATTAGAAATTTTTTCAAAGGTTTTCTCATTTCTTCTGCTCGAGCGCAGTTCTGAAAGCACCGACTCTTCTCCCCATACAGCTATCAGATCCTGTAACTCCTGTGTGCTCCATGCTGGAGCTCTTTTCCTATTTTCAGGAGACTGCATTGTTCTCTCTGCTGCTGAGAGCTCCACGCTGTGCAAGCAGGAAATGGAATTTCAAAGTTCCCGGGGCTTTTCCTGTTTACCTGGCCAGCAGAAGAGTACCTTTACCTGTGTAGAGCGGCCACTAGAGCACTGTGGGATACGTCCCGGAGGCCATTAACTTCGATGGCCGTCCACACTATCATAAAATCGATTTTAAAAAATCGATTTTGGGGTTACTCCTCTCGTTTTGATGGAGTTCCAAAATCGATTTTAGGGACCCTTAAAATCGATTTTATGCACTCTGTAGTGTGGACGGTTACAGCTTAAAATCGATTTAAAGCTCTTAAAATCGATTTAAAGCTCTAGTCTGGACCTGGCCTAAGAAATGGTCAATGCACAATGGTTAGGTAGATGGTACCAGAAATCCCTACTGGCCTATTTCAGTTACTTTATTTCTCCCTGATTTATTAAAAATGAATTGGCTCAAAAACATCTATCACATAGCTAGTTTAATAGCCACATCCTCCTCATTATTCCTCATTTGTACTCCTTCCCTTGTCCAATTGTTTACATCTGCTTATTTCATCTTGCCTTAAATTTGACTGCAAGCTTTTCTCGAGCAGGCTTCCTCTAGGCTCAGTGCTATAAAAACACTTAGACTTGTTTCTTGCCCTAAAAAGCTACTTTGTTGATCAGAGGTAGCAAGGATCTTCATTTAGTTTGATAGGTTCTAATGCTTAAACCTAAAAGGACATAGCCAGAGTGACTTCTGCCAGTGTAACAGCTGCAGGGTTCCAGCACAAATTAAAGATGCCTCCCTCCAGATGCAAACCCTGAGGGACATGGATATTATAACACAGCACACTCACAGCTGGGATGACAGTAGTTTAGTTAGATTAGACAGGTTTAATATACACCCTATCTAATTCTAGCTAAATCTAATACTCTTGGTCTAAATGGAATTAGATATTAAAGTTTGCTGATTCTTGCTCTTAGGTACAGTATTAAACCGAACACCAGCTTTAGGTAAAGGAAATAGCTAGGGCATGTTGATGAGGACTGTTTCTCTTTTGTTTTTGGTTTTACCTTATGGTGGAATATTGGAGGAGGGGGTGTTTAGCAATAGAATTATGTGAAACTGTGCCACATAGTCATTCTTCCTGATATAGCAATAGGGGCAGAAAAGTAAACATTAATTGACCTTTGTATCTTCTTCATCTGGATTCCATTGATATGTATCACGTTAATTTTAATTAGAAAAATTGTATCCCTGGAGGCTATAAAACAAATCATTGTCAGCTGTAGGTCAATCATATAGACATTATTCAGGCAAAACCTCAAAAGAAGTCATGCATATTGCACCAAAATCAATGGGAACTCAGCCTGAATAAAGACTGCATTATTTGGACCTGTAGCTTTTACCAAATCCAGATAGTATGTAATTTTTTTGTGATGTGTAATTGTCTTAGTTTGTTAGTCCTCTTCTATTTTTTTAAATCTATTTCAATAGTTTTGAAAATACATTGCCTTGAATTTTAGTGAGTTCATTAAAGCTTCAATTATTTAATGATTATTGCGAAGAGATCATCAAAGTTAATAGTGTTTTGCTTTTTCTTTCTTCTTTTTTCTTTAACAGCATTGTTGTAACACTGCTGATAGATAAACTGAATTAAACATGACTTGCTTAATTCTTTATCTAACCATTGCACAAAAAGTTAAAAAAAATGAAATAACTCATTCTCCAAAAAGCACTTGTGGTAGTTGATTTGTTCTAAATACATTTCAATCTAATTTATTTATAAAAAAGGAAACAGTTGTGGCCTTGTAGTGTATTGATGAATGAATAAAATCAAAAGGTCCATACATCTCAGGAGGATATTTGCTTTTCTAGCAATCCAAATTTTAATTGCACAATGATTTGCTACAGTTCCAGGAAGGATACTGTTTTCATGCTTCTCAAATTTTGAGTTATGTCACAGTGAGCTCCCACAATCTAGTATAATGAACATTTTGCAGATTGCTCAATTAATGTTTTTTTTTTAAATAGCACACTGAATTCCTACATTTCATTTTTGTAGGTCACTAAATGACAGATTTATTACTACACAGAGTCTTAGTTTCTCCCTATTTCATATTTGGTGTGAAACTTATAAAGGGTGTGGGAAAACTCAAACTAAAAAACAAAGTACAAATACTAATAGCTTAAAATTCTGAGGTACAAAGGAATAATAGCTGCACAAAACTGAGAAGGAAGAAGTGTTCCACGCTGCAACAAAACATCCATATCCAGATGTTTCTAACTATTTATCTAAACTAAACAAAAACACTGCTGGGAGAGCCAAACCAGTGCAGACATGAGATCACCAAAGTTGACTAAAATTAGGCTTCTAAATCTATGATTGGGAATCCAAATTCGTGGGCTGTTACTCTTAATGACATAATTGAGACTATAGATCCCTAAGTATGAATTTTGGTGCTTAGTGTAAGACACCCATGTTGTAAAACATTATCCACTGTTTCCAAATGAGGAAATAAATTAAGGTAGAGATGGTCTAACTTCACCATTCAAGATGGTTCCATTCTGTGCATCTGAAGAAGTGAGCTGTAGCTCACGAAAGCTCATGCTGAAATAAATTTGTTAGTCTCTAAGGTGCCACAAGTACTCTTGTTCTTTTTGTGGATACAGACTAACACGACTGCTACTCTGAAACCTATTCAAGATATATTAGCTTTAGGAAAAACATTGTGGTCATGCCAAATAGAGCAAGCTTAAGGAGATATCTATTCTAATTGTCTCAATTATGTCATTAAGAGTAACAGCCCACGAATTTGGATTCCCAATCATAGATTTAGAAGCCTAATTTTAGTCAACTTTGGTGATCTCATGTCTGCACTGGTTTGGCTCTCCCAGCAGTGTTTTTGTTTAGTTTAGATAAATAGTTAGAAACATCTGGATATGGATGTTTTGTTGCAGCGTGGAACACTTCTTCCTTCTCAGTTTTGTGCAGCTATTATTCCTTTGTACCTCAGAATTTTAAGCTATTAGTATTTGTACTTTGTTTTTTAGTTTGAGTTTTCCCACACCCTTTATAAGATGCATATTTTGCCATTTTCCACCCCAGCATCCTGAAGAAATACTAATCGTATATGTCCAACCTAGCCATTTACTTATGATTGATAAGGATGAGAAGGAATCATAGTCTTGTAGAGTTTCAACCTGTTAAAAAGAATAATATTCCCAAGTAAAAGAGCAGCAGTATAGTAAAAGTGATCATGTAACAATAAGCTGTAAAAAGGAAATGCAACTGTTTTTATAACAAGGCAGGGTAGCTTGCATGGGAATGAGGCTTGTTATAGAAATTAGGATACAATACAATGTGTTTTCCTACAGAGCTGACTAAAACTTCCTTACTGTTAACACACAGCAAGATGAGCTATGCTATCCTTTTCATTTTTAAAAACAATACTCTATTTATGATATACAATTCATGTAATTTCAGTACTCTGCAATGGAAAGCTAGATTTCTTATAGTAACCATAGTATGCCATGATAATAGTTGAAATCTATTGACAAATATTTTGAAGATGTGAAAAATTCCTACAAGAGAATACAAAACAATGTTAGGGTGATATATTGTAAGTGATTTTCAAGGTGCCTTGCATTAAAATCAAAAAGAAAATCAATATGGCTCAGCCGTAAGCTAAATTGAAAGGGGAACCTTTGCCCTTACTCTTAAAATCACTTAGAGTGGGCCCTTTTATGAAAGGCTGTACCAGATTAGTGCAGGAACATTGTGTGAATAAAGCTCATTCAGAGAGAGAAGTTTGGTCTCTAAAGGAAAGTCCCAACCAGAAGAATATAAAGATTTGAACAGGGTATATAGTTCAGTAAGAAGGATGGTGCTAGCCCATGTAGAACAATATAACATACTTGACAGATGAAATTTAAGATTAATGTGCTGACATGAAAAGACCTAAAGTGACCCAAACAGTGGAGTAATATGATCAGAAGATTCAACTTATGTGGCAAGTTTTGCTGATGTATAGCAGAAACAGAGAATGTCTTTATAACAGAAGAAAGAAGTGCACTAATCAAATCTACATAGAATAAAATCGTGAAGACTGTCGGCACAGAATTTGAATGAGTTATCCTCACTGTATTTTTTCAGTGGAGACAACTGAGTTAAGAGGGTAGTTAACAAAATAAGCAGCTAGATCTATCTTAAAGTACAAGCTAAGGAAGCTCACCTTTATTTCTCCAGTGTCTGCTAGTAACCAATTGCAATTCACTTGTGTCTGTTTTAAGGTAATGTCAGCTGACCATGTAAGAGCAAAACTAAGTCAAGTCACTTCACAAGGAACACCTACCATGTCAAGGATACCCTTGTTAATGCTTAGGACAATAAATCAAGATGTCTGGATTCTTAATTTCTCACTCGGTTTCCATTTTCCTATCTGTAAAATGGATGATAAACCTTCCAGTTTTCTACTGAGATTCTTTATTCATTGATTGTGAGGTGTTCAAATATTACAGAACTAACTCCAAATCATCAGTCAGAAATTGAGCTAAATATTACCATGATGAGCGCCATAAAAAAGGCCTCTAAATAAATGAGTGTCTCTTTCAATACAGATAAGCTTTTGATCTGCATGACTGAGAGAACAACTTAGACTGTCTAAGGTCTTGTCAATACAGAGAGTTACTGCAGAGTAACCATTCCTGATTACCTCCATGAGTGGATGCTCTTACTGCAGAATGAGTGCTTTATTCTGAAGTAGCTTAATTCACTAGTGCTCTCATTCTGGAACAAGAGTATTCGCACATGGAGTTACTCAATCATGAATAGCTAATCCATGTTAAATTTTTGCCCCCACTTTATTCTGGATTACCTTTCTTGTGTAGACGGGCCCAACATGCAATTTTTTTAATCAGCTTCAGAAGAGAAACTGGATGACACAAGGGGCAGTATTTTCAAAAGCATTCAGCACTGTTCTAACTCTCTTCCTATTGGAGTCAATTCCACTGACCTCAGTGGCAGCTGGGTGAGTCAATGCTGAATGCTTTTGAAAATTCCATCCCATATGTACTTTTCTCACTATCTCAAACATAGAACATTCCCTACAGTTCTCATAAATGAGAATATAAGTTTATGATGGAGATTCATGCTCTATTGGGCATGTTTTGAAATAATCAAACCAAAATATTTAGATGTTCCAGTAAAAGTGTGTGGATCACAGTGACAGTCTGCTGAAATATGTAGCAGAACTGATAGTCTGAGGGTGCAATATAGAGATAATGTGCTGATTGTAGTTTCTGACAAAAATAGTCTATGTACTGTGACCTGATTTTTAAAACTGAATAATACCAAATGCACGTGCCTAAGGCTGGATTATTACTGCCTTTCTGACTATATAAAAATAGTCAAATTATAAATCAGATAAAATATCTGCAGACAATAGAATAAAATAGAAGTCAATTTCTGCAAAAGAAGAAATGGGCCCACTGCCAAAGCATCAGTCACAAACTGATCAAGCACAAAAATACACTTTGTTTGTGAAGGAGCCATTAGGGTCATGTAATTAGAATTTTAGAGATGAGACCATCTGAAAAGTTGACTTAGCCACAGGAGAAGAGGGTTCAAATCAGACACAAGCTAAATGTTAGGCCCACTTTTAATAGAATATAATTAATGGAGCTGGTGGAAATTCAGAATTTTGACTTTTCAAAATGTATTTCGTATCAGAGGGGTAGCCATGTTAGTCTGGATCTGTAAAAGCAGCAAAGAATCCTGTGGCACCTTATAGACTAACAGACGTTTTGGAGCATGAGCTTTCGTGGGTGAATACTCACTTCTTCAGATGCAACAGCACCAAACAACAAAAAATGAAATTTCCTGTGAAATGAAATTTTTGAAAAAATAGTTATGGGTCAATTGAAATGTTTTTCTAGAAAATTGAAATGTCTTTGCTTCGATGTCTATTAACTTATATAAAATAAAATCAAGTTGAAATGAGAAATCAAAATGTTCCATTCTGATAATATGTGACTGAAATATTGTGACCTTATCACAATGTTTTGGGTTTTTTTCTATTTTTATGACAAAATGTTTTCAATTGACCTGTGCCCAGAACAACTTTTGATTTTAACAAAATAGCATTTTCTTATGGAGACACTTTCCACTGGAAAATTTTCAAGCAGCTCTAATAAATGGCCTGGGGTTCTGCAGGTCAACCACTATGACCTGAAAAACTGGTAAGCAATTGTCCGGAAAATTATCTCTGTTTCAAAGGTTCAGGTTCAAGAATCTTCTTGATGCTGAGAAAATGTTAAGTGTCTGGAAAAAGATTGCTATCTTGTCTTTTTATCTTAGCATGAAAGAGCTCAGCTAGCCACTGTTTATCTCGGGTGGGCAGACTATGGCCCACGGACTGTGTCTGGCCTGTCAGACGTTTTAATCCAGCTCTCAAGTTCCCACCGGGGAGTGGAGTTGGGGGCTTGCCCCACTCCCTGCGGATCCCGGAAGCAGTGGCATGGGCCCCTCTAGCTCCTATGCATAGGGGCAGCCAGGGGGCCCCTCACACTGCCTTCACCCATTGGCCGGAAACCATGGCCAATGGGAGCTGCAGGGCCAGCACCTGCGGACAGGGGTAGTGCATAGAGCTGCCTGGCCATGCCTCTGTATAGGAGCCAGAGTGGGAACATGCCACTGCTTCTGAGATCTGCTTGAGGAAAGCACTACCCAGAGCCTGCACCCCTGAGCCATCAGTCCCATCCCAGAGCCATCACCCCCTCCTGCACCCCAACCCAAATTTTGTGAGCATTCATGGCTCGCCATATAATTTCCATACCCAGATGTGGCCCTTGGGTCAAAACGTTTCCCCACCCCTGGTTTATCTGGTGGGGTCAAAATATAGACAATCCACTTATTTAGCTCCCAATTCAGGAACTTATCCTTATTTAGGAAAACAAATACTCATATGTTAACTTTTAAATGTGTGCATGTCTCACTGAAGTAAAGTACTTTCCTGAATAGTGATTGGACTTAAGCTTGTGCATCACTCATGGGCTATCAGCATCTTTTGACCCCTCTCAGTCATCCCTTCCAGATGGCAGGCTGCTTGCTTTCACCTTCCTGGGGTGGAATCTTTTGATTCTCCCCTCTCACACTGGGATACTAGGCTACAGTCCCCTGTGTGCCACCTGCCATTGCTCAGCAGGCCTGACTGGATTCAGCTGTCCTGCAAGATTTCCCTTCATGAGCTGTATCCAGTGTGAAGACAGTAACAAAACAAAGGATGTTTAATATCAACAGAAGGATCACAGCATAAAAAGAGAGAGGGGATATTAACACAATGAAGTGTCTGTACCTCCTGCTCTTTTTGCAGCTTTCCACAGGTGATTGGTCCGTCTTGTCCCCCTCAAAGTTTCCTCAACCTGGCCAGAGCAGTTTATGCACGCCACCAAGCAGGGTCAAGGATAAACTTCATTAAACACTTGTAACCATGTATCAAACATAAATACAATCAAACAAATAGATGAACATATAGTGCATCATCTTCCACATCCTTCTCAGCATGCACTTCAGTTCTTTCCTGGGTTGGGATTCTAGGGAGATGAACTCCCAAGTCTGAAATATCCCTATGGGCCAGATTCAGCAAAGTGACTAACTTTCAGAATAACATTTAAACTTGGATGTCAGCTTGAGTATCCTGCTGAATTGGGGACAATGTGAGCCAAGGTCAGAATGACAATATCCAACTTAATGACATATATTACTCAGGGAATTTTCAGCTGGAGAAATCAACTATAGCTGAGATCAGTAGGAATCAGATTTAATTCCATCTCACACAATACAAGGAAATTTGAATAGGGGCTTCATAGTAGAAAAACTGAGAATAGTTAAAAAAATTAAAGGCTGATCAATAACTAATGTAAAGATCAGAGGTCAACTGAGGAAATTCCCTTACATTAAGTGTGGGAGGTATCCTGTGCTTTAAAAATATATCTATAAGCAAAAGGTTTGTCCAAAACGTTAAATCTGATGCAGTTAAAACTGTGCTGCTGGCTGAGAAATGAACAGATGTATGTGATAGAAAATCCTTGTGGAAGCCAGATATTCTGGAAAACCTGTGTGCAGCCCAAAAAGGAGTCAGATCTGATCATCAAAATATTAAGAACTAGATTTCACCCTCCACCTCCCCGACTGTACTCCTGCATGGGGAGATAAGGGGAGTCAGACATATGGATCTCTCAAAACTGTGGTGCTGGGGTTGGAAGCACTGCATGTGTGCTAATTCTTTCTACTAACACAGTTGAGTGGGAAAGGAGAAGACAGGAATAGGCGGAGCATCCTCCTCCAAGTGTACAGTCAGCAGAGCTGAGCCAGCAAAGGGAGAGGTGGTAATGTAAGACTAATAGTCCAGCAGCAATTATTGCCTCCTTCAGTCCCAGTTCTTTCCTTGGGATACTCTTAGAGGTAGCTGTGTTGTTGAAAGTACCATCAGTGAACAAAATGGACATAACCCCCCCCAAAACATGGAGAACTACAGTGTTAAATAAGCAAAATTCTAGAGCTCATCAGATTATTCATTGTAAATAATAGTTGCCCATTTAACCTTTATTTCTCATTGGAAATCATTCACACACTAATTTAGATTTCTATGAATGTACTGATTTATATGCAAATATTCACTCACTAGCTTGTATCCACAAAATAATTAGACCTATAGATTGTTTATGAACAGTTCTCTTCTACCATTCACTGCTTGTTGTTTATCCTGGGTGACTGGACACCTATATCAGATAGGATTATATATGCTCTCTATTTGGATACTGAAACTTTTTAAAACTAGTGAGTAACGGTTGAAAAAATAGTAGATAAATAGTTAATAACAAATATAATAAACTGGCAGTAGGAAATTTTTAGATGAACAATGAAACTTTCAGGATTTGTGAATATTTTCACAAATACTCAGTAGATGTCCATATACCCATGAATGACACACATGAGTTCAGCAACCTCAGTGATTAAACATGATGATCGTCTTGAAAGACAGTATGGGGAGCAGTTGAATTGTCTGGGAGTGGGAGAGAATCACTACAACTTTGCCACTGAAAAGAAATCAATAGTAATATTTAAAATTCAGTGTATGTCCCTCAGCTAAAATAATTTGAGTATCAGAGCTAGTCCAGATCTCTGTAATCCAAGCCATATTAATGATATAATCATAAATTAATAAAGTATTACTTATTTGGTGAAGAGCTACCATTTTATGAAGCAGTTGCTGAAATGGCAAATAGATAAGGAGAACTATTTTCAAGATCTCCAATGGCAAACTGACAAATGACTAAGAAAAAAGTAAATATTTAGACAATATTTAAAAGGGTAAATAGGATATCTCAGGAAACTATACGGAAGTTACACTAACCTCAATTCTGGGCAAAAACATGGAAAGGCTTAAAATTAAAAAATGACAGCATAATTAATGGCAATAAACATGGCTTCATAGAAAATAGGTCTTGTGAAACTCAAGTATAGGTTTGCTTTTTTGTTTTAATGAGAGAACACCTTTTTCAACCAAATGTAACATTTGACACAATATTCTTAATAGAACTTCTCAGGAAACAATTTCTGTTAGGTGGGAAATGCTGACATTTTGAAAATTTTCATTTGACTGGGAACAAAACATAAAATTTCATTTTGCTTGAAATTTCAGTCTTCAAAAAAATGTTATGTTCAGTCAATTGAAATGTTTCCTTTTGTGGCATTTTAATTTTTTACACTGCATTTTTATTTTATTATATATTTCTGTAATATAACACGTTTCAAAGTTTTATCAAGAAATCATTTTGAAATCAAAACATTGCATTCCATAAGGTCAGAATGGATTTTTTTTCTGAAACAAAATTTTGTTGAAATTGACATTCCCATGGAATGTTTCACTTAATTGGCATCTTCCAATGGAAAAACACTTAGTTGAAAATTTTCTGACCAGATCTAGCACTTAGATTTCTGCAAGGCATTTTACTTAATCCTGCTTGACATTCTAAATTTAAAAAGTCTATTGTGAAAATAAATTGATTAAAAACTCATTAACAGATCAAAAAAGTAATTGTAAAGTGTGTATTTTTAGTAGGGTCCCACAAAGTTCCTGGTCCAACGCTGTTCAATATCTTTGCATGATCCAAAAAAAATTTCTGGTACAGTTTGCACCTGACACAACAATTGGTAAATTTATAAATAGTTACTTAGATGGCTTGGTAAAGTTGTCTCATTTGAACAGTGAGTTTTTAAGACTGACAAATGTAGGGTAGTACACCTAAGAACAGAGAAAGTGGTCACATTTACAAGATGGGCACTGTCTCTTAGAAAGCAGAGATTCTAAAAAGAATTAAGATTCATGGTAGAAAACTAATTGAATATGATCTCCCTGTGTGATACTGCAGCTTAGATGGTGCCGTCAATGGCAAAATTCCTACTGAATTTTTAAAAAATTCATGAAGTGCAATGAGTTCCTAAGAAAATTAGTAGTCTCCACAGATCTAATATCTCCTAACTGTTGTCAAAGAAGAGACAGAGAAAGTAGAACTTACATATAAGTAAAGACCTTACAAATGAACTTTATAGCACCATTAAAAATTTTAGATTTATAAACGCAAACTCATAAAATCAGTTTTGCATCTGAAGAAGTGAGGTTTTTTACCCACAAAAGCTTATGCCCAAATAAATCTGTTAGTCTTTAAGGTGCCACCGGACTCCTTGTTGTTTTCATAAAATCAGTGTTATCTATACTGCTGGAAAAGAAAAGAAAGTGGAAGAAAATATTAACGTAAAAACAAATCACTAACACCAAAATGTTAAAACTTTAAGTTGCGAATATCTAAGGAATCTAAGGGTGTTAAATATTCTTGAACTTATGTATGCAAAAAAAAGTATGTCTTTATTTCAGTGCCCACATGTGTCTTTAGGCATCTCAAGGAATCTACATAACATCTGGAAACTTAGGACTAGCTTTCTAGGCAAACACTAACGTGTAGCTTTAATCACGAAAGTGAACCAACCCTTTCTTCTCCTCATGGCAATGATGATCAATTACTTCACCAAAATCTACCCTTCTAAATATTTCATGCATGGAATTGCTAAATAAATGGAGATGTAACAATATTTAGGAAATACTCCTGTACCAACCTTCACTTGACTCTTATGTTCCACATATCAGATTTAGTAATGGATTTAATGCTACTGATAACCTTGAATTCTAAGAACTACAAAGGAAGAGTGAAGGGAAATGTGTTGTATCTGCTAAAATGATTTAAGGCAGTATGAATTTAAGGCCAAATCCTGTTAATCTAATTAACGCAAAATTTTAGACTGAAAATAGGGCATTCAAACTGGAAATAAGTAGTATATTGTTAATTGAGAGTAACCACTGGAACAATTTATCAAGGATGTTGTAGATCTCTCTCTGGCAACTTTTAAATCAGGATTGGATATTTTTTCTAGAAGATATGTTCTGGGAATTACTTTGGGGAAGTTTATATGCCCTGTGTTATACGGGAGGGCATCTAGATTATCACAATGATACTTACTGGCCTTGGAGTATAGGAATCTATGAAAATTCAAGTTGGGAGTTATTGTGTTACTAGTTTGAGTGGGATTCAATTCATAGTGGGCTAGGCAGAACAACTAGTAGTGGAGCTGGCTGAAACATATGATTTCTGGTTTGTGAGAAATGTTGGCGTTTCAAAACATGGTTTCATCCCAAATTGACTTTGTTCCAATGTTTTCAAAACTTTTCATAAATCATAAACTCTGGGGAAAAAAATAATTTTGGAAACACTGACATTGAATTTCCAAAATGAAATTTGCTCCTTGGGACTCATAGCTGCTGAATGACATTTACATTCATGTTGCTATTGCAGTGGGGAAGCTGGCAATATCAGTTTCACTCTGCAGCTACTGTTGCTGCCAGTGTTTGCAGCTCTGGGGAGAACATTGCCATGAAGCCTGCCACAGAGCTGCAGACCCTGGGATAAATCCCAGGACTTCGAGGCTCCCAGCTCTGCAGCAGTGAACCTGGAAGCCTTGAGAGACCCAGGGATTTCCAGACTCCTTGCTGCTTAACCAGAAGCTGAGCTTCAGTTAGCTGGATCTCTTAGCTTCATGGTTCCACAGGAAGGATTCTGGAAGCCCTTGCATGGAGGAGTTGTCACAGAGCCATGAACCCTAAAGCCTGGAGTCCAATCAGCCCACCAGGCCAGCTCTCAGGATTCCATCAAATCCTGTCTGGGCTTCAGTGAAAGTTCACCAAACCTAACTCATTTTTGTGAGAAATTTCAAGTTAATCGCTGGAAAATTATTCAGGGCTGAATCATGTTCCAAAAATCAGTCTTAGTCTAAATGTTTTCTGCAGGCTGAGTGGAGCAGACATGCTTTGAGGAAATAAATGTATTCCAGACACCACCTGCTCTGGTTTTAGTATTGATTAACTGTTAAAATAACAATGAAACAAGGGAGCTGCAATTATTAATTGAACATCAGGCTAGGATCATAGAGAAGCAGAGGTGAGTGAACTGACATTGCAGGATATGTAATGGTCAGTTCAAACCTATCATTGAGATGCCAGCTTGTGAAATGGTGCCTGATGAGCTGTTCACTGAGTGTAAAAATGAGATCCATGCATCTAAATTACTATAAGCTGTTTTCTCTGCTTTCCTTTTATGCAGTAATACAATGTTCTCTTTCATTTAGCACCTAATTCTGTAACCTTTACTCACACAAATTGTCCTATTGACTGCAGGTTCATGCCTAAATTTGTTTGTTTTAATGTTTAAACAGTAAATATAGTAAATGAGTTCCATTAATCTCATTTTAAGACTGATCTTTTCTATGCTGTCTCAGCCTCCTCGAGTCCTTTTTTTTTTAATTGACTTTGAGTGAATGTTTTAATTTATTCACAACACAGTGTACTAGAGGCTGCTCTTAGATATGCTGGTTTAAATCCAGAGTAGTTTTATTGACTAGAAAAGTGATTTCTGATTTACACCTGTGAGAGCAGAATCTGGCCTCATGTCACTATAACAGAGTTGTCTGTAACATGCATCATTCACTGTCTTCTAGAAAGGATTTTGAAATACAGTTCTAAGGAAAAGTATTGTGTAAAATAAAGTGGAATTGTTATGGTTATTTAGAGTTCAAAATCTTGTTATTAGGTATCTGGTGTATCAGAAGTTAGGTACAAAACTTAGTCCATGGGCTCTGTTTCCCTGAACTTGATTTGTTACCACTGTGGGTTTGTGCTGGATGAGGAGATTATTCTCTTTACCTTTTGGTAAAGGATGGTTGTGCCACCCCAGGAGTAGACCTGGAAAGGAATTGTCAGTCACGTTTCCTACCCTGCTGCCCACTTGCTTTAGGGAGAAAATAATTTAGTGCAGCCTTGGAAAGGGTGAATCTTACTTCCCATATCATGTCAGATGACCTAGTGTGTGGGGAGAAGGGGTTGAGGACAAAGTCAAGTTTAGTTACACCTCCCTTCACTGTCTTCTCTCCATCTACTTGCTCATGGATGGAGTTAGCCTCTGCATGTAGCTTGCTGTCCGGTACAAACTGAGTAAGCCCTATATAGCCAGGAAAGACATAGGGAGGGACCTTACATGCACTAATTCCTTTGCATGACCCCAGAGGGCTGTATTTCAGTCTAGCCCTAAGGAAATAGCAGATGTTAAATTAGGGGTGTAATTTCACTGTTTGTGGTTTATTTAATATAGAAGGATTTAAATTCTTTTACTTAGCATATGAATTGATTATCTTAGATCACAGATTTGATTTGTAACTTTGGTTTTACATGTGGGTGTATTTGCATAATTGTTTACACTGTCAAACAATATAATGGCTGACAGTGTAAACAACCAACAGAAGCATACCTATGTCTAGCAGAATCTGTGTGCTGGTGCTTAATATTGTAGTGTGATTTAATCAATGTCTGATATTATTTTCCTTTCTTTTTCGAAGGGATAGCTCAGAACTGAGCAAACAATTCACAATGAATAATTCATTAATCTTGCCCCCCAACCCCGTTAGCCAAATTTTCTGTTCAACAGTTCTTGAATTAATTTATTACTCAAATTTACATGTGAATTTCTTCAGTAAATATGTCTTAAACTGCCGATAATTTGCAGTTATTATGAATATTCACAAAATTATTGTTGCTTCTGTTCCCTGATTGGATGACTTATGGAACTAGTAGCATGTGAATTGCAAATTGTTGCTATTGCAATCTAATAGAGCTGGTCAAATAGACCACAGTCTAATAGATGAGCAAATAAACAAACTAGTCTGAAAATGCAGCAAAGAGTCCTGTGGCACCTTATAGACTAATGGACGTTTTGGAGCATGAGCTTTTGTGGGTGAATACCCACTTCATCAAATGGTATTCACTCACGAAAGCTCATGCTCCAATACATCTGTTAGTCTATAAGGTGTCACAGGACTCTTTGCTGCTTTTACAGATCCAGACTAACACAGCTACCTCTCTGATACTACTGTGAAAATGGAGCTTGATATATTTATGATATAGTGTGTGCAATAACACGGGACTGGACTTAATGACCAAGGAGATCACTTCCAGTTCTATGTCCCTATGTAAATACAGAAAACCAAATTTTCAGTTTTGGGATGGAGAGGTAAGGTTGTTTTTGTGCCCTAACTCATGCTTCCATATCTTAGCATGTTTAGATTTCTTTAGTGTAACCATAACTTCGTACAGTCTGTCTATTCTTGATTTTGGGGATAATTTAAACTTCCCTCTAAACTATTTTACCCAAAAACTATTGATATGTACTGTCAACCTTAACTTCATCTTAACATAGTTTTTTTTCCCTCTGGGAAGGTAGAAAACAATAGCCAAAGGCATTAATACAGCATGTTGGACAGGAGATGGATATTGGCAGATAGCACCACAAAGAAGGATCAGAGGACTATAATGGGGGATAAACAGAACAAGCATCAGTACTGAATTGTGATGAAGCTTCAGAAATGTCAACTGCTGGATTGGGTGTGTCTTTTAGATATGTCCCATGGGATACTTGTTTGCTTTCCTCTTTTGAGTATATAGCTTGACTGAAATATTCTTTGGCCAGTCTGGAGCTCCTATTTACCCTCTCCCAACAGAAGAAGAGGCAATATCTGAAGAAACTGAAAGGCAGCAAGTTGAAAATAATAAAAGAAATATTTTTTGCACAATGCATAACTAATGTGACGCTTACTGCCACAAAATATCGAGGTCAAGAGCTGAGTTCAAATAGCTACTAGGCACTTAAGTTTATCATAAAAACTCCCAGTTACATTTAATAGAATAAAATGTGTAAGGGATGTATACTCTTATGCTTCAGGAAATGAGTCATCTAGTAGCATGTGGTGAAAAGGCAGCTCACAATGTGGGCATGGGATTCAATTAAGTTGGAGGAGGAGAAGAAGAAATCTTTCCTATAGGCAGGTTATTCCTTAATTGAATACAGCAGAGGGACAAGTTCTGCAGCAACATCTGAAACAACCGAGACCACCCCAAACTCACAGGGAATGATAAGGCTTAGGGAAGATAGTCATATGTAAAGACTACTAATTCTTTTAAGATCTCTTTTCTCTTAAATGCTTTGGTTCTAAATAAACAATGTTTTGCCGTAAGACGTCCGTGTGGACAGTGGATGCTACTGGCCATAGCTGCTAAGGAGCAGAACTGCAGGTACTGAACCCAAGTCAGGCCTACTGAGGTAATCACAGTTAGCACCAGGTAACTGCAGCCCAAGGCCCTATCTGAGAGGGGTCAGAGGTGCAGTTAGCCTGATATTTGTGACAATCTCTCCATGCTTTGCTCTCCTCCTGCCTTAACTCTTTTGCCCCTCTGTCTCATCACAAGGTCAGCCCTACCAACTCAGAGCTTTGGTTCATCCCAACTTCCTTTTCCACTGCTCTTGTTCTCATGCTGCAGGGTCTCTCGGGTGGAAATACTGTGACCATGCTGATTTCCACCACTACAAATTTATTCTCTTTTCCTAGGTTCTGTCATCTTTGTAGCTAAACACTCCAATTTAATTGAATCCTATGCCTGCAAACCCAAGTGCTTTTGGACTACCTTTGATTCACTCCTTAAAATCTTCCCCTCGATCTGCCTTCACTGTTCTCTCCACACGGAATCTCAGATTTCTCACAAGAGAGAATTGACATTGGCTCACCTTCCCTACCCCTTCCTCTCCCACAGCTCCCTCCTCCTCCCCAGTCAGACACTGCAGTTTCTTGTCTGGTGTCCTCCTCCAGCTGCTCCAGTAAGTATAGCCACCATTTTGAAATCTGTATACTGATCTGGAAGGAAGGATTGCCTAAAACAGTGGACTAGGAATCAGAAAATCTGGGTTTCTAGCTTCACCTCAGATTTCCTGTCTGATATTGGACAAATCACCTAATCTTTGTACTTCATTTCTCCTTTTAAGAAATGGAGATACTTCCATATCTCAGAGCCGCTTCAGGGATAAATACATAAATATCTGGAAAATGCACAGATATATGGTGATGGGAGTCACATAAGTACTATAAATAGATTTGACACTTGTGAATATGAACTACTAATCTAGCAATTCCGTAAAAAAGTGATGCATTTGTTTCCTTGTATTCCTGTATTATTAGTTCCTCTGAAAACAGCTATTGTGATTTTGATTTTAATCCCATGACAATGGATTTTTTTTTCTAAATTTCTTTCCAAAAATGTATAAAGAATAAGCAGTAGAAATCCATTCAGCCTGTTTCCCGACTTTCAGACTGAATGGAAAGATTATATGAATTTCCCACATGATATTTTGCACAAGATCTTTTAATTGAGTATTTGAATGGACTGAAATGTACTTTTCTTGTCTTTTTTATAGATATCTGAGAAATTTTTAATTAAAATTAGACTTTCCTGAAAAATCTCATAATTCTATAAATAATAAAGGACAGTACTGATAAAAATAGACTTTAGCACTTGATTAGTAAGTCATATTTAATTCAGAGTCCCTAATTTTAAATTAGCTGAATTTTGGAAGAGCATTAATTAAATCCTGGAACACATTTGTTATTAAGATGTACAGAAACTAAAGAAGCTGCACTTTCAGCTCACTAACAAGTACCAAGTACTCTTTCCTTCCCATTACCTGTGAAATGTCAAAGTGGGCCTTTTAGTACTTCATTTTATAAAACAGATGTCTTTTTTCAATTAAAATGTTGAATAACATTTGGTTACAATATAATATGTTTATAAAATATTTGTAATGGTGTTTAGTACTCTTCACCTCTTTCTCTCCATTTTCACAATGTATATTGGGATTAGTTAACTCAAAATCAGTTTCTAGCCTTATATTATGTTAGCATGTTAATTATCAATTGCCATACAATGTAGAGTCCTATACAGCTCAAGATGTCATGGCCCTGTCAGGTATGTGCTTACTGACTTCATAGCTAGCTGCTGTAATCAGAGAAAGGGTTGAGTAGCAGATGGCAAAAAGTGTGGCGTGGAGGTGGAGGGGCTGAAATCCTGTGCATCTTGGATTTGTTGGCTGGGCTGAGAAGAGGGAAAGGAAGAGAAAATCATGCACATTAGAAACCTGGAGCCCTATTTTCTCCCCCACCGCAGAATACCGGAAGTTACTTGTATCCTGCAAGAGAGGGAAAGGGTAGGATCAGGGCCTCACCTTTTGTTACACAGCTCTGTACCATTTTGTGCACGGTCATGTTATCCAACACTGAAACTGAGGCATGCTACTCCTCTATAGTCCCAAAAGGGGGAGAGGGACAAAGCAAGAAGTGGTTTAAAAAAATTACCTGCAAAAGAGGTAAGAGAGTTCCACCTATAAAATTCTCCTCACCACTAGATGAGGCGGTAACACCTGCACTTGCCTTGGAAGTAGGTGATTTTAAAGGCTTCCAAAATGCAGAGACCCTGGACATTGCAACTAGCAGGGGCGGCACCAGGCACCAGCACGCCAAGCGCGTGCTTGGGGCGGCAAGCCACTGGGGGCGCTCTGCCGGTTGCCACAAGGGCGGCAGGCAGTCTGCCTGCCATACTTGGGGCAGCAAAATTCCTAGAGCTGCCCCTGACGACTAGAAAAGATTCACAAGCTCTTCGATGGTCTGTGTGTAATGACATGAGCCAGAATTGGCCTCCCTATTAATGAAGGGTTCCTGGAATCAGCTAAAGGGCTTTGACAGACTCCAGACACACTTCACCCTCCACGACCTTCTCAACCCCATCTCCAAGTACGTGGAGAAAAGTTGCGGGTGCCAAAGAATTCTTTGAACAGGTGTTTTTCATTATTTATTTATTTATTTATTTATTTATTTATTTATGCCTGCCCACACTCATGGTCTTTGGTCAGCTTAGTTCAAGAAAAGTCCACTAAAGGCACTTCTCAGGAGAAAGTTTCCAAGAAGCTAGACATGTCTGGGTGAAAGGCTTATTCATCAGCTTTTGGTGGCAAGCTACCAGGCATTGTTTGCTAAGTAGAAATACCTTGTATGGGAAATAAGTATCACTCTTCCTTTGAAAAATTCTGCAGGATGGCAGAGATGAAATGAAAGACCAAGTAGAGGCAGTTAATAGCTAGGTGTCCATGAACACCTCTGGTACAGCTGTAGGATCCACGTCTCATAGTGATATCCGTGGCCAAGTTTCCTGGCTCTGGTTATTTGGCATACCACATGTAATACAGACCACAATCCTTTCAGGGAAATTGATTCTTCAACCAGAGGACAGAGAGAGAACTCCATTCCCTGGACCACTCTGTGATACCCGAGAATTTTCCCTCTGGCTCCCTACAGAAAGTACAAGTATCAACCCTAACAAAGAGGATACCTTCCTACTTCCAGGTCCTCAATATAGTCTTCCTGAGACTGATAGATAATCCATTTGAACCTCTCTCAGAATGTTCTGCACTCTGAAGACTTTCTTCTTAATATCACTGTGGCCAGAAGAATATGTGAGCTTCAGGTGCTTATGGACCAACTCCTCTATATAATATTCTGTAGGTGTAAGGTGAAGCTACAGCCTCACCTAAAGTTTATTTCTAAGGTGGCTTCAGAATTTCATCTAAATAGGTCAGTCAACCTGCCTGTCTTCTTCCTGAAACAACACTCTGCACTGGGAGAAAAGAAATTGCATATGTTAGATTGACAGGATCAAACCTTTCAGACTGTTGCTCCATCAATTTATAGCTATAGCTAGGTGTGCTAAATATTAATTTATATCCTTAAAGGATATTAAAATGAATATCACAATATATCTCATGAAGTCAGGGCCGGCTCTAGGCACCAGCAAAACAAGCACGTGCTTGGCGTGTCACATTTCCAGGGGGCGTCATTTTGGCCATGTTTTTTTTTTTTAAACTCACTTCCTCCCCTCTCACAACCCTGCATAAGCGGATCCACCGGGCAGCTGGGGATCCAGCATGGGAGCTGAGAACCCATGGGACCCTGGGAGCTGTAGTTCCTTGCCTAGATCCCTGCCTATAGAACCAGCCCTGGAGCAGGGAAAGAACTACATTTCCCAGCAATTCCTTGGCAGCTATCAACAGGAAGGGAGGGGTAGGAAGTGAGGTAGCTGAGCCACGCTGCAAGTTGAAAGGGGTGGCACTGTGAATGGGGAACAAATGTGCCCAAGGAGTAGAAGGCTTTGCCCCAGATGTCCCCTTCAGAAGACTTCCACAGACTGCATTAGAGATACTGGTGTGACCTCACCTTGCAGCCCACAAAGAAGGAATTGGATGGACTAAATGGACAGTGCACCTCTATCTGAAGCCTAGCAAGGGAAATACGTGGAATTTAAAGTGAAAAGTAAGGGAGGAGAATTCCTCTGCTAGGGGACTTTGGCAGCTTTAGATACAGTACCAGGCACGTAGGAGGATTTCCACTTCTGAGCCATGGAAGCAGAAATTGACTTTTCCTTTCCAGATTTAGCTAATATTTAGAAAGGGAATCTAGCACCTGCCTTGCAGATTTGAACACCCTCAAAATTCAGGCATGCTCAAGCTCAATTTGGTCAGTTGTTACTTCTTTCTCCAAAAATCAAATATACTGATCCCACTGTAACTTGCTGTAGAAAAAGTAGGATAAGAAATGAAGAAGCAAGAAATACTTCCCAGTGGTTTTTAGGACTGGAATTGCTACTTTCAACAGCTGTTGCCCTTTAAAAAAAAAGTTGTATTTGTTTAAAAGGAAGACAGTAATATTGCATTGGCAAATTCCCCATAGAAACAAAGAGTGGAACAAAAGAATAATAAAGGCATCTCAACTTTTCCTCATTTATGTAGGATAGTCTTATAATATGCATCCAGATATCCTCCAATCACACAAGCTGAAAATTGTTCCACTTTAGTGCAGTTCTATAACCATATGGGTACCAATCCTGTCTGTGTTCTGTGCATATCCAAAATTCCTGCTGAATGACCCGCACTGGGACGGGTTACCAGTGACCCAGGGCTGGGACAGCAAGAGGCTGCAGGTCGGGGGGACAGCTCAGGGCTGGGGTGGCAGGGGAGTGCGGGTGAGAGGAGGGCACTGGTGGGGGGAAAGGAGAGAGCCCAGTGCTGGGGTGGCAGGAGGTGCGGGGGGGGGGGGAAGCCCAGTGGGTGCGGAGGGGCGTTCCCAGGGCTGGGGTGGGGGGGCAATCAATTTATTTTTGCTTGGAGCGCCAAAAACCCTAGAGCTGGCCCTGCATGAAGTTACCACTTAACATACACGCTCAGTCCACCAGAGCTAAAGCAATGTCCTCCACCTTTTTCAGGAATGTGCCAATATCAAAAATCCTTAAGGTAGCAATGTGGCACTGAAATTTTAGACTTAATTGCTGAGTAATACATCAATTTCAGGCAGTACTACAATCATTGTTTGACTGATACAACTGAAAATCTTCATTTACACCATCCTGAGGGGATACTGCTTCCCAGTCACCTATTGTGGATCCACACTGACCCATATTTGAAGAATGAATGGTTACTTACCTGATGATATCTGTGGTTCTTTGAGATCTTGTAGTCAGTGTATATTCCCTGATCCTGCTCAGTTGCTATGGGCTTTGAATTGTGAGGGAACTGAGGGAGGGTCATGGCCACCCCACCTTTTATGCTCTCTGAGGGGAACCCAAGCAGACACAGGTTCCATGTGTGGTCCTGACAGACATTGGGTTTTTTTAACAGCAATCTTACATGCATGAGGTAGTGACCTGCACTGACAATATCAGAGTTTCTGTGGGGTAAATAACCCTTCTCTGTTTTACCATCTGAGAGATTAAGGTTTAATTCCTGAGCCAGGCACCCAGGGCCGGCTCCAGACACCAGCCCAGGAGGGGTGCTTGGGGCGGCCAATGGAGAGGGGCGGCACATCTGGCTCTTGGGCAGCAATTTGGCGGCAGGTCCCTTGGTCCCTCTTGGAGTGAAGGACCTGCTGCCGAAGACTGAAGCGGCAGCAGTAGAGCTTCCACAGATAATGATCGCGGCAGCTTTCTTTTGCTGCTTGGGGCAGCAAAAACCCTGGAGCCAGCCCTGCGGGCACCTTTCTCTTTAAGTCTACAAAGCAATTCCTCAGCCATATGATATCTCAGGAAGGGACTGTCCTCTGTTGGGAATGACAGAAATAAAGTCTAGCACTAGGAGACTAAGCCTAATGAGCCTGTTATGGTTTTGAGTCTCAAGAATAAAGAGTTTGGTATTACTGTACTGGAGCAATGTGGAAAGAATATTAAGATGTGAAATTCTGTTACTATATACAAAGTAACCTTTTATTACCATCACTTTGTATATAGTAACAGAATTGCAAGATCAGCACTAATACACTATTTGCTTTTCATTTATTTGCTTGCCTTTCTTAAATTCCACATTCACCTTGATCAATTTTATCCACATAGTTCTCATTAAAATGTACACTTATTATTAGTTTGTGGAAAATATAGAATAAGAGTTAATTGTTAGGTCCTGATTAATTCCACAAACCCTTTTCTTTCACATGCAGTACTAAGGTTGTCCAGTAGATGCCCTAAGAGATCTCTTGTAAACATGACCACTTGCTACAGAATATCATCAACATTGTGTTTATATACCTATAAAATTTGATTCTCTCTACATATTGAGTACTTTCAGATTTCAAAGATATGTTGAATAATTAATCTTCAAGCTAAGTCCAAAAAGACTGGAGGTAAAAAATTAAATATTTAGCACCATTTTTTTAGGATTAGTTTTACATAGTCATTTTCAGGGGTGGCTCCAGACCCCAGTACGCCATACGTGTGCTTGGGGTGGCATGCCGCGGGGGGGTTGCCGGTCGCCGGGAGGGCGGCAGGTGGTTCCGGTGGACCCTCCACAGGCATGCCTGCGGGAGGTCCACCGGAACCGCAGGACTGGTGACCGGCAGAGCGCCTCCCGTGGCATGCTGCCCTGCTTGGGGCGGTGAAATGTCTAGAGCTGCCCCTGGTCATTTTAAATGTCATATAGATTTATACATGGACAGATGTAATGTTACCTCACTGTGCATTATTACCATTGCAAAGTTACTACAAACATCATGAAAATAATATTTATTTGATTTAGAAACAATGGGGAAAGCTAGAAATCTAATATCACTTCAAGTTCTCCTTAATGCTTTTACTTTGGTTATTTTGTTTTATGCAATGGCATTATTCTTATTGTGGATGTGCTCTCTACCCTAAATGCATCTTTTAAGCATGTTTCCACCTTGCTTTTTTTAGGATTTGAGTCCCGTGTCGGGAAGTTATCTTGATGAAGTATGGTATCCCAATGTCTTACATTGCTATCATTCGTTGGTCAATAGGGAATTCTCTGATTCCAGTTGGTTGGTACAGCCTCTCTCCAGGATCCCATCTGAATAATTATCTTCTATACCATTGTCAGGGTCTACCATCCTCGTGCTCAGGATGTCCTGCTGTTAATGGCAGATCATGGCAAATATAAAGTCTCATTGCATTGTGCTTACTTTGTAAATATCTCCACGGTCTATAATTTTATGCAACAACATTTTACAGAATCAAATTCATTAAAATAGACAGTAAATGAATGTGTCCAGTAGATAATGTGGGGAAGAATGTCAGGCTTCCAAGCTTCATTTTGTGAGAGATTAGTTATATTTGAAACACATTTCATTCTGTCTCATGTTGGATACAGAGGAAGCTAGCTAACCTCTTTTTGCAGCTACTTACTTCTAGCTAATCAATGTGCTCTACTAGCATCAGCTGCATTAGAGAGGTCACTATCCTCTAATCCATTTTTCCTTCCTTCATTGGAATGATAGTAATGATATGGAGGGAAAGGGAAAATAAACCTTAGAGGAAGGAGATCATTTGGGTCATGTATTCTACAAGAACATTTGTTTAGGGCCCGTATCTATCAAGTAGAAACCTTACTATGGCAAGCATTCTCATTGATTTCAATGGTACTCTTCATGGCATCAGATATTACTCAATGGGCCAGTTTCTCATCTGTATCTCAGCTCTACTCAAATACAGTGATAGGAGGGAGAGGAGCCATCTAGACATTTAGGAGCCAGCTATAGCTCTGATCTGGCACCACTTGGCCTAGGTGCAAGAGCAGTTCTAAATCAGTGGCTCTCAACCAGGGGTCTAGGGCCCACATGGGGCCACAAGCAGGTTTCAGGGGGTCCATCAAGCAGGGCTGGCATTAGACCTACTGGGGCCCAAGGCAGAAAGCCCACGCTC
This sequence comes from Gopherus evgoodei, assembly GCF_007399415.2. Taxonomy (NCBI): domain Eukaryota; kingdom Metazoa; phylum Chordata; order Testudines; family Testudinidae; genus Gopherus; species Gopherus evgoodei. Next base: position 77,766,016 of record NC_044326.1, read on the forward strand.
CGCCACCTGGGGCTGAAGCCTGGGGATCCAAGTCCCACCACCTGGGATTGAAACCAAAGCCTGAGCAACTTAGTTTTGCAGGGCCCCCTGTGGCATGGGGCACTGAGCAAATGCCCTGCTTGCTACCCCCTAATGCTGACCCTAGCTTTTATATGCAGAAAAACAGTTGTTGTGGCACAGGTGGGTTGTGGAGTTTGTATAGCACGTTGGGTAGGGCAGGAGGGGCTCAGAAAGAAAAAGGTTGAGAACCCCTGCTCTAAATTACACCATAAGTATAAATCCCCTATATGAGCTTCTACCAGTGAAGAATTAGGTGTAGGAGAACTTGGCTCCACTATGCCCTTGTATATGCTATCTGCCTCCCCTACACCAGAGGAGAGGTAGGGTAGTCTGGCCACCTCCAGCAGCTTTATACCAGCAAAATTCCCCTGTGCAGGTCATTTAAGTCTGGTTCCCATTACTTTGTGCCACTTCAGCAGCACAGGGTGGATATAGCAGAAAGGAGAGGGAGGCTGATATAATTTGGCCCTGAAAGATATCTCCTTAACATTAGTTCCCAAGAAAATATTTAATAAAAGAAATCAATGTGTAAAACTGATTGGAAATTATTGTACTGGCTTGATTTTAAAGAATGTTTGTTTGTATTGTAAGTATAATTCAATTCAGGTTTGTTCAGACTTGTATGTTACAAACTAGTAAATAACAGGGACTAAACTTTATTGATACTGGGAAATCAGATTTAAAATTCTCTAATTCTAAGGTGACTATATTTTTAATAGACTTATCAAATGGTATACTGTAGATTTAAAAATTGTTTCATTGGAAGTACTTTCTTTACTAGACCATAAAAGAAGTAAAGATAAAACATTGGCAATATTAAACATTTTAGTTCATTCAGGGCTTGAACCAAACATGGAAGTCTTGCCATTGACTTCTATGAGCTTTGGATAAGACTCTCAATTCTGCCCAAGAAATATGAAGTGACCATTCAGCACCATATTATGTCACCTTTACTCCTGTTGTAGTAGTACCTTGCTACATTGTACATCTCATTGATGCCATTGGGATGACTTGTGGAGTAAAGTACAATTCCGCATGAGCAAGGGTGGCAAAATCTGTCCCTCTGAAACTCTTTTGTGGCAGCATGCTGATATACTATAGCAACATGGATGCAAAATACAAGCCCCATGTATAGAAAACTGACTAAAGAGGACATGAAGTACTAAAAATGGAAAAGATAACAGAAGCAAAAGGGTGGAAGGGGGAATCTACCTACAAAATATTCTTGCATTTTCGTGTCCTAATTCTACATTCCTTTTGCATCCAAAACTTCAGATGCCAAGAATTTAGGAGAGGGCCCTTATACATTTGTCGAAGAAAAAAGACCTAAATCTGTCAGAATAAAAGGGACCAGTTGTTCAACATACTGTAGGTGTGCCATAGATTGGTACATAATAAATAAGAGAGAGAGATGTTGGACAAATAGTCCCTGGTATTTGAACAACTTTCATCAAGAGTTAGCTTGTATTTTCCTCTTATGTACTGAATCTTTGTCATGTTGTCCATCCTACATGTGCCATCCTACATGTAGTATACTGAAGCCTGTTTTTTAAAATTATTTTTTAAATCATAAAATGTTAAAACAAAGAGCAATACTGCCTTTCCAGTAGACTTAAATTAGTAAGGCAACATTGAAATTCACTGCAATTTATCACAATCTTCCAAGAAAGTCAGCAGGTATCCATCTATTGTACAGCAGAAATAGAAATTGTAAATGCTTTGACTATAACAGTTAATGTTTTCAAATGGAAGCAAAACAAACATTAACAGGTAAAAATCATTCATTCGGGACTGTGAACTATAACTAATTATAAAGAATATTGTAATGTGTGGCATATTACACTGCGTCTGGCAAGATAATGTCAAATACCATCCAAATTAAACAGCCTTGGAAAGCAGAAACATGAAACAAAGCACCAGCAATTCCTCCTACTTATAAATAATCACTAAATACAGACCACATTCTCCATAATGTGGTGTGTGTGTGTGTGTGTGTGTGTGTGTGTGTGTGTGTGTGTGTGTGTGTTAGAGCAAGGTACAAGTAATCAAGTGAATGTTTATACTGTAATACAACTGAGACTCAGTGGACTTAAGCTTTCCAGAAGTGAGTAGTGATGGTGCAATCTATTACTTTCTTAAGATAATTAAGAAGTGTGGGTTAATTTACCCACAAAACATTTTGCTTCATGGCCTATTTTTCTGGATTACACAATGAAAAATGGTAAACATCTGTCCAGTGGAAGATGCAAAGCTCAGGTTTTCAAAATGTGTTTTTAATTAGAAACAAATATTGCCATGATAACTGAAGCAAGAAGGGGAAAAATAACATAGTGTATGTACTACAAATACAGAAAAAGAATTCTAATTAAATGGAAGTTTGAAAAATTAGATGTCATAGCAGGTGTCCAAAAAAGAGAAGACAACAGGAACATGATTAGAGAAATGTAATTCATTATATAGTAGAAATGCTGGATGATCTTTCTAATTTGTGTGTGTCATTCTCTTGTGTACACATTTAGTATCCAAATTAAAAGGCTTAAGTGGACATGAGATTTACAGATTAGAAGATTTTTTTCTACTGGCTTCAGTTGCTACTTTTGGTGGTCTTTTAAATTAGAAGCCCTACTAAGCCAAATAGTATAAATAAGGAATATTATATTGTCTTTGCCAGAACTTACATGATCTAGTAGACTTTACTTTGGGTTTATTTTTTCATATTATACATGCTAGTGTTGATTTATTCCTATCTATCTATATAGTCTCCATATGTGCTATATGGGTTCCTGATTTTGCTGTCATGTACATGAATTCAACTTTTCCTGACGTTAGAACAGAAGTTGTGTTTTGGGTTAGATCTTCACCTGTGCCAGAGCAACCCTGGGGTAGCTGAGTGGCTAGGAGTCAAAGCTGCCTGGACATTTCAATGTTGCTCTACACTGTGCTCCAGAAAGAGGAGATTCAACAATACAATAGTGCTCAACAATCTCCCATTCTGCATGTACCTATTCTGTAAGTCACAAGAGGGCTGGAGTAGAACCAGCTTTGCTGGCCCTCTGGGGATGATCCAGAATCCTCTGGAAGTCAGTTAAGCTTGCTTTCATGACCCCATTGCACAATCAGAACACAACAAGGGGAATGTATCAAGGCTGAGGATATGGCTCTTTGCATGCACTACATGTATAGCTAATGGGACTAGTCTCATGAATAAAGATACACACAGGCATAATACTGTAAAGGGGTGTGTGTGTAAAAACAGTCTTACTACCACCACACTAACAAACACAATCATACTGTGACATAAAAATGTTTCTATTTAAAATAGTTGAGTTCTTAAAGCTAAATGTTGTTTACTTAGTTCCATGCCATATTAGATATACTGAAAAATGAATAATTTAGAATGATCAAATATGTTGTTATTAATGTTTGCTGCTATATGTGTTGATTTTACATATAGCAGCAAGGATAATTCACTAATTTGGCATGCTACCATAGATCACTGCAGCTGACCTGAGTCTGTCTCACCCTAGTCATGGATGATGTAGAGATAGTTTAATACTTTAATCTGGAATATGTGTTAACCCCACTGGCCAGAACTATGTAACCTGTAATTTCAATATCAGTAACCCTTTCAAGAAAAGAGGTTCATATTTATTAATTTTCTGCCATACATTTAAAAAGTAATACATCGGATTGCTCTAGGGGGGAGAGAAGAAATTAAACATATTCCAGTGAATCTCTCTATTGGATATATTTATTTTTGCATAAGTCCCCTATCTCCATGAAAATATTGCCAATGTTTTAGGTATTATATTGCTGTCAATTTCTTTTTCTGCCCTTTTCAAAGGGACTAAATTTCTTTTACAAGAGCTGAGAATCATAATTTGGCCGGTCCTGCTCTTTAGCCATATTTTTCCTTATGTGTACTAATACCACCAATAAATAATACCCCATGTGTGAATTTTGCCTGAGCAATCAGTATCCTGATTTTAGTGAAAAACTTCACCTCAGAACGAGGTCACTAAAATATGATATAGAGAGTAGGGATTACTGCTACAGGCTGTGCAATGCTTCTAGCATACTTGATTTTTCAGGTAGCCAATTGACCTATGCGATCTCATAAAAAGTGCATAACCTCCATTCTGCCTTTAGAATGGAAGCAGGCTCTGAGTTCAAGATGGGAATTGGTTGCTATTTTGGGGGTGATTGCACTCTTCTCCCAAACAGACATTGGGATCTCTCTCTCTCTCTCTCTCTCTCTCTCTCTCTCTCTGACAAACACACACACAAAATCAGTGAAGACGATCCGGGCCGGGTTTGGCTGTCTTTAAATTCCAAAAGGGGGGAGAGTCTCAAATAGCATCAATGCAGTTAGAGGTGCTAGTTTGTTACCAGGGGTCCAAAAGAAGGGAAGGGGGCTTAAATTCCTGTTTCTCATCCTCTTCAGGAAACCCCACAAGTTCTCAGCACTTGCACACGCCGGAGGCAATGAGACGTGCTTAGGAAACCAGGCTCCTGCAGCTCTGTGCGGCGGCTGATCCCTGGGCGTACAAAGACGACCATCCGACTGTGAACAGAAGGAGCAGCCTGCTCGTGGGCTGGGAGCTTTGCAGCGGGAGGGTTATGGCTGGGCGGTCATCCCCTGGCTGGCAGTCCCCGCTACGGCCGGCTGCTCCTGCTGGATGCTGAGCTGCCCGCGGCTGCCCCCTCCTCGACTTCCATGCAAATAAGGAAAGAGCCGGGGCTGACGTGCTGGCTGGGGAGGGGGAGGCGGGACATGCCGGGGCTGAGTGGCAGCGCCGGGGAGCAAGGAGGCGGGAGAGCCAGGCGGGTTCAGTGACTGAGACAAACTGGAGGCTAGGAGCAGCTGGTGCTGTCCACGGCGCGGCTGGTGCTGAACCCGGGACCGCGCGCGAGCTACACACCTCCCCACCCCCCCAAAGGCCACAGCGCCCCACCCCCTTCCACTCCGCCCATCACCCACTTAGGAGCAACTTGGCAAAGGAGCTGATCGCCCCTGGAAGAGATCCCGCCGGCTCTGCTGCTCCTGGGCGCCCTGCTAGACTAGTTCCTGGGGATTGCTTCGGAGTTTTACCCAAACTGTTGGCTCCCTTTTCTCCCCGTTGCGTGATCCCAATTTGGACGTGTGGTGAAAAGAAATATTTCTGTATGCACCATTCTTGTAAAAGGACTCACTGTTTTCTCCTGAGGGACTTTTGTGACTGTTAGACCAGGTAAGGAGGAAGCTCTGTTTGAATGGAAATGCATGTTTATTTGTTGGAGAGGGGGACTGGCCAAAAGAAGAAGAAAAGTGCAAAGTTGTGAGCTTGTTAGCTCTGAGGTCAGTGCAAAGGAAACAATTGGGAAAGATTTCAGCAGCTTTCAGCATCAAAATGGGCTCTGCAAGCAAGAGAGGAATGCAGAATGGGAAGTTGGGGGATTATTTTTGTTGCGAAGTTTCTATAATCCTGATGTTGGGTTTATCATAAACAAATAATTCCCAGTTTGTAAAGGGGACGGGGTATTATATTTTTGATGGATTTTAATTAACCTGCATTGAAGAAGATACTTCACATAACTTCCAGGTTTGGGGCGAGTACATCTCTAATCGATTTCGCCTGTGGGCGAGTGGTATGTAAGGTCAGGCTGGGAACTAATGAGCCAAGCAGGAATTAGAGAGGATTTGCAAAAGAAATGCCTGATGTTTGCCCTGGCGTCTGTATGTGTGGCAGAGAAGAGGAGTGATGCCTTAGGGTGGTTGATAAAAACAACAACAAACTTGTGAAATTGAAATCTCTCTGGGAGCTCGTCCTCGCTTCTTCATCAAGGTGGATAGGGGTACGTGTTTTGAAAGTTGTGCCTTGGTTGTTCCAGTGTTGACTGGTGAATGTCAGGCCTTCCTCTGGGCTAGAAGTAGGTGTAAATGTGGAGCTCTGATTTAATAGTACAGTATTATATTGTATTACAGGGCCGCTGCTGTTTGGTAATTGAATGGAAGTGGGAAGCGTGGGCAGATGAAATGCCGCTGTTTCAGCAGCGTTTATCCTTTGGCGTGCTTAGCAGAGCGCTCTGCTCCATTTAAGGGTTTGCAGTAGAAGATGCGTTGCTTGCTTCTCTAAATTCTCAGTGTCCTGAGTATACAACGAGAGGAGCGGGGATTTGTGTGTGGAGAGCTAAATGCTGATTCCAAAATGAATGGATGGTTTGTAGCAGCGCCAGTGAGGTGACTGAGCGGAATAGGGAGACAAATTAAGTCTCCATCCTGCATTTTGTGACGTTATTTATTACTTTGGCCAATTCAATGAATTTTCCTTAGACTCCAAATCTAAAAGTCATGTGCCGCATCACGTATTTGTAATGTGCAAGTAGCCTTAATAGGTATAAGCATTAAATGGAGATTATTTATCTGCTTCATTCCAGAAGCAGAAAAGTTACTGCCACGTTATTACAGCAACATTTTCTCTTTACAATTTATTTAAAGTTAAAGTGTGATTTTAGTGAATATTTATCAGCTACAATATAAGTTAGGCTACTTGGCAGCAGTGCAGGCATGGTGAAATGTAAAGTTAAAAGCTGATAAATTCAGGCAAAAGTAAATGTTCTAATTACATTTAAGTAGTATTGAACCCTGTTACATAGATGTAAGAAATGTCCTTTTCCCCTCACTAATTATAAAGCAGCTCTCCCTCCTTCCTACCCCAAAGAAAAGCGGGTGGGAGTTTATATACAGCATTCAAACAGACTGTTAACCTTCATGAGCCTACAGTTAGAGGTCTATATCACCTTTAACACATGTGAATATTTGTTTATAAATATATTCAGGATTTTCATAAACATGTTAATCCTTGATTTTTGTCCCTGCCTCCTCTTTTTTTTTTTAAAGAAGTGTGCAATTTCAGGAAGTTTGCTTTCAAAGACTGATTACATTTATTTTTTTGAAAACTATATTTTGAAACATGTTACAAAACCAGTGAAAATTAAAAAAAAGTAAAGTACACAACCACATTTTGTAATGTTGTATACACATACAAAGGGCCTGAGCCTTGTTACTTAAGTAGTCCCTACTCACACATAGGTAGTCATGTTAACATCATTGTTACTGCTTGCAAGATTAAGGACTCCTCACATGAGGAAGAGTGTGCAGAATTGAACTCTCTGACATCGATCGTGTTACTAGGGTTAATCATATGATAAATGATGCACTTAGAATTTACAACATGTAAATTCTTATTGTACCTCTTTAAAATCTTTATGTGTGTCTGTGTGGTTTACACTATGCTGCTTTCTTTTAGAGCTGTGAATCACAGGTTTAAAAATAACAGAGATTTTACCTATTGGGCAGAGACTTTCCAAGTAGTAAAATGGTATTGCTATCTTCAAATAGACATTTTAAACATATAATCTAAGAGTAATTCAAACACTGTGGCCCATGAATATTTCTTTTGTTCAGTTTGTGTGATTAGGAAACAGTCATTTTTCATCCTTGCAATATACATACACACACACACACACAGATAACAATGGGATTTGTTAGTGCAAAGTTCCAAAAACTTTAAATTACAAAATTATCTCTTGATAGCCGATGAAAATTAAACTTACACAGTCAAATCACTGCTATATTGAATTCTCAAACTAACACAGCTTCACATTGTTGCCTATTTTAGGTCCTTACCAAAAATCATTATTCAGTCAAACCCTCCCATTTACTAAGGGCCGCAGTGTGAGCCTTGCCAACAGTGACTAAGTACGTGAATGTATTTGCAAATGCAAGTACAAGGATTATATCAATGTCAATAAAAAGCCTTCCAGTAGTTCTTAGCATACCTTTGTTTGTGGGCCATGCAGTTATTTTGCTGAGTTAAACAACAGCAACAAAAAGTTATTGATCTGGTTTCAAGTGAATGTTGTCTGTGTTACTCTGTTTGAAAGATTTTCTCAGTTGTGATCTAATTATACTGAGCTGTCATTCTGCACTTTTCTTTGTGCTTGTCTAGCCTTTAATATTTCTTTAAAAGATAGATATTTCACCCATCTAGGTTAAGACACATAAACAAATACAAAAAAATCATAAACTTCCATCATCAATAACCAGTATTCTAAATTTCTGTACAAAGTAAAAGATGTAATTTTTCCATTAATTTCCCTAGCTTCTACTGACAGCAATGCTACACTTCAAGTTCTGCCATGTTTCCATGATAACACCCATCCTTAAAAAAATCAAATTCATACCTGAAACACAGGAGGATGCCTCCATTATGTTCAGTTGCACCCAGTTACAGCAATTCTGAGTTTAGCTTGAAGGGCCTAAATTAAAGGATTCACACCCTAGATGTAAAAATTGGCCTTGAGCAAAAAATTTAGTTTTCAGTTCACAATATTACACCATTATTGCCAGATGTTGCAGTGATCTCAGAACAGAACATGATGTAGCTCTCAAAGACTGACTTATGAGTCATGTCTTAACTTTAATATTTTTATTTTTTTAGATTAAACTAGGAAGTCTTTTTTATTTACTATAACTTGTTCCATTACATTATGTAATGCTAAAGCAAAATGGGTGGCTTAGTGAAATCATTTGCTCTTCTAATTTGCAGCCATTTCAAAGTCTGGAATTGTCATGATATTATAGTTTGATACAATAGGGTTGTTTTTTTCTGCCTGTCAGGCAGAAAAAAAAGACAGTCAGTTCTCTTGTGTATTTCACTAAAAGGACCATAAGTTGCAACTTTTCATTAAACACATTATACTGGTTAATAAAGACCAGGTTTCCGAGGTGCAGGGCATCCAGAGCAACCTATGATTTCACTGAGAGTTGTCGGTGTCCCACAACTCTGAAAACTGTGCTGAGCAAAAATCTAACTCTTTTGGTAATATCCAACAATTATTAAGGCCAAAGTTACTATCATTGCGCAATCTTCGGGAAAACAGCCCTTCCCACCACTCCCTGATTTTGCTTTCTGTCCACAGGTAGAATCGGCCCACTCACAATGGTTCTTCATATCTCTTCATCATAATCTAGGGTGACCATATTTCTCAAAGGGAAAATGGGACACTCTCTGGAACCACCCCAGCCACTTGCCCGCACCCCCCAACCCACCACACGGACCTGGAATTGCTGCTCGCCCATGCTATGCTAGGCTGGGGCTGGCATCGCTGCTCGCCTGAGCCCTGCCTGCCCCCTGCCTGAACCCTGCTCCCCCCTCCCACTCCCGGCTGGGACTGGCATCACCATTCAAACCCCCCCCACACACATGTTCCTCCACACCCCACTTTTTTGACAAATTCCCACTTTTGCAAAAAAAAGTCGGGATGGCTGGGACAAGGCTTAAAAAAGGGACTATCCCTGCCAAAATGGGAGATGTGGTCACCCTACTGTAATCAGACTTTCCTCTGGGGCTACTTTGTGGTGTTCACTTTCCAAATTCTATACCCAGGTTTTGTGTTAGTGACACCCTCTCCAATTTCTCCTGCTTGAAGGCACTTTTTGCTGACAGATACTGTAGTTATGAGTTTGTAATAAAAATATCAGCAGTAAAAATGCATTGAATGAAGTAACAGACATGTTGTCATTAACTCTGGCCCGCCTTTGCCTGAACAATAAAGAGTGGGAAATTTTGATAGGGAAAATTCTTCACTGTCCATATGTGAAAGAAGCTGAAGAGCTATTTCCCATTGACAGCATCTTCCATTCCCCATAATCATCCATGTGAACAGGTGAATAGATTGGTGGTCTTCAAATCAATCAGTCCTATTGGGAATCAGAAAGGTATGATTCCCAGATGAGTGGAAGTGACAATTTGAGTGTATATTGAATTATACATTTATTATTCTGTGTGATACAGAGATATATTTATTTATTTGGCAGCTAATTTTCACTGAGATATTTCCCTTTACTAGTTTAGAAATAAACCATGAAATAAGCATGACTGCTTGATTTAATTAATTACCCTTTGACACATTTAAAGTGAAATTAATGGCATTTTATTTGGATTGTATCACTAGGTTTTCCAAACCATAAGATGCTAAAAGAATATGAAGAGTTAAATCTGAGGACTAGTTGGCAGTACTGTCACTGATTACTTGAAGTAGGTTGAAGTTCAGGATTTATTTGCATTTGAATTAATTGAGTTTGGTGTCCAGCAGAGCTTTATAGAACAGGGTTCAGAAAGACTTTAGTATAATAAAGTACTCAGTGAATACTTGTGTATGTTAGAGGGAAGATAATGAAAGATATTTTCAAGATTTTTTTTCTGTCTGATAATTTTTTGTACTTAAATATGTTTTATCTAAGCAAACTTTATAGTAACTTTCAAATACTTATACCACTAAGTATGCATTCTTGTGTTAATAAGGGCCAAAACTGGGTATCTAATGTTAAGCTTTTATAAAGGCATGTTTAGGTGTCTAAATAAAAATGGCTTATTTTCCAGTGGTGTCGAACACCTGCATTGACAATTAAATACTATGTATGGTTTATATCTTTTAATATTAGTCATATGCAATATACTCTATCACTATAAGAGAGTTTAATAAATGAGAGAAACTTGTAATTTATTAGTATTGATTATTTGGATTCAAAACGGCACCACAAAATCCTAGATGCTTTCTATAGTGTAACTCTTTTGAAAACACCTACAATTCTGAGGTAATCCTAATACATAAATTATCTGGACAAATCTTCTGGGTCTGATTATGCTCTCAGTTACACTAAAACAAACCTAGTAATGAGGGAATGCAAGAGTACACAGGAGGGAAAACTGGTGCTCTTAATTTATAAGGAAATAGGATATAATTTGCCTTTCAAATATCTTGACTACTGTATCATGTTTCAAGGTAGAATATTTTATGTTGTATTGTATTATATTATAAATTTGTTTCAGCTCAATGTTGTATAGCCTGGTACAGTGTGTCACTTATAGGACTTATTGGGTTTAAATTAACAGTTACTTAGAAAAAAAAAGATTGGCATCACTGTGGATAGCTCAGTGGAAAACTCTGCTCAGTGTGAAACATCAGTCAAAAAATGTAAGTAAAATGTTAGGATGTATAAAGAATGAGATAGACAATAACAGATAATATAATTCCATGCCTTCTTACCTTGAATATTGTGTTCAGTGATGGTCACATTATCTCAGAAAGGCACTAGGAGAGCAGAGATATGTGAGATTCAGAGATGGGTACCTAAAAATATTGGATGTGGATGTAAACTTCCGTAACTGATGAGACTGAAATGATTGGAGAATAGATGAAAAAGACAGGACATGATAAAAGAATATAAAATAATGAATGACATGGAGAGAGTAATTCAAGTGAGTTCCAGTTACTCTTTCTCATAGCACAAGAACAAAGGGACATTCAGCAAAATTGAATGGAAACAAATGTAAAACCAATTAAAGGATTTTTTTTTTTGCACAGAACATAATTGATCTTTGGAACTTACTGCCACAAGTTATCACTGAAGCCAAGTGATTATCAAGGTAAAAAAAGAAGTAGACACATACAGATAGTGAGAATATCCACAAATATATTACACAAAAATGAAACACTTTATAAGCAATATAAAGACTCATCTTCAAGGCAATAAACCCACCACTAATTTAGGTTAGGAAGAAATTTCTCCTGTGGATTAGGTATACCTTGATTTTTCCATGATGGTATTTCTTGTTCCTTCTTCTAAAGCAGTGTTTCCCAAACTTGGGATGCCGCTTGTGTAGGGAAAGCCCCTGGTGGGCCAGGCCAGTTTATTTAACTCCCGCATCCGCTGGTCTGGCTGATCGCAGCTCCCAAGCCGCTTCCTGCAGCTCCCATTGGCAGTGAACCGTGGCCAGTGGGAGCCACGATCGGCCTGACCTGCAGATGTGACAGGTAAACAAACCAACTTGGCCCGCCAGGGGCTTTTCCTATACAAGCGGCATCCCAAGTTTGGGAAACACTGCTCTAAAGTATCCTATATTGATCACCAGGATACTGGATGAAATGGATCTTTGGTCTGATCTAGAATGGCAGTTCTTATGTTTTTTTAAGAAAACATGCTTACCTACCTGTTTGCTATATTTTATTATATATAATTAAAATAAAAGTGCCCTTGCCTTTCTCAAAATACTTCTCAGAAAGGATTTGTTCAGAAATTGAACTATCTACATGAAAATGCACCAAATGCAAATATGATGTCATTTGAATATTACCATATTATTTTTCTATTTCTTTGAGTAATCACATTGTGGGAAAAAACTCCACAAATATTCTGCAGATTTAGTTCATTTTTTGGAACAGACAGGCCAGATTTCTCTCTCTCGTCTTTTGTGTGTCTGTACCACTAATGCCATATGTATAGTCTATACGGTTGAACTTTTAAAATAAAATTTAATATATAAACACAAATACTAGCATCTGCTCTCTTAATGCTGGAGTGCTGAATTCCAGAGAATGTTACTGAGAGTTAAGTATGCACATGAAGAAGAGAATAAACACTTTAGTGATTACCCTTACCCCAAATATAGGCGTCTACTCTCTCTCTTACTGATGTGATAGGGAGGGTTTTATGCAAATAACTCCCATATGTACCAGTCTGAGAACAGTTCCTTAATACTCATTTTGAGAGAGACCATCTTTTCCTTTCACAAGCAAGGAATTTCTCTTTTAGGTTTCATTTTTTTAATTGCTTTTTCAACTTCTGTATGCCTCAGTTTTGTTCTTCTTTCCATTTTCTCGGCAGTGATTATTTTTTTTTCTTTTTCCCTAGTCTAAGGTTCTGCTCCAAAGCACATCTAAGTCAATAAAATGACTCTCCTTGTCCTTCCTGGGCTTTTTATCAGAACCTAAGTGACTATTCATTTTTTTATAAAAGGTGTCAGCCCTGGAGAGTGAAGTCATCAGAACAAGTACCTCATGGGGAACTGCAAGCTTTCTGATTTTTTTTTTAAGTCTTGACTAGGAGGAATCAGACAGTAACTCAGAGAGTAATATGGTCACTATACATTCACTGTCTAAGCTCTATAGTGTCCACAGAGGTCCAGTGGCTAACTGACCTACCAGAATGGTGGTGCAGCTTGTTCCTCACAATGTGTCCTCAATCTGCTCTGCAGGCTGATATAGGGGTATAGCTCCTGGGAGTATACAGAGAAATAGCAGTCCTTGTGTGCAATTTTTTCTGGCCCTTATTGATGCTGTGTAAGGGTAGAGAAAATCTCCTTACCCACTCGTCACACTATGTAAAGGCTAATCATGACATCAACCTTAGTGACAAGCCACTGCTGTTGTGGGAAGTGTACTGGCTTTCAATCACTACTGCCATGGACCAAATTGTGACAAATAATCTGTAAGTGATAGACACTATAACATTACTAATCTCCTAAAACATTTTGTTCCTAAGCAGATATAAGACATTTTTCACCACATTATCATGATCTGAACACACTGTATATTTAAGAAGAACGAACCTCAGCTACCACAATGGAGATCTAAAATATTAATCCTAAAACTGTTGTCTCCAATACACTTGCTGTGCTTCTCTCACCCATTCATATTCCATTACATTTCTTGGACCATTCAGAAACAGAGCAGCTGTCTAGTGGTTATAAATAAAAGGAGAGAGATTCCTATTTTATTTTTATGGTTTTGCTCTGAGTAGTTTTTGATCAATAGTAAGTTTTAGTAAAAGGTATTCTGCATATTAATGCATGGGCAGTTTAGTTATTTGCTTGGGACACTAGAAACTGAACAATGCTTTCCCTGAGGTTTAATTTTGGTGTTTGCTAAGTAAAAGTCCTAAGTTGGTGACAGTATCAGGTGACTTTTAGATGGGGTTCTTTGGCTATATTACATTTTTGCCTATTGTCATCTACTAATTTTGTTCCTTTATACCTAGAGAATTATTGCCACAAACATACTGGAATAACTTGCATTTTCATGTTCTTGTTGCAGTCAACAGGGAGGGTAAGATGCACCTAAGGGTTTTCCTCTGAAAATAGGCAGAATGCTGTAGGCCTTAGAAATTAAAGGAAGATGCCCCTGTGTCATAAACAGATAGCTAAGGGTTAATGTCTCTTTCACCTGGAAAGAAGTAACCTGAAACACCTGACCAGAGGACCAATCAGGAAACAAGACTTTTTCAAATCTGGGTGGAGGGAAGTTGTGTCTGAGTCCTTTGTTCTGGTCTTTTGCCTGTCTCTCTCTTGGCTATGAGAGGATTTCTGTCTCTTGCTTTCTAATCTTCTGTTTCCAAGTTGTAAGTACAAATATAGTAAGGCAGTAAGGTTTATATTGTGTTCTTTTGTATTTACATGTGTGTAGTTGCTGGAATGTTTTGAATTGTATTCTTTTTGAATAAGGCTGTTTATTCATATTTCTTTTAAGCAACTGACCCTGTATTTATCACCTTAATACAGAGAGACCATTTTTATGTATTTTTTCTTTCTTTTTATATAAAGCTTTCTTTTAAGACCTGTTGGAGTTTTTCTTTAGTGGGGAACTCCAGGGAACTGAGTCTGTGCTCACCAGGGAATTGGTGGGAGGAAGAAGTCAGGGGGAAATCTGTGTGTGTTAGATTTACTAGCCTGACTTTGCATTCCCTCTGGGTGAAGGAGGGAGGTGGGGGGAGAGATTGGCTCTCTCTCCTTGTGTTTCCAGGACTGGAAATAGAGAGGGTGGAGTCCCTCTGTTTAGATTCACGGAGCTTGCTTTTGTGTATCTCTCCAGGAACCCAGGGACGGAACACCTGGAGGGGAGAAGGGAAGGGAAATGGTTTATTCTCCTTTGTTGTGAGACTCAAGGAATTTGGGTCTTGGGGTCCCCAGGGAAGGTTTTTTGGGGGGACCAGAGTGCCCCAAAACACTCTAATTTTTGGGGTGGTGGCAGCTTTATCAGGTCCAAGCTGGTAACTAAGCTTGGAGGTTTTAATGCTAACCCCCATATTTTGGATGCTAAGGTCCAAATCTGGGAATAGGTTATGACAACCTGCAGGCCACAAATCTAATATTTTAATATATTTATGTACTTTACATCTTTTCACCATGATAGTCTCATTCACATAGTGATCCACGCTCTCAGTTAGTAAATGTTCTCTCCTATAGTTACATTTTTCAAATGGTATGTGTGCATTTGTCTTTGTGTATACTATATATATTTTCACTCACAAAAATGCTAAAACAATAGTAAAGCTCTTGTTTGGAAATTCAAAATTAAAACTGATACCCTCTCTTCCAGTTATCCAAATATTCCTGGTTATTGCAGCTCATATGATCCATTGCAGTATGTATGTTTAAATGTACCCTATCATCCACAACACATAGATACAAAGACATGAAATAAAATTCCATATGCAATCTGGAATATTCTGGCTATTGTGAGTCTGTTTTATTCAAGTTCATATACCACACTAAGCACCTTCCAGCATTGTGCAAAGGAACATAACTAACATCAAGGATTAATCTCTCTGGGAAGAGGAGAGGGAGCCAAAGGTGCATCCACCACACCTGTATTTAAGTGTTAAAATAGGTATTTGTTCATGAAATGGGTATAAATGTTGAAAATAACTTTAAATATTTGAAAGTGCAGCTCTTAATGTGATGTAAATGTGAGTGGGGGACTGTGTCTGCAATTATGTTTCTTTTTAAAGCAGAAAAAGAACAATAGATTGTATTCATAGAAGCTCAGAGTTTAAAAAAAATGCGATTATTTACGTAAGAGATTCTTTTTTGAAGACACTGCAGTTTGAATACTTATATAAGGACTTGAAAAAAAACCAGCCCGATCTTAATGGCTCAAAAGTAAGGTTCACATAAAGCTTCAAATTTATCTGAAAGCATAGGGGTTCCGAGGTTCCATTATGATTTTGATCATCACATTAGTTTCATCAGCATTTGGCAGACCTAGACCTCTGCTGTGTGGAGAGACCTACCAGCAATTTCTTTCCTGGTAAAGCACTCTGTTAAACCCTGGGATCGCTCCGTTTATCTGAATTTTCTTCAGAAGAGGGAGAGAGTGTCTAGGGGGCACCAATTGTCCAGCCCCACTGGAGCTGGGTCTTTCAAGAAACAACCAGAGAAGGGCCACTGCCCCACAAACCACTGAGTCTTTGGGGGAGCAAGAAGCACACCTCCACTTGAAAAGACACAGTGCAGTAGAATCTCTGAGTATTCAGGGACAATTAGTTCCCCAGGTTATTTATCTGCCTTGCATTCAGACTAAGCCTTTGTGCTAACAATCCATGTGAAATTTTCATTGCTTTTGACAAGTATCTGAGGGATCAGCTCTGTCACAATCTTGCACCAACTCTACCTCAACTGCGTGTCTTGGCTGGATATAATAGCTGTCCCAGGCATCACTTTCCTCACGCTTGGCACTTATCGTGTCCTCTAGCTTCTGTGTTGCCATTTTTTCTCATTTTTCCAATGCATTTTTTATCTTCTTGCAAGTAATTTTTTTCTCAATTCCTCACTTCGTTGAAGTCAGAGAATATTTGGGTAGACCCCAACATAAATTTATTATCTCTTCATTTTATAAAATATACAAATCATAATCTCTGTGGCTATAGAGTACCTCAGTCTTAAAATCACAAACTAAACTGAGAAAAAGTCATTTCAAAGATACTCAAAGAGCCACATAAAGTCACATCTCTTCACGTCAATCCCTAATGCAAAAGTCTGAACAGACAGGCCTGGCAATGTGCAGTGAAAATTAACAAACTTCGGCTCTATGAGACCAATGAGGGAAGTGAGCTCAGCAGTTGTAGATTCTCAGCTGAAAATGATGTCTCTTGACAAAGGCATTTTAATCTGGGAGTTCTTGGAACGGACTTTTAAAAAAAAATCATCTTCACAGATTTATCTTCAGAATTCTACGTTGTTCTGTATAGGTCTTGAAATGAACTTATTGGTGTTTATCACTCTATATAATATATCTTGGAGTTATTCAACAATCTATTTGTCTAAACAAGCCACTTAAAAGACAAAGTAAGTGTTATTGCAGTACCCTTCTGGGCTAATTTCTGTTCTCGGTACACATGAACCGCACTAAGTCAGCAAGATATGAAACATTTAAACTTATCCTACACTTTGTTCTTAAGTGTAAAAAATAATAATGTTAACATGAATGTGAGGGACAGAGGGCCATGTCCCTCAGTCCATAGAGGGACACATTGCCATTTTTCTATTTAGGAGGAAATAGTTAAGCGCTGCAAGAGGTTATCTAGGGAGGTTGTGGAATCCCTGTCATTGAGAATTTTTAAGAACTGGTTAGACCAGTTGTTCTCAACCAGGGCTCTGGGGCCCCCTAGGGGGCCTCAAGCAGGTTTCAGGAGGCCTCCAAGCAGGGCCAGCATTAGACTCTCTGGGGCCTAGGGCAGAAAGTTGACGCCCAATCGCATCAGGCTAAAGCCCAGGTCAGGGCTTGGCTTTGTGTTCTTCATTGCGCACTAGGGAGCATCAGCAGGGTCCACATGGACACTGGAGCACAGTAGATTCACACTCCAGCTTGCTTCAGACTAATTCATTGTTTAGACAAGCTCTCTTTCCTGAAGCACAGGCCAGAGTTGTGTCTATTTCCAGACTTCTCAGAAAGTATTACAGAGATAAACCACAGGGTTACTGTATGTAATACCCTTAGCAGTCAGTTGTGGTAGTCCTCAGTCAACTTTACGGTTCCTGTGTAGAAAAACATTAAGTGTATACAGAAAATAATGTAAACAGTACATGGAATACTATAAATAACTTTTAAACAAAAGCTATCAAATAGTAAATCTACTGGTGTTCTTCATATAGACTTCCCTCCCTCCCACACTTTTTTTTTTTTTTGCTTTTACATGTTTAAATGCAATGTTTCAACTTAACATTTACACTTCTGTACTTTAACACATATCAATGAACTCACTTCCCTCTGATCTTTTTATAGCAATGATTTTTTAGTCTCTGTAATGTGACTGCAATATGTAATGTGTGTCACCTAGACTCTTCAGAACTTGGGAATAGTGGCAGCATCTCAGTCCTTTTAAATACTTCAGAACCCTGATAGCAAACTATCTGGGGATCGGTACAGCTAGCAGCATTTGAGCACTTGGGCTAATAGTTGACTGATCTCCTTAGCTGCTGATAAAAGAGAAATCTGTAGTCTACATCCAGAGTGGTACAGGTAATGGGATCCCTGGATTTCTATAAAGGTTTCACTATATAGGGCACTATCTTTTTTCCATAAACTCGGGTCATTCAGGTAAGAATTTACAAACTTTCACCTCCCTCAGATTAGCCCCTGAGAGAGTCCCAGTTAGTTAATAGCTGTGTAGCTTCTAGGGGTAATAAATGCTCCCCTACCAGCTCTCCCTCTAGGTCTATAGAGTCCCAGTTAGTTAATAGCTGTGTAGCTTCTAGGGGTAATAAATGCTCCCCTACCAGCTCTCCCTCTAGGTCTATAGACTAGAGTGGACCAAACATGTTAATGGAGAGCTTCCCTAATATGTAAAGCTGGAATAGTACTGACCTATATCCAGAGTGCTTCTGGTATTGGAACCCATCCTCGCAGCACACACATCCCTCAGTCCTACATCAGTCAGGGCTGTTTTTAACCCATAATGTTTATACCCGTTCCTTTCTCTCCCCAGCCCCTATATGCTGACTGGCTCAGCTCTCAGGTTAGCGAATAGGGTCTGACTGACCAGGTGGTTCATCCACAACAAAAAATACCTATAAAGCTACCAGGGCCAGCTCTAGTTTTTCTGCCACCTCAAGCAAAAAAAAAATTGGCTGCACCCTACCCCAGCCCTGGGAACCCCTCCCCACACCCGCTGCTGCCCCTGCCCTGGGCTTCTTGCCCCCACACCCCTTGCCGCCCGAGCACTGGGCTCCCTCCTTTCTCCCCACCAGTGCCCTGACCCCACCCGCACTCTCCTGCCGCCCCAGTCCTGGGCTGTCCCCCCAACCTGCAGCCTCCTGCTGTCCCAGCCCTGGGTCACTGGTAACTCACTGCCAGGGCGGGTCATTCAGCAGGAATTTTGGATGTGCACAGAACACAGACAGGATTGGTTCCCATATGGTTACAGAACTGCAGTAAAGTGGAACAATTTTCAGCTTGTTTGATTGCAGGATATCTGGATGCATATTATAAGACTATCCTACATAAATGAGGAAAAGTTGAGATGCCTTTATTATTCTTTTGTTCCACTCTTTGTTTATATGGGGAATCTGCCAATGCAATATTACTGTCTTCCTTTTAAACAAATACAACTTTAAAAAAAAAGGGGGCGGGGGAATAGCTGTTGAAAATAGCAATTCCAGTCCTAAAAAACACTGGGAAGTATTTCTTGCTTCTTCATTTCTTACCCTACTTTTTCTGCAGCAAGTTACAGTTGGATCAGTATATTTGATCTGGGAGAATGAAGTAACAGCTGCCCAAATTGAGCCTGAGCACTCCTGAATTTTGAGGGTGTTCAAATCTGGAAGGCAGGTGCTAGATTCTCTTTCTGAATATTAGCTAAATCTGGAAAGGAAAAGTCAATTTCTGCTTCCATGGCTCAGATGTGGAAATCCTCCTACATGCCTGGTACTGTATCTAAAGCTGCCAAAGTCCCTTAGCAGAGCCTCCCCTCCCTTACTTTTCACTTTAAATTCTAGTGGGATCCACATACCTCCCTTGCTAGGCTTCAGATAGAGAGGTGCACTGTCCATTTATCCACCCAATTCCTTCTTTGTGGGCTGCAAGGTGAGGTCACACCAGTATCTCTAATGCAGTCTGCGGAAGTCTTCTGAAGGGGACATCTGGGGCAAAGCCTTCGACTCCTTGGGCACATTTGTTCCCCATTCAACCCAGTGCCAACCTTTTCAACTCGCAGCATGGTTCAGCTACCTCACTCTCTCCACTTTCCTGTTGATAGCTGCCAAGGAATTGCTGGGAAATGTAGTTCTTTCCCTGCTCCAGGGCTGGCTCTATAGGCAGGGAGCTAGGCAAGGAACTACAGCTCCCAGGGTCCCCTGAGTTCTCAGCGCCCATGCTGGATCCCCAGCTGCTCAGTGGCTCCGCTTATGCAGGGTTGTGAGAGGGGCGGAAGTGAGGTTAAAAAAAAACATGGCCAAAATGACGCCCCCCTGGAAATGTGACGCCCCAGGCACCTACTTGTTTTGCTGGTCCCTAGAGCCGACCCTGATAGCTACAGGAACAGCTAGTGAGCATGTTTAGTTAACCACCACATCCTATCTCTGTGCTCTTCCAACTGAGTTGACCTGCACAGCATTCTGCAAGTTTATAAAGACAAAGAATATTCCAGCTGAAATCCTTATGTCCTCTCCACTGTTTATTTCCCTTTCTTTGGTCCAAACAAAATCAAATGCTAGAGCATATGAGTTACACATCCATCTCCGGAAACAAATCTTCCATATTAAGGTAGGGAGTCTTGGCAAGCATAGACATAAACACAGAAATTGATAGAGGCACCAGTTAGTGCAAGAAAAACCTGCAGATGATCTTTGTTTAAGAAAAAGTATACATTGCAGTGTCACCTGTTCTTAACTGAGAACTGCAAATAGTTCTTGCCAAGTACCTAATGAGAAAAAAGAATTTTATTTCTGCTATTTAGCTTCATTATATATTTAATGTCTTAATATTTTATAAATGTATGATTGTATATTAGACTTTCTATTTAGGCTAGTTTTTTTTTATAAATGTAATAATGTTAAAAATAGTTATCAGCTTCCAAAGCAATATTAAGGCAGTGAGGATTTTAATATACATTAAGTTGTAATACAGGTGTAGTTCTTGTGCTGGCTCTGCATGTATCACTCTTAAGAGATCTGGACTGTTCAAACACAGAGTTAAACCACATAGCCCTGTGTCTATCACTCTTGAGGAATGTTGAGTAGTAGTTCTGAGCCATGTAGTTTAGTTGAGTAGTAGTTCTGAGCCAGATCCACTTTTACAGTGTATTTTGGGCTTTATTTTTTATAGTTAAAAAAAAAAAAACCCTGCCTCAGATTACATGGGACAGCTGAGCTGTTTTCTGTTACCCGTAAACATTCTACAAATACTGATACCTGTTAACATTCTACAAATATTGATGAAACCAAAAATCTGGCAAATGAAATTAGTGGCCAGCTAATGGAAAAAATTAAAATTAACTGGGACAAATATGTATGGAACCTGTAAAGACCGTATCAAAGCCACATAAAATGAAATAGAAGGATGGGAGAAAAGTAGCCAGGTATACTTAACCAAATATTACAAAATATACAAAGGTAAATACAAACCTGCTATACATCATGACCCAAAAAACTTGAGAAACATGAAAACATGAAAGTTGTCACAAAATAATCATGGTTGGAAGTAAAACTTAGGAAAAAAATCTACAAAATGATTGAAGAAACATCTCATAAAACTGACAAAGTTAAAGAAGAAACAAATCAAGGACTAATTTTTGTTTAAAAGGAATGCAGACCATTTTAGACCATCTCACGCTGAGCTAGAAAGTCTGTGGAAAGAATCTGCCTGAATTACAACCTATAGTTCCTTCTTCAGGAATTCAGGAAAGTCCTACAAAGGAAAGTTACACATTTCTTTTATGCTATGGAATCCAGAGACAAGTTTACAGCCACAAGAAACTCGACAAGTGCTTATGTAGACAGCTTGGTTAATCAATCAATTCAGAAACCAGTCAGCTTTGAAGTAAAATAATCTTTTGAAGCTTATTATGCTCATTTTGAGATAATAGGGCAAATGAACCAATGGACCAGAGAACAAAAAGTTATATTTCTTGTTCGCAGTATAAAGAGGTGTACCCTTATTATGCTAAGATATTTATCAGAAAAAGACAGGAACAAGTTTCAGACTACATTAACCCATGATTTGGAAGTTGGATGCCAGACATCTTTGGCCAGAATCATTCAAGAACTGTATTAGACTGGCTGACATAAAGACTCTTTACCAGAACTGCCTGATGATATTGAGAAATTAGGGCACAGAACTATCCAAATAATCTGAGGAGCTACAAGATGTCTAAGACCATGACCAATATAAAGACAGTTTTCTTGTAATTAACTGGAAACTGAAGGTAAAACAAAATTACATTAAAATGCTAAGAGAAACTTTGGAATATGCACTGGAAGGACAAACTCACTATCTAGAAAACTTTAAAAAAGAATGAACGGAGGACATAATGGTTGACAATAATTCAAAATCTAACAAATGAGACTTCACCAGATGTACATAAAAGTCATTTAAACTAAGTGCTAGCATTAGGGGAGCTGTAGCCTCCTGTGCTCCCTCCCCTGGCGTGTTTCTGAGCTAGAAGGATGTCATGTACTGCTGGCTGGTGCTAGCTCTGGTTCCCCCATACAGGGAGAATATTTAGATGCCCTCCTTGGGCAAGTTTTCAGCCTTTTTGTGCCACTAGAGTGGCACAAAAGGACTAGAACATGAGCCATCATCTGATGCATATCCTCAAGGATGATGATTAAAGAAAACAGAATTCTGATTTGAGAGACAGCCAGATTCTTTTAATAGTAGTCCTGATAAATATTGCATAGTATTTTTCCCCTTGAAAACTGAGGAATATGATAATTGTGTTGCACATATTTTTAAGCAGAGGTAATTTTGTTGCTCAGTAAGGAACACTTGCCACCATTGAAAATGGTGAGTGTTCTATATCCCTTAACATTAAGAATTAATCTTCCTTGATCTCCTCTTTCAACTTACTAAAAGAGTTAGCATTTGGAGGTTGATGTGTGAAATTAAACTACAGTAGCAAGGATTAAGAAATAGCTGATTTATACTCTTCAGGGTGTGTGGGCATGCCAAACACAGCTGTATTGCATTTCATGGATACCAGTAGTATGTTCTGTGCATGGAGGCCGATTTCTTTGTGTATAATGACTCTGGCACTATCATAGGGATTTATAATCTGCCCACAGTAAGGAGCAACATGTAGTTGCATCATCCCTGGAGCAGACTAAGTCGTGTGTGTGTGTGCGTGTGTAATATGACCATTGCCAATTCCAGTAGTTATTTGTTTATATATTTTACCACTAGAATTTCATACTAAACTATTAAAACTCTTTTGAATAAAATACAATTAGTTTGATCATAATAGTACATTGCATGCTATGAAGTTCCTGATTATAATAGATGGGATTCTGAGAGGACAGTAAATAAATTCTTATATCAATGGCCTTGCAATAAAAAAGCTGAAATGAGATTATATTAGTGCAATAAAATGTAAATATGTTATGCATTGATAAAATAGATGTCTATCAATAGTAGAATTTATAAGCTAGAGACAACTACAGTAATGGTACATATGTTTCATTGAACATGCTAGTCTGTGGGTTAGAATGTTTGCTGCTTCTTTTGGTGATATTCTTCAAATACTTGTTAATATATAATTCACTTTATATTCCACACCATACTTTTTAATTTTTACCGAACTGTCCAATTGAAGCAGCGAGGCTAACAGACATGATATTTCCACTTCTAACTGGAGCCAAAGATGTCTCTTAAAATTGTTACCAAAGAGTGAAGTTCTGACAGGTTCTGGAAGCTTCCTCAATTGACAGATCTAAGAAAGATGTTGAATACATTACATTACCCTAGCAACTCAAGCTTCTTTCATGACTGACAGAACAAGTGCAATTTTCTGCACTTATTTCTGACTATGGTATATTCAGGCTCATAAACAGATAGCTAAGGGTTAATGTTCTTTTACCTGGAAAGGAGTAACCTGAAGCAGCTGACCAGAGGACCAATCAGGAAACAAGACTTTTTCAAATCTGGGTGGAGGGAAGTTTTGGGTGTGAGTTCTTTGTTCTTTGTCTTTTGTCTGTCCCTCTCGGCTATGGGAAGGATTTTTCTGTCTCCTGCTTTCTAATCTTCTGTTTCCAAGTTGTGAGTACAAAGATCATAAAACAATAGGGGTTATTGGGTTTTTTTCTTTTGTATTTACATGTGTGTAGTTGCTGGAGTGTTTTGAATTGTGTTCTTTTGAATAAGGCTGTTTGTTCATATTTCTTTTAAGCAATTGACCCTGTATTTGTCACCTTAATACAGAGAGACCATTTTTATGTATTTTTTCTTTCTTTTTATATAAAGCTTTCTTTTTAAGACCGGTTGGCGTTTTTCTTTATTGGGGACTCCAGGGAATTGAGTCTGCAACTCACCAGGGAATTGGTGGGAGGAAGAAGTCAGGGGGAAAAGAAAATCTCTGTGTGTTAGATTTACTAGCCTGACTTTGCATTCCCTCTGGGTGAAGGGCGGGGGGTGGAAGAGAGATTAGATATCTTAGTACTTCTGTTTTCCAGGACTGGAAACGGGGAGGGTGGAGTCCCTCTGTTTAAATTCACGGAGCTTGCTTCTGTATATCTCTCCAGGAACCCAGGGAGGGAACACCTGGAGGGGGGAGGGGAAATGGTTTATTCCCCTTTGTTGTGAGACTCAAGGAATTTGGGTCTTGGGTTCCCCAGGGACGGTTTTTTGGGGGACCAGAGTGCCCCAAAACACTCTAATTTTTATGGGTGGTGGCAGCTTTACCAGTTCCAAGCTGGTAACTAAGCTTGGAGGTTTTCATGCTAACCCCCATATTTTGGACGCTAAGGTCCAAATCTGGGAATATGTTATGACATGGTGTGCAGTGTTGTGGGAAAGATAGAATCCAGAAGCCAGTAGAAATATTATTTTCTTTTTCTCTGCTAGGGCTTTTAAGCAGAGAGAAACAGTTTGGTTTTAAAAGGAACCAGAGAGAATTTTTTTTTCTCTGCTCTCTCTTGCAGTTTCTGGCTTGCATATTAAGCAAGGAACCATTAAGGAACTATTACGGGTCTTTTGTCACACAATAGCACTCCCATTAGGAGTCAAATACCAGCACAAAACAAATGAAAATAAAGTGGTTTTTCTGGTTTACTTTACATTTAAAAGATTAGCAAATCTTTTAAATTTAAATTTAAAATCTTTTAAATTTGATTAGCAAACAAAAATGGAGGCCAAAGAACAAATCAAAGAAGCTGAACACAGGCGACAACTGGAAAAAAGACAAAAAGAGGTGGAGCTGAGAAAAAAGGAAGAAAGCATCAAACTGGCAGCCTACAAAAGAGAACAAGCAGCCAAAGAGGCAGCCCACAAAAGAAAAGTAGAAGAAGAAGAGGTGGCCCACCGAAGGAAACAAGAAGAAGAAGAGGTGGCCCACCGCCGAGACATGGAAAAACAACAAAAAGAAAGTGAAGAGAAGGAAAAACAGAGAAAACATGAACTGGACTTAGCGCAGGCTGGGCAGCATGCTCCAGCCAATCCTAAGAACCCTTCACCAATTATGGTTCCACGTCCCAGGAAATTTCCCACCTTCAAGGCAGGTGATGACACTGAGGCCTTCTTGGAAAATTTTGAAACAGCCTGTCTTGGGTACAGCATCCCTGAAAACCAGTACATGGTAGAATTGAGGCCACAGCTCAGTGGAGCTTTAGCAGAGGTGGCAGCTGAAATGCCTAAGGAGAAAATGAACGACTATAAACTTTTTCAAACCAAGGCCAGATACAGAATGGGGATAACCCTGGATCATGCCTGTCGGCGTTTCAGAACCCAAAAGTGGAAACCAGATGTGTCATTTCCCAAACACGCTTACTATATTGGGAAAAATTATGAGGCCTGGATATCAGGACACAATGTTAAATCCTTGGAAGAACTGCACCTCCTCATACAAATGGAGCAGTTCTTGGATGGTGTTCCTGAGGACATAACATGGTACATACAAGATGGAAGACCCAAAAATCTCACTGAGGTGGGGGAGATTGGAGCCAGATGGATGGAAGTGGCAGAAAGCAAGAAAGCTACTGTCAAGGGGAGCGAATATCCCAGGGGGCACACCGACCATAAACCCTACAACCGAGGACAGCCAAAGACCCCACATACAACCCAAGTAAAGCCACAGACGCCCTATTTTTCCACCTCACCAGTGTCCAGTAACCCACCTCCACCCAGTGACCAGTCAGATGGAAGATGCTTTAAGTGTAATGAACTGGGACATATCAAGGCCAACTGCCCAAAGACTGCCAACCGAGTGCAGTTCATTACACCACCATCACCCAAAAGATCCCCAGGCCCAGATGCCTCTCAAATACCCTTGGAGCGAAAGGAAATTTTGAGAGTGGGCGGAAAGAAGGTTACTGCTTGGAGAGACACGGGGGCACAAGTGTCAGCTCTCCACCAATCCTTCGTAGACCCCAAATTCATCAACCCAAAGGCCCAAGTGACAATTTACCCCTTCATGTCACAAGCTGTAGACTTGCCTACAGCTGAACTGCCTGTCTAGTACAAAGGCTGGTCAGGAATGTGGACTTTTGCAGTCTATGACAACTATCCCATCCCCATGCTACTGGGGGAAGACTTGGCCAACCAGGTGAAGCGGGCCAAGAGAGTGGGAATGGTTACACGCAGCCAAACCAGGCAAGCTTCCAGACCCAATCCTGTTCCTGAGCCGTCCACAGACGCCCCGTCTGTGTTAACAGAGACCCAGACAGAGGTAATGGACCCAGATTCCATGCCAACCACTGAAACAGCCACAGCACCTCCAGTCCCAGGCCCGGAACAGGAACAGCAACCAGCGCCAGCAATTGCAACCACACCTTCAAATTCAACACCAGAGGGCGCCAGCGAGCCAGAACTGGCAGAAGCAACAGACAACCACACCCAAAAGGCTCAGCCAGACCTGAAAAACTCCCTGGTGCACCAGTGGAGAGCGATTCACCAGCAACAGAAACAACCCCATCACCTACATCGCTTCCAGAGGGACCAAGCCCAAGTCCCCAGTCTGAGGAAGAACTGGTGACCCCAGCCTCAAGGGAATAGTTCCAGACTGAGCAGGAAGCAGATGACAGCCTTCAGAAAGCTTGGGCGGCAGCACGGAGCACCTCACCGCCTCTCAGCTCTTCTAATCGATCCCGGTTTGTTATAGACCAAGGACTTTTATACAAGGAGATTCTTTCTGGTGGACTCCGGAAAGAATGGAAGCCGCAAAAACAGTTGGTGGTTCCAACTAAGTACCGGGGAATCTCTTAAGCTTAGCCCATGATCATCCCAGTGGCCATACTGGGGTGAACAGAACCAAGGACCGGTTGGGGAAGTCCTTCCACTGGAAGGGGATGGGCAACGATGTTGCCAAGTATGTCCGGTCTTGTGAGGTATGCCAAAGAGTGGGAAAATCCCAAGACCAGGTCAAGGCCCCTCTCCAATCACTCCCCATCATTGAGGTCCCATTTCAGCGAGTAGCTGTGGATATTCTGGGTCCTTTCCCAAAAAAGACGCCTAGAGGAAAGCAGTACGTACTGACTTTCGTGGACTTTCCTACCCGATGGCCGGAAGCAGTAGCTCTAGGCAACACCAGGGCTAACACTGTGTGCCTGGCCCTAACGGACATTTTTGCCAGGGTAGGTTGGCCCTCCGACATCCTTACAGATTCAGGATCTAAATTCCTGGCAGGGACCATGCAAAAACTGTGGGAAACTCATGGGGTGAACCACTTGGTTGCCACACCGCACCACCATCAAACCAATGGCCTGGTGGAAAGGTTTAATGGAACTTTGGGGGCCATGATACGTAAATTTGTCAACGAACACTCCAATAATTGGGACCTAGTGTTGCAGCAGTTGCTGTTTGCCTACAGGGCTGTACCACATCCCAGTTTAGGGTTTTCACCGTTTGAACTTGTGCATGGTCACGAGCTTAAGGGGCCATTACAGTTGTTGAAGCAGCAATGGGAGGAGTTTACCCCTTCTCCAGGAACTAACATTCTGGACTTTGTGAGCAACCTACAAAGCACCCTCCGACACTCTTTAGCCCTTGCTTCAGAAAACCTAAAGGATGCTCAGGAAGAGCAAAAGGCCTGGTATGACAGACATACCAGAGAACGTTCCTTCAAAGTAGGAGACCAGGTTATGGTCTTGAAGGCGCAACAGGCCCATAAGATGGAAGCATCATGAGAAGGGCCATTCACGGTCCAAGAGCGCCTGGGAACTGTGAACTACCTCATAGCATTTCCCAATTCCTCACTAAAGCCCAGAGTGTACCATGTTAATTCTCTCAAGCCTTTCTATTCCAGAAATTTACAGGTTTGTCAGTTTACAGTCCAGGGAGATGATGCTGAGTGGCCTGACGGTGTCTACTATGAAGGGAAAAAAGACGGTGGCGTGGAAGAGGTGAACCTCTCAACCACCCTGGAACGTCTGCAGCATCGACAAATCAAGGAGCTGTGCACTAGCTTCGGCCCATTGTTCTCAGCCACCCCAGGATGGACTGAACGGGTGTACCACTCCATTGACACAGGTAATGCTCACCTCATTAGAACCCTACCCTACCGGGTGTCTCCTCATGCCCAAGCTGCTATAGAACGGGAGATCCAGAACATGCTACAGATGGGTATAATCCGCTCGTCTACCAGTGCATGGGCATCTCCAGTGGTTCTGGTACCCAAACCAGATGGGGAAATACGCTTTTGCGTGGACTACCCTAAGCTAAATGCAGTAACTCGTCCGGACAACTATCCAGTGCCATGCACCGATGAGCTATTGGAGAAGTTGGGACGTGCCCAGTTCATCTCTACAATAGACTTAACCAAGGGGTACTGGCAAGTACCGCTAGATGAACCTGCCAAGAAAAGGTCAGCATTCGTCACCCATGTGGGGGTGTATGAATTTAATGTCCTTCCTTTCGGCCTTCGGAATGCACCCGCTACCTTCCAGAGGCTGGTAGATGGTCTACTAGCAGGACTGGGAGTATATGCAGTTGCCTACCTCGATGATGTGGCCATTTTTTCGATCTCCTGGCCCGAACACCTACTACACCTGGAAAAGGTCTTTGAGCGCATCAGGCAGGCAGGACTAACTGTTAAGGCCCAAAAGTGTCAAATAGGCCAAAACAGAGTGACTTACCTGGGGCACCAGGTGGATTGAGGAACCATTAACCCCCTACAGGCCAAGGTGGATGCTATCCAAAAGTGGCCTGTCCCAAAGTCAAAGAAACAAGTTCAATCCTTCTTAGGCTTGGCCGGGTACTACAGGCGATTTGTACCACACTACAGCCAAATTGCTGCCCCACTGACCGACCTGACCAAAAAGACCCAGCCAAATGCAGTTAAGTGGACTAATAAGTGTCAAAAGGCCTTTACCCAACTTAAGGCAACACTCATGTCTCAGCCTGTGCTCAGGGCCCCGGACTTTGAGAAGCCATTCCTAGTAACCACGGATGCATCTGACCGTAGTATAGGAGCAGTTCTCATGCAGAAAGCAACGGATCACAACTTCCATCCTGTCATGTTTCTCAGCAAAAAACTGTCTAAGAGGGAAAGTCACTGGTCAGTCAGTGAAAAGGAATGCTATGCCATTGTGTACACCCTGAAAAAGCTACGCCCATATGTTTGGGGACGGCGGTTCCAGCTACAAATTGACCATGCTGCGCTAAAATGGCTTCATACTGCCAAGGGGAATAACAAGAAACTTCTTCATTGGAGTTTAGCTCTCCAAGATTTTGATTTTGAAATTCAGCACATTTCAGGAGCTTCTAACAAAGTAGCTGATGCTCTCTCCCGTGAGAGTTTCCCAGAATCCAGTAGTTAAAAAGTGTTCTTAAAATGTAAAAGTCTGTTAGTTATATACTTAGTGGTATATATAAAGGTGCATGTGTTGTATTAATCTGTTTATTTTAAAGTTCTAGGAGGAAATCGCTGCCAGTGAGGTTCCCCACTGTCTGCAATTTGGGGGGCGTGTCATAAACAGATAGCTAAGGGTTAATGTTCTTTTACCTGGAAAGGAGTAACCTGAAACACCTGACCAGAGGACCAATCAGGAAACAAGACTTTTTCAAATCTGGGTGGAGGGAAGTTTTGGGTGTGAGTTCTTTGTTCTTTGTCTTGTGTCTGTCCCTCTCGGCTATGGGAAGGATTTTTCTGTCTCCTGCTTTCTAATCTTCTGTTTCCAAGTTGTGAGTACAAAGATCATGAAACAATAGGGGTTATTGGGTTTTTTTCTTTTA
Organism: Gopherus evgoodei; assembly: GCF_007399415.2. Classification (NCBI taxonomy): domain Eukaryota; kingdom Metazoa; phylum Chordata; order Testudines; family Testudinidae; genus Gopherus; species Gopherus evgoodei. The sequence continues at coordinate 77,796,055 of NC_044326.1, forward strand.
TATTTACATGTGTGTAGTTGCTGGACTGTTTTGAATTGTGTTCTTTTGAATAAGGCTGTTTATTCACATTTCTTTTAAGCAACTGACCCTGTATTTGTCACCTTAATACAGAGAGACCATTTTTATGTACTTTTTCTTTCTTTTTATATAAAGCTTTCTTTTTAAGACCTGTTGGAGCTTTTCTTTAGTGGGGACTCCAGGGAATTGAGTCTGCAATTCACCAGGGAATTGGTGGGAGGAAGACGTCAGGGGGAAAAGAAAAGCTCTGTGTGTTAGATTTACTAGCCTGACTTTGCATTCCCTCTGGGTGAAGGGCGGGGAGTGGAAGAGAGATTAAATATCTCGGTACTTCTGTTTTCCAGGACTGGAAGCGGGGAGGGTGGAGTCCCTCTGTTTAAATTCACGGAGCTTGCTTCTGTATATCTCTCCAGGAACCCAGGGAGGGAACACCTGGAGGGGGGAGGGGAAATGGTTTATTCCCCTTTGTTGTGAGACTCAAGGAATATGGGTCTTGGGGTCCCCAGGGAAGGTTTTTTGGGGGACCAGAGTGCCCCAAAACACTCTAATTTTTTGGGTGGTGGCAGCTTTACCAGGTCCAAGCTGGTAACTAAGCTTGGAGGTTTTCATGCTAACCCCCATATTTTGGACTCTAAGGTCCAAATCTGGGAATATGTTATGACAGAAGCTCTGACAGGTTCTGGAAGCTTCCTCAATTGACAGATCTAAGAAAGATGTTGAATACATTACATTACCCTAGCAACTCAAGCTTCTTCTTTTATGACTGACAGAACAAGTGCAATTTTCTGCACTTATTTCTGACTATGGTATATTCAGGCTCATCAAGAAAGTTGACCTTGATAGCTTTAAAGTAGAACCAAAGCTAGCTTCCCCCAAGGCAGAGAGGAAAAAAACCCAAAGCAATGTAATAGGGAAGACAAAAATATTTTCTACAAATGTATATTTACCTTAAGCATAGAACATGGTCAATTATTTTGTATTATTTAAGGACTTATTCTTATGATTGTACATAATATTCTTTTAGAAATGTAAGATTTGTTTTCATTATTTTTTTTATTGTGTTATTGGAGAGCGAGCAGGAAGAATGGCAGATTTCATACCAAAGATCATTTTTTCTCTATTCTTTCTCTGTGCACCAGCACCATCAATGATATCAGCACAGTTCTTGAAACAAGGTGAAATCAAATTTTGCAACTGATTTTTAGCAAGGATAGGATTTCATCCACAGTCTGAGACAGTCAATGGGAAAACATAATTTGGGTCCAGTCGTGACAGTTGCTGAATACTCTTAACTCCTGACTCTGAAGGGTGCTTACAACCTCATGGTAAACACAGCTTGATCCAAAATCTGGAGATCTTTCTATGGACTTCAGTGGGCTTTGGCACAGACCCACCGCTTGACTAATTTCTAGCTGAAGTGCAGAATCTGAAATTTCCCTAGAGTGTCAAAGATTAAATGGGATGATGAAATAATTAGTGCATACTATCTAAGGCTGGACAATCTCATATCCTTCAATCCATTATCTTAACCGATTGGACAAACATCCATAACTTTAGTTGGCACTGTTCTTGCCACAGGATAAGCAAGAATAAGTTTACCGGTGAGAATAATAATTAACAACAATTAATTGTTAGAATAATCCTAACAATGAGTTGATATAGTAACAACTGCTGTTTTTTCTTATCATTATTTTTGTTGTTCAGACGTTTTTTGTTTTGTTTTCTGGCTATGGAAAATACTATCAATACCTTTTAAAAGAGTGAGTTATTTAAATTATGTCAAGGCTATATTGAAAAGTTGCATGACAAAAATCTCTCCCATTGTGCAAAGAAAAGGTTGAAAGTACCATGCTGAGAAGTTAAACTTTTCACGTTAGAAGAAACATACACCTGCACTTTTTCAAACGAGTTTTGCACCTCTCTTTATAATTGTCCTAAAGCTGTGCAATGAAAAAAATATAAAAGTTATTGAAAACATAGAACACAGTGTTTACATGAGTTTTAAGATGACAGACATAGTACTCATGTTTTCATAATGTACAGCAGTTGTAATTCCCACTAGTTCTTCAGCTGACATGATCAGGTACATGAATCCCCTAGGATATTAAGGAAGCAGTAATAACAAGCCCAGTTAACAAGAGAAGAAAGGGACTGCTTAGCTGACTATACCTGTTCTGTATACTAGCTCTGAGTACAAATAGCAATCCTGGTAAACACAGCAGTTCCATGAGACTGAGCTTTGAAGCTTTATGGGAAAATGAGATCAAAAGGCACAGCCCAATTCTATTAAAAAGGCTCCTTTGAGGCCTGTGAAGGATAATACCTTTATCATGTTTCTTTTCCTACAGCATTCAAGAGAGATTACGAGATTACAATCTCAAGGATGTAATGAGAAGGGGTTAAGTTTGCAGTGTTTACCATTTCATTATATTCCACTTAGATCTGTGTCGCAGGAACTAAGGAATCTGGTATTATGGGTGTAACCCTGCCTGTCTGAGTTGGCAGCAACAAGGGTGGGTTCAGTATCAGGGGTTCCGTTTCAATAACACAATACAAAACCGACTCAAGCCCCTACCCAGTGACCTGGGACAATTACATACCACTCCCTGGGCGCCTCTAAGAGGCAATACTTCCCCTCTCACAAGCATGGAGTCTGAGTGCAGCAAAATCCTTTTAATAAAGGAGGGAAACAATGCAGAATTATGTTGGGGAAACACCACAAACAGGATTCATAGCACAAAACATGAGCAAAAGACCCACCCAAGTCCTTTTTCCCCCGGGGTCTGAAGTCCAGCAACCCCTCCCCGAAAAAAATCACCCAAAATCCCAAAAGTCCAACACCCCAAAAAGTCTCTTGAGTCCAGCAACCCAAAAAATCACCAAAAAGTCTCTATTCCTGGTCAGTGCAGCTCATCCTGACTCTGTTTACATGGGTATTTCTAATTTTATTTATTGCAAAAAAGTTAATATTAAATTGAAGTTAAAATTAATTGCAAATAATTTACTAAGGCTTCTCTTTTTTCTCACACAGCATAATATTCCAATATTCTTATTCATGTTGGGTAATACCCTATTCTGGTAATTCCTGACTTTCATTGACTCTACTTGGACTTTTCAGAATAAGGTACTATCTAGCATGCATAAGGAAATTTCCCCAAATCTACTTATTTAATAGTTTTCCTCCAAGAGATTTTTTCTTTTTTTAAATCTATACACTGAATATGAACACGTCAATCTATTCTTCTAAATGAGGAAATTTAATTATGTTGGTTAGTTGTGATTAGTCATAGAAGGACATTGTTTCTATTCTTTGAGAGAGACGTATAACGACAACTTGATGAAGACACTAGGAATAAGAATCTTTTAGAGAATGAGCAGTTTAGGGACAAGCAGCAGATAAATCAGCATTGTAGACATTTATAAAATGTTAAAACTTTTCTGGGCATTATTTCTAGAAAATTTGGCTACTCCAACAATCATTGATTCAGGTAATTGTTCACTGCCAGATTCCTTGGGACTGTGGCAGATAGCATAAACTAGAGCAGTCTTTGGTCTATCTGCAGAGTCCCAAGATTACAGTCACTTAATGGTGATCAATGGCCACAACTACATCTCTCTTGATCTGTGGTTCATGCACCTCAGTCTCAGGATCTGGCTCCAAATATGTAAAAATGTACATAAAATCCATATAGTGGATTTCATTATTCAACTCTACCACTAAGGGAAATATGACTGGTTCGTAGTTCTAGACACCCTTAAAGTTTATTTTTGAACAATCTATAATTTACGTAACTGAACATTCTCCATCATTCCTATAAAAGTAAACTTGTTTGCACGTGCCATCATGCTATGAAAAAAGGAGTGCATATAGCAAAACCATATTTAGGAAAGGGTAGCAAGTATATTCTTCACCAACAGAAATTTATTTGCATCAGCATATACAATGATTTGTTCAAATAATACGCAATGAAGCATAGTTCATATTTACCACAGTAGCTGTATTATAAACCTATTAATAACACAAAATATGAAGATTGAACTCACAACCTATGCCTGGTCTGTAGTAAATAATTAATTATTCTCTTTTCCAAATTAGCAATTTGAGTAAAACAGCTGTCAGATCTTGAACGTGTATAGAAACATCCTTGATATTTTTAATATAACCTTTTTGATAGGGTCAAATGAGGTATCAGTTTAATATCTATGTTCTCTGTTTTGGAGATAGTCTCTTGCCTCAACAGGAGAAGAAATTAAATAGGCCAACCAGTATTTAAATTCCATTATTACGGTTTTGTTGATTAACATCAATGTCTTTGGAGAGGACAGTAATATGTTCAAATGAATTATATGAAGGTTTCTAATGACAATATCCTGGCTAGTTGCCCTCAAGAAATACAGCATAATAGTAAAATATGTGAAAAATTTCCTATAGCGGTTTCTTTCTTTGAAACTGAAAAACTTGATAATTAAGCTATAAATACATTCATATTCAAAATGGATATTCCCCTCTTTAGATATGGATTCTTTCTTATAATTTAAGATGTGTTTCAAAAGTCAATGAACTTTCAATCATTTAGAATTTTGATATATCCAACTATACATATATAGGTTCAGCTTTTTAATGTAACTGTTTGGTAAGGGTTCTCCAAAACAAATTTATTTTTCTTATCTGATATATTTCTTAATACAACAGAGTGTTTAAAAGTATTGTTTAGCATGTGGCTAGTATATGGGGTCATATGCAATATTTGCAGCAAAATTAATCATGATGTCAAAGCTTGCAGCCAAAAAAAAGTGCCATATTGAGGAAAGAAGCAGAGACTCAAAGGATGATATTTTGTACGCATATGCTATTAATATAGGCAAAATAGTCAAAATAAATAGTTTATGAAGCTCAGACTAACACCAGATGCAAAAGCAAGACAGAAACACAGAAACAAACAGGAAATGGAATGCCAAATAGACAATGAGACATCAGTAAATATGCTAAGCTACAAAGGTTTCTCTCAGCATTATTCAAGAGAAGGAAGTGAAATTACAACCAAGCAAAGTCAAATTAAAAATTATACCAATGAATGATCATAATACCACTAGGAAAATGTAAATTATGAGCAGCATACCAAGGAAACCTACACAGGTTGAAATTTCAGGTAGTACATAGAAGCCACTTTTTTCAGCTAGAACAAATGAATACATGAACCTAGTGACATTAAGCCTGTGACACATGATTCGTACAATAGACACACAAGAAGAACAAAAAACTAAAGAACTGTGGCATCCTTGCAGAAAAGCTGAGAAAAGATTACCAAGATAATTTTGAAGAACTGAAATGTCCTCCAGGAATGTTATAACTGGAAATAGATAAAATGTTTCAGCCGGTACAGTCCCTGAGTTTTATAAATCATTTATTTTGGCCATTTTAGCCTGTATTAATGTCATATTTGAGCTTGTATAGGTTTCCTTGATATTCTGTTCTTTATTTACATTTTCCTAATGGTGCCCATTGTATTAAGAGAAAAAAATATTGGGAGCAATGAAGTAAATAGCAATGATTCCTTCTTATTCTAGGTTGGATAAGCGGCATGATATCTATTGAGAAGCTAGGCATATTGTGCATTTGCATAGAACCAAGCAACTTATACAAAGCAATTAAAAAACCTCATTATCAAATGCGTACAACTGAAGAAATATTACCTGCTTCACAAAACACAAACTATTCTGAGTACTTGATGTCAAAGGCAGATGTTGGCAAATGCTACAGAATAAGGAAAGGAGTTACCTTATCACATTTTGGATTCCACAGGTAGATAGGGATGGTTGAGAATGTGATTTGGAATCAGAGAAGCAGTGGAAGAATATCAACATTACCAGCAAGATATGCTGGCAGGACTGACAGATATGATGGTCATAGCTGATGACATTCTGATGAATGGATGCAAAGACAACAGGGTGGAAGTTGTGACAGATCACAAGTACAGTCTCGTGTCTGCCAGAAAGAGCCTGTCAAATAAATCTAAAATTGAATAAAAACAAGATTAAATTGTGGTTGACTATAATACCATAGATGGGACAATTGCTGATCTCTGAAAGGCTGCAACCTGACCTTGAAAAGGTAAAAGGAATACAACAGTTGCCTACCACTAAAGGTATTAAATCAGTTCAGAAACTATCTAACAAAATATTTTCCAAACCTGTCAGATGTTTATGAACCCCTAAGGTGACAACTGGACAAAGGTGCAGAATGGACATAGTTACCTCAATCTGATGTACCCGTGTTGTGTATCAAGGAGCTGGTGACCAACTATCCTATCCTGAAATACTACAACATGAGTGATAAACAACCATACAACATAATGCCAATAAGATAGGGCTTGGAGCATCACTAAGGCTGTGATTGTCTCACAGAGGTTGCGGAAGTCATGAATTCTGTGACTTTCCACAGCTTCTGTGACTTCCACAGCAGCTGATGTGACTTACTCTTCTGGAGTGACCCAGGGCCAACTGCTTGGGTGGTCCCCAGGACCGTCTACACTGGCAGCTGCTTGTGAGGCCCCAGGTAGCTGGCTTAGGGGACCACCCAAGCAGTGGTCCTAGGGCCAGCCCCAGGGAGTGCCCCAGCAGTGGTCTCAGGTGGTCCTTGGGGCCAGCCGCACCAGCCGCTACTCAGGCAACCCTGGGCAGCTGGCTCCAGGGACCGCCAAAGCAGTGGCAGGTGCTGCTGGCTCCGGGGAGTGCCTAAGCAGCGGTCCTGGTGAATACCCAAGCAACAGCAGTCCTGGGGGGGCTATATCAGTGGTCTCACGGGCACACGGAGGCTGTCTGGAGAGTGGACCCTGGGGAACAGCTGCCAGGGGCAGTCAACCCCCAGCACTGGAACAGGGGCCCCTGGTGCAGCAAGGCCTCAGAAGTACAGATTTAGTCAGATATTTTTGGGAAAAGTCATGGACAGGTCATGAATTTTTATTTATTGCCTGTGACTGTCCATGACTTTTCCCCAAAATACTTGTAACTAAATTTTAGCTTTAAGCATCACTGCTACAAAAGTAGTCTTCATAAAAAGGTTACTACTCATAGACTCATAGGTCAGAAGGGACCAATCTGATCATCTAGTCTGACCTCCTGCACAAGGCAGGCCACAGAACCCCACCCATCCAATTTTATAACAACCCCTAACCCAGGACAGAGTTATTGAAATCCTCAAAATTGGTTTGAAGACCTCAAGCTGCAGAGAAACCACCAGCAAGTGACCCGTGCCCCACGCTGCAGGGGAAGGCGAAAAACCTCCAGGGCCCCTGCCAATCTGCCCTGGAGGAAAATTCCTTCCCGACTCCAAATATGGCGATCAGCTAAACCCTGAGCATGTGGGCAAGAGTCACCAGCCAGCACCCAAGAAGGAATTCTCTGCAGTAACTCAGTTCCCATTCCATCCAACATCTCCCCGCAGACCATTGAGCAGACCTATCTGGTGGTAATCCAAGATCAATTGCCCAAATTAACAATCCTATCATAACATCCCCTCCATATACTTATCAAACTTTGTCTTAAAGCCGGGAAAGTCTTTTGCCCCCACTACTTCCCTCGGAAGGCTGTTCCAGAACGTCACTCCCCTAATGGTTAGAAATCTTTGTCTAATTTCAAGTCTAAACTTCCTAATATCCAGTTTATACCCATTCGTTCTCGTGCCTACATTAGTACTAAACTTAAATAATTCCTCTCCCTCCCTAACGTTAACCCCCCTGATATATTTATATAGAGCAAGCATATCCCCCCGCAGCCTTCTCTTGGCCAGGCTAAACAAGCCAAGCTCTTTGAGTCTCCTTTCATAAGGCAGTTTTTCCATTCCTCGGATCATCCTTGTAGCCCGTCTCTGAACCTGTTCCAGTTTGAATTCATCCTTCTTGAACATGGGACACCAGAACTGCACACAGTATTCCAGATGGGGTCTCACCAACGCCTTGTATAATGGTACTAACACTTCCTTATCCTTGCAGGAAATACCCCGCCTGATGCATCCCAAAATCGCATTTGCTTTTTTAACAGCCGTATCACATTGGCGACTCATAGTCATCCTGCTATCAACCAGTACCCCAAGGTCCTTCTCCTCCTCCGTCGCTTCCAGCTGATGCGCCCCCAACATATATCCAAAATTCTTATTATTAATTCCTAAATGCATAACCTTGCACTTTTCACTATTGTATTTCATCCTATTTCTATTACTCCAGTTTACAAGGTGATTCAGATCTTCCTGAATAGTATCCCTGTCCTTCTCCGTGTTAGCAATACCCCCCAGCTTCGTGTCATCCGCAAACTTTATTAGCACATTCCCGCTCTTTGTGCCAAGGTCAGTAATAAAAAGGTTAAATAAGATCGGTCCCAAAACCGATCCTTGAGGGACTCCACTAGTGACCTCCTTCCAGCCTGACAATTCACCTTTCAATACGACCCTCTGGAGTCTCCCCTTTAACCAGTTCCTTATCCAACTTACAACTTTCATATTCATTCCCATCTTTTCCAATTTGACTAACAGTTCCCCGTGCGGAACCGTGTCGAACGCCTTACTGAAATCTAGGTAAATTATATCTACCGCATTTCCTTTATCTAAGTAATCCGTCACCTTCTCAAAGAAGGAGATCAGATTGGTTTGACACGATCTACCTTTACTAAATCCGTGTTGCAATTCGTCCCAATTACCATAGACCTCTATGTCCTTAACTACTTTCTCCCTTAAAATTTTTTCCAAGACCTTGCATACTACAGACGTCAAGCTAACAGGCCTATAAGTACCTGGATCACTTTTATTCCCTTTCTTAAAAATAGGAACTACATTAGCAATCCTCCAGTCATACGGCACAACCCCCGAGTTTATCGATTGCTTAAAAATTCTCGCTAACGGGCTCGCAATTTCACGCGCCAGTTCCTTTAATATCCTCGGATGGAGATTGTCCGGGCCCTCCGACTTCATCCCATCGACCTGTTCAAGTACGGCCTCTACCTCAGTTGCGGTAATATCCACTTCCATATCCACATTCCCGTTTATCATCCCTCCATCATCGCAAGGTTCCTCACTAGTCTTATTAAAAACTGAAGCAAAGTACTTGTTTAGATGTTGGGCCATGCCTAGGTTATCCTTAACCTCCATTCCATCCTCAGTGTATAGCGGCCCCACTTCTTCTTTCTTTGTTTTCTTCTTATTTATGTGGCTGTAGAACCTTTTACTATTGGTTTTGATTCCCTTTGCAAGGTCCAGTTCAATGCGGCTTTTAGCCTTCCTCACTTTATCCCTACACGTTCTGACCTCACCAAGGTAGCTTTCCTTACTGATCCTGCCTTTTTCCACTCCCTGTAAGCTTTCTGCTTTTGTCTAATCCCCTCTCTGAGTTGCTTGCTCATCCAGTTTGGCCTACAACTCCTGCCCATGGTTTTTTTCCCCTTTCTCGGGATGCAGGCTTCCGACAGTCTCCGCAGCTGCGACTTAATGTAATTCCAGGCCTCTTCCGCATTTAAATCCACTAATTCCTCCGTCCAATCCACTTCCCTAACTAATTTCCTTAACTCTTTAAAATTAGCCCTCGAGAAGTAAAAAACCCTAATCCCAGATCTACATTTGTTTATCCTTCCGTATAGTTTGAACTGAATCAGCTCATGATCACTCGAACCAAGGTTGTCCCCTACCACCATTTCTTCAACGAGGTCCTCACTGCTCACCAACACCAAATCTAAAATGGCATCTCCTCTCGTAGGTACTTCAACTACTTGATGAAGAAATCCATCCGCTATCACATCCAGAAAAATCTGACCCCTATTATTCTTGCAAGTACTCGTTCTCCAGTCTATATCTGGGAAGTTGAAGTCCCCCATAATCACACATTTCCCCTTTGTGTTTACTTCATTAAAGACATTAAAGAGGTCTCTATCCATATCCCAATCAGATCCCGGCAGTCTGTAGCACACGCCAAGCACTATCTCAGGGGAAGCTCTAGTTGCTTTTTTACCCAGTGTGATTTTCGCCCAGACAGACTCTGTCTTATCCATTCCATTGCTTCTTATTTCGCTACAGTTAATTTCATCATTGATGTACAAGGCTACTCCACCATCTTTGCCTTTCTTCCTGTCTTTTCTAAACAGCACATAGCCTTCAATACCCGTGCTCCAGTCATGAGTACTATTCCACCAGGTTTCAGTTATCCCTATAATATCCGGTTTCACTTCCTGCACCAGTAACTCCAGTTCCTCCATCTTGTTACCTAGACTCCTTGCATTAGTGTACAGACCTTTTAATTTTCGGCATTTGGCGTCAGTGACATTTTTTCCCCCATCGTGCAGAAACCTTTTACCACCAGCATCACCCGTTACTCTGGTTTCTCCACTATTCCTCCTTGGATCAATTCTTGGGACCGCAAGGGTATCCCCTCTCACTTTGTTTACTTTCCTCTCCAGGTTATATTCCGGCGTGGAGATCTCCCGAACATCTCCCAACCATCTCCCCCAACTTCCTAGTTTAAAGCTCTCTTGATGAGGTCGGCGAGCCTCCATCCTAGAATTCTATTTCCCTCCTTGCTTAGATGAAGTCCATCCTGAGCGAACAGTCGTCTATCCGTAAACGCTTCCCAGTGACCATACATCCCAAAGCCCTCCTTATAACACCACTCCCTAAGCCATCTGTTGATCGCCATAATCTTGTCACTCCTTCGTCGTCCCGCTCTAGGAACCGGCAGAATCCCACTGAAGATCACCTGAGCCTCGATGTCTTTGAGCCTCTTCCCCAGTCTGGCATAGTCCTCCTTGATACAGTCCAGCGAGTAACTAGCCGTATCATTCGTTCCCACATGAAGCACAATCAACGGATTCTTTCCCGCTCCCGCTAAGATCGTATTCAGCCTCAGGTCCACATCCTGTATCTTAGCCCCTGGCAGACAGCACACCCTTCTGTTCTCCCGATCAGGCCTAGTTACAGGCCTATCTACTCTTCTCAGTAAAGAGTCTCCAATCACGTAGACTTGCCTTTTCCTGGCGACAGTGCGATTCTGCGGTCTATCCCCCACAGCAGGTGGTCGCAATTCCTGTCGATTTGTATTCGCCCTTACAGTCCTCCTAGGGCTCATACTTGGTGTCGCCTCCATCGACTCCTCCCCTCCTTCTGCAGGACTAGCTGCTCGCCTCTTCTTCCTCGCCCTTTGTCCTTCAGCAGCCTGCTGTGCTCCATCTTCATTTCCCAACTCAGCAAACCTGTTCCTGAGTTCTATTTCTCCATCGCTGGCCCGTCTTTTCCTCTGCCTGGTTCTCCTAGTCACATGCTTCCACCGTCCACTTTCCTCACCCAGCAGCCCCTCCTCAGAGTCCTTTGGTCCTGCTTCTATCCGCTCATCTGAGCTCGTCCCCTGTGCCTCATCATGTCTGTGTTCCATCAACTGCTCGAATCCCCTTCTAAACTCAGCCAGAGTTTCCACTTGCATCTCCAGTCCCCTTACCTTTTCCTCCAGCAGCTCTATCAGGCAGCACTTCATGCAGATGAAACTCCTTTCAGGTGCTCCCTCTAGGACCATGTACATGCCGCAGCTACCGCATCCGGTCATCCTCAGTGTGTCTGCACCTGCTACCTCCGCCTCCATCGTAGCGCTCCAACTCTGTGCCTGGCAATCCACGCCTCACAGCACACCGCAGGCCACCAACAAGTGCTGGGCTGCTGGCAGACCCCTGCCTCTTCCCTGGTCTGCCTTCCTGGTTCCTCTGCCTTGGTCTCCCCTGTAACCTCCTCCAACAGCACTCCCACTGAAACTCCCCTGTTAGTCGCTCTGTTCGCCGCCTCCTGTGCCGCTGCAGCTGACTGTGCCGCTGCCTGAGTGCCTGGCTCCTTATATAGGACCCCTAATCAGGTAATCCCCGCCCCCAACTCAGGGCTCAGCCTCGCTCCCAGGACACAGCCCCTAGCAGCCTGCACACACACTCACTCACACACACACAAACACCACAAACTACAAAAACCTGCTCCTCCAACAGCACTCCCACTGAAACTCCCCTGTTAGCCGCTCTGTTCGCCGCCTCCTATGTCAATGGAACAAAAATATGCTGAGAGTGAACAGGAATGTCTTCCACAGTGTCAGACAGACAAGGTGGTTGAGGTAATATCTTTTATTGGACCAATTTCTGCTGGCGAGAGACAAGCTTTTGAGCTACACTGAGCTCTTGCTCTGGTCTGGGGGAGGGACTCAGAGTGTGACCACTCTCCAATATCCTGGGATGGACATGGCTACAACAACATTGCATAGTTTTCACATGTGATAAGTTCAACCAGTAAGTTCAAGAGTGGGAAATTATTCAATAGAAAGTGACTGTAAATCAGAAAGCAACAGCTTCTTTAAAAATGACAGCTAGTGGCCCCAAAACAGTGCATGCTGCTGAAACACAAGTGCTGCAACTTAAATGTACATTATAAGAAAGGGACAGACATGAGCATAACTGACTTCTTATCCAGAGCAGCCTTGCAGCATGAAAGTAAGACAGCTGGACAAGAATATGATACCCACAACCTGATAGAGATATGGAAAATACAGAAAGACACAAGAAAATCAACTAAACCAATTATTTGTCAGTTTCAAGGCAGATCTAGAAAGAATCTGAGAACAAGCTATACAAGCTATATATTTCAGTGCTAACATTCATCATTCTATCAGGATGGCCAAACACCAGTGGAGAAGCCTCACTTGCCTCCCAGGAATACTGGAACTATCCTGAGAATCTGAGCATCAAAGATAGCTTCATATACAAAGGCAGTCAAATCATAATGTCTGGACTATTGAGAACAAATTCTCTCAAGAATACATCAGAGCTTTTATGGAATGGAAGCATGTATCTCAAAAGCCAGAGATACAGTAAACTGGTCAAACATGACCCCAGATAGCTGAAACCTGGGGAGCAGTTGTGATACTCAAGAGGGAAATGCAGGCCAAGCAGCAGAAAGATACAATGAAAATGAACAGCATCCCTGTCAGACCTTGAAGCAAAGTAGGAACAGACCTTTTCACTGCAAACCATACTCAATAACTACCTCATTATTGCAGGCTACTATTCAGACTTCTAGGAACTAGGCCAACTGTCAGACACTACGACAGTGACCATCACAGACAAAGCAGTGAAGCATTTCATCGCGCATAGTATCCCAAACTCTGCAGTTTCAGATAAAGAACCCTTAAAGTGAGTTTGTGAAGTTTACTTGGGCATGGGAATCAGTCATATCACATCATCACCATACCACAGACAGTCATATGGTAAAGCCAAACTGGTAGCTTAAAATTTTTAAGGCTCTATTAAAGAGAGCTGTAAAAAACAACACAAATATATGGCTGGCCATCTTTGAATGGAGAAACACTCCCACCCAAGTATTAATAGCAGCCCAGAACAATACCTGATGTTATGCTGCGTGTGTACCTATGTGCCTATAGCCCCAGCATACTGGCAGTGGTGGAAGAAATAAAAAGGAAGAAAGACCAGCAAAGGCCAAAATCTACTACATCCGACAAACAAAAAACCTCCCAGAGCTACAAATGGGAGATCCTATCAGGATCAAACTAGTTTCTCAGGATAAATCATGCACTTGGAAGCAAGCTGTATGTATTGAGCAGATTAATCCTTCTTATAAGATATGTAACAGTGAATGGGTGTGTATTCACCAAAATTACAAATCCATTCACCCACAAGAACACAGGAAAAAACCAAGAACGTGAAAGATGACAAAATGTGCATGTTGCTGAGACTTGATCAGCTTCTCTGTATGTATAAATATCTCCTGTCTGTGTGTTCCATTCTATGCATCTGAAGAAGTGAGCTGTAGCTCACGAAAGCTTGCGCTGAGATAAATTTGTTAGTCTCTAAGGTGCCACAAGCACTCCTGTTCTTTTTGTGAATACAGACTAACACAGCTGGTACTCTGAAAGAAGAAACAGACTCTCAAAAATACCCCACCAGCAGAACCAAGTGCAGGTAGTCTCCCATTGCCGTAAGAGAGACTCACATTCTCTCCAACATCCAACCACCTGCAAGGTTTATGCAAGACTCTGGACCATATTAATGCAGTAGAGAACAATCCTCTCAAACTCGAAGGAAAATACCTTAGTTGCCAAGCAAGTAAGGCCTTGATTAGCTTAAAAAAAGGTGGTGCTAAGTTTTATATGTATGATGCTGTGACCTTTATATAGGCATAATAGACTGTTAAGTTTGCAAGTATATTATGGTATTTGGGTTAATTTTGTTATTTCAAATAAATGTGACAAAAAGGAGGTTAGTATAAATAGGTGCTATAGTATGATTGCATGTAGGAACTTAAAAAACTCTACTTTCGGGAAGGGCTTGATGAGAAAGAAAAGGTTATGTGGGTGAAAGAATAAAACCTGAATATTGCACTATTTTGCTCTATTTCTTTTTATGCTGGAACATGGAAAAACAATTATATCTGTTCTGTCATTGTGATAGTTACAATGGTACAGTAATTTCAGAGGATATGTGCTAAGGGGTAGAATATCCCTAATCGCTTGTTGTATAGAATTCTATTGTTTCATGCTTTAGCTATAACCCAGGTGTCTGTGTGTGTACTGGGCCAAATCATGAGAGGCACTGAGCACATACAACTCTGTGGGACTTAAATAGGAGTTGTAAGAGCTCAGCACCTCTTAGGAATTATTTCACTGTTTAGAGGAAGTTTGACTGACTTTTAAATTACCGAGGTAATGGTCAAACTTCAAAATATTTGCAGGTTCAGTTCATATAATCTTAGCCAGCTCAAAAGTTCAGATACTTATAGGATTGTTATCCAAATTATCCTGTCTTCTTGGGCTTTGGATATACTTCAAGGGTAAAATACATTAATTAGAAGACAATATTGGGCAATAAGAATCCATCAGCAGGTGCAGGAGAGAGAAACAGGTTCGCAGGATTAATCTCATGCCTTTGGTAGGGTAATATATGGGTTTGTCTCATTTTGTCCACTTCAACAGACAGGAGCAGTTTAACTACTAAATGATTTGCAGCATTTAGCACTTCAGTGACAATCAGAGGGTTTCAGGATTCAAAAGATGTGTTCCAGTATGGTCTACTGGCCAGACTGAAGACTCATCCTGACTGAGATCATTCTGACCAATGTATTTATGTATGGCACTTTTCAATCAAGATTGAATGTGATCATATGCTAGGTTGAATTCTAGTTGTTGAAGTGGGAGGTTTTATGCTTAATAAACTACAATTATGTAGTGTTTGCTACTGTTTAAGATTGAGGACAGTGGTTGTATGTGTATTTTGTAGAGGTAGATAATATAAATGTAATATTTGGAAGTGCAGAGGATATTCTTCTGTGATGGCTGCTGAATGACAATCCCTTGTGGTGTGGGTGAAGACAGAATAAAACTAATACATATTTTAAAAGTAATGGACCCAGAATGCTTTTAGCAGTATAATGGTGAACAATATCCTGTAGGTAAAGTAAGGAAGAGTTACTTCTTGTGTCTTACTTACCATACTCCTGCTAATACATGATGCTAATATTGAGGATAGAGTTAGAGAGTATGTATTTTGACTTATTCCAAAATGGCTACAAATGTGTAGTAGAAGCCATATTGTAATATGCAGTCTTTGGGTATATGTTGTCTGGCTATGCTGGAAGAAGGACAGGAGGCAGTGAATGTGGTTTAATTAGGCTGCAACTTTATTCGTAACTGTCAGGGACTACCCGGTAGATAAAAGTGTACAGTGCAGGTAACTCTGTGATCACTTTCATATATACATAAATACTCCATGAACCCTCCCCCATATACCCATCCTGGACCCCAGCCAACCTGCAGCTAGGACTTCACCATCCCTCAAATGAGGGTTGGGTGGGCTATAAAGGAGGAGAGGTTGGCTTCCTAGTATGCTAGTCATACAAGCCCTAAATCTGCCTTTTTTGGTACTCTAATGAATACTGCCTTTTAAATTCATCAATCCATTTTTTCTGATCACTGTATCCCTTCCGTATGGAGTACTTGCACTGGACATCTACCACATGCTTTCATAATGAGTTGTGACATCATAGCTTAACTTCTATTCCATGTTCATCCCAACTAAACCTTCCCTCATCCCCGCGAAGCTGCTGTGGGAAAAGTGACAACCCCCCCACTTTGCCTTGGCCAATCTGGTGGTGAGGGGGAAAATTTCTTCCCAGCCCCCCCAAGAAAGAAGTGACTTGTGCAATGCCCACAGCAGATCCTGACAACCTGCTATTTCACCACTTTCATGGGTGGGAGAGGGAGTGCTGCTTTGCCTGGATCAGGTAAAAGAGGGTTTCTCCTGCCTGGCATGGACCTATATAATATCCCTCACTTCTGCTCATCTTCAGGGAGGGATGAGTCGGCATCCCTGTGCTGACCTGCTCTGCAGCTGCTGTAAAAGTCATGCCATGTCTCCCTAATCCCTTAAAGAGAGACACACTTTCCTCCAACAAACAAGACACCCCCCACCCCCACTTACTGTATGATATGGTCATTAGTATGACATGTGAAATGGTAAATAAATTCCACAAAGGTTTTTGAAAGGATGCTGTTAAAATACGGACAACCACAAACTGTCTAACAGCTGACAAAGCTGTTAAAGGTTACCCAGGACTGAATATCTGACAATCTGATCAAACCACTTTCAGAATATCAGCAAATAATTTATTCATTGGCTCTGAACCACCCATTCTTATATGCTGTGCTTCACGGGCACAGTCTAGCCCTAAGCAATGGTGAAGAGAAGCAACCACCCTTCAGTAGGGAGTATAGACCAGTATTTTAGCCCTTGCCAAATTCTCTGGTTGTTTCCCTGAAGGTCAGCATCTCCTCTGTCTTGTCTGGTTAGAGCTCCAGCCAGGAAATCCAGACGCGAGTCTTCATAACAATGGGAACACAAAGACTGTGTTGCCCTTGTGGGGGATGCAGTGAGGCATATGCTTTGGTTGCCCCTTGTTAGGTGAGGAACACAACACACTCAGGACTGAGACACTCAGGTTTATTAATTCAAACCTTTATTTGGACTCAAAGCATACCTCATGATTTCAATTACCATTAAAGCAATGAATGACAGATATATGGAAAAAAGATATTAGTCAATTAACTTCTCTTGGGGCATAGCATGGATTTCTCTTACAAGAGTCCAACTATCCCCTTACTCCCTTTACACATTCAGCATAAGTATTACCCTGTTCTGTCCCAATTCGATCACTCTGCATGACTCATGCTTCTGACATTTCTAACACCTTTGACTGTCAAACAGAGTAAATCTTAGTGGGCACTCAGTTTTTATGTTCAGGAGATTCAAAAAATTAAAGTAGACCCCTCTTTCCGCACTGTTCCTCTCCCTTTGCAGTGATGGAAGTAAAATGCAAAGGATGCAGGATTTTTTACTTGCTGGGTCCAAAAAAAAAAGCTACTTTTGTTGAGCAAGTATATTTCCTGAAAACACTTTTTTTTCCTTCTACATATTAGAATTTTTGGTAAATCTGTTTGGTTTTTCAATGCTATATTTTCTTTGAGATAAGTTTGGTCTATAACTTCTAATTGTATCCATCAGTTATCCTCAGCTCCCTTACGTATCTACAAGTCTTATTGTTGACTATTACTTTATATTGCAGTAAAAGCATGGTATACAAATGTACCGCACATACTAATGTAATGAGATGTTAGAAAAGGGCACTGCCATTTTGGGCTCAAACTTATCCATTCCATGTGAATGTAAAATTACACAAGACAAAAATGTATGAAAATATTAATCAGTTACTACATGCTTAATGATTAAATTAAAATCAATAACCAAACAAGACTTAGGGCCCAAGTCTGTAGTCATTAACATCAGTTGGTGTTTTGGGTGCTTAAGCAATGCACACTGGGAGACCGTAAAGATCATAATGTAATTTGTTGTAGTTGAATCATGGCAGACATCCCTCAAGTACAACATAAAAGAGTAACATTTTTCTAGGATGTTTTTATGATATTTTTCCTGGTGGCTATGTTCTCAAATTAAATGTATTTTTATATATTTGTGCTGTGGTAGTGCCTACAGGAAGTAGAGTTCCATTGCTTTAGACATTATACATGTGTAAAGGGCCAAATCATGACTTTTGGTACCCACTTATGTAGGTCAGTAAGGGAACAGTGTGGATTTTGGATGAAGTTTCAGTGTCTCCTCTTATTTAATATAGTCAATTTCCCTCCTTGTTTATTCCTCAAAATTTAATAGTATTAATATGTAAATCATGTTACTCTTATTATGAAGATGTAATAAAAAGCAGTAATTGATTTAAGGTAGAGTAGTACCCTTTTCAATTGCTTTTTAAGGTAGAAATAATCATTGTAGCAATCACATTATGCAATAAGTTCAAGAGAAATTTTGTCTGACTTTGACAAAAATGAAATGAGCAGCAAATAAGAACTGCAGACATCATACCTCTGGGATTTTAGGGAGAGCCTGTCCTAAAAGCTGCATTTCGTCTTTAATTTACATTTTAAGTGCTCATCAAGGTAAGAGGCAATGAAGTCAGAAGACTGAACGTGTAATAATTTTCTCTTCTTTTGAACCAGAACAAAGAAAAAACCCTTCAAGGTCAGATAATTTTTAAAATTGCAAGAGGTCTATTCTTTCACACCACATGAGGCTAAAATTTATGCAGTTTAGATGCAAGAGTGGTGGAATGTGACTTTCCTCTCTATTTTATGTGAAATTACTATTCTGTAGCCTACATTTTCATTATACAATGGAACTTTCCTCCAGGGCACAAGAGAGGCACAGGTTCAAAAGTGGATGGCCAGTTTTAGCATGTATAACTGTTAACTTCAAGGTCACTATCAGCTAGAGGTTAACAAATAACTACTTTCAAACATTTTCACCAATATACTGGATACAAATAAGCTTTACCCCAACATTAGAAGTCAAGTTTCCTTGTTTGTACATTTTTTTTCTAAATCATTGTTACTGGAGACCATAAAAGAAAAATACCATTCTTTGTGTATACTTGAATTCCAAAATTACAATGAAATATATGCCAATATTCCATAATGCAGGGCTGTTTCAACTCTTCAATACCAGCGATCTGCTGGGAATATTTGGTTTTCTTCTGTGTTAGCCTGGTATTAGTAGCATCCATATCTGACTTTCAATTAACACCAGAATGTTTTAGTTACAGAACCTAGAGAGTCAGAAACAGTTACAGAACCTACAGAGTCAGAATCAGTTAACTTATGCAAAAGCATCCCTCTGTAATAGACCATCCTGGCCCTTTAAGAACAGGCATGAGCCAAAAATCTGTTAAAGGGCTTTAGCCCTGTTAAGGTCAGGAATTTTTCCAAACAGGTCAGATCACTGCAGACTGGAATCATGGACTGCTGAAACAAAGCATGATGTACTATATAAGGGGCAACTTTACATTCAGGAGGAAGAGGACTAGGGAGGACTATGTGGTGGGAAACCTGGAAGGAGCAATATAGTGGCTTACTGGTTGGAGCTCTCCAGGGAGCTAGGTTTTGAACTAAGACAGGTGTGGAGGTCTGTGCTAAGAGGGAATGAAAGCTGGGCAGGGCTTGGTTAATGCCATAAATACAGAAACAGCCAGAAATAGTAAGTAGCCCTTATAAAGAGGAACAGGTTGAACTTTGGGGAAAGCAGCTGTTTCATTGCATATCCAGGACTGGAGCCTGGAGTAGAGGGCAGACTTGATCTCCCTGCAAATCATGGTGGTCAACACCTCTAGAGGAAATAGCCTTGCTTCCAGATGAGTTGAAGGACTACAGTTGTATGTAGCATGATATAATCAAAAGCATAAAGGAGTAGCAGTAGTGCCAGGAGCATGGACATAAGTATGTAGGATAACCACTGTTCCCCAACTTGTTCACATTTTAAGCTTAGTTGAGTTCCCATAACATGAGTAAAAAATAAATTATAGTCCAGACTTTAACATTCTAATCACAGTCATGTTCTTGGACTCCTAGGGCACTCTTCTGCCTCTGTGTAATTACTCATGTATCCTTTTGTTCTTACCACACATCTACACATTGGCAGCATAGGGATATTAGCTGCAGGATACTAAAGAGAAAGTAAATAGTAAGTCAGCTTGCATATAAAGATCAATTTTATCTCTTATTTCAAGACTGAATAAACAGAATGACTTGCATAGATCTCAACCCTCATCTTTTTACTTTGTTGTCTGTGGAGATGGTAGTTTCAGTGTATAGCACACCTCTGAAATGCATAAGAAACACAAACAGGAGACTCATACAATTTTTATAAGTGTAAGTGTGATTCTTATAGGTCCTTCCTAGATAGATCTTATCTGGTCCTTAGTAAGTTATAACTTTCTAGTAATTAAATTTTGCTTGTTTTTAAATAGTTTGATTTTTCTCTCCCTATATACCATCATTAATATCACTGGGAATTATGCATATATAGGAGGAGGAGCAGGGGACTCCAGTACATTCCAAATGACAAAAAGCATTCCATCTAAATGATAAGAGTATCTACTGCACAAATGCTTTCTCCCACTGTGCATGCCAGTTAGCTGGGCAGGGAGTTGAAGCGTTCATGTGGTGAAGGGGAGGAGAAACCATTACCAGTCCCCGTCAGCAGAATCAGTAGTCCTTCTACTGCATAGTGGTATATCCTCCATCCTGATCTGCTCTTCATTCATCTCCCTTGTAAAAGAAACCAGAGATCAGTGACGCTTAACTTCACAAGGAAGAAGAGCAGCACTCTCTTCTGCATGGCAAACAAAATTCTGTCCCACCCTTTGTGCAATGAAACAATCCCTGTTCCTATTCCATTTTGCAAAGGATAGGTTAGGATTTGCTTTGGAAGAAACAATCATTAATGTAGGTCTGATACGTCTGATAGAGGGAAGATATTTTTAATGCTGAAGAGTTCTCAACCAGATGTAATTTTGGTATCTTGTATCTTGTAGAAGAACGTGTGGAACGTCCATAGACATTTTCAAACTCTACAGGCTTCTCTATAGAATGTGAATAGCCAGAAGACTTTTATTTATAAAATATAGCATATGATATGGGCTCCCAATACCAATGGGAGATACATGAACCCTAAAAGGAGAAATGCACCAATTTCAATAACAGATGTATTGATTTTTTTCTTGATTTTTATAGAATATAATGTTAAGGAAGAAGATTGGTCTTATGTATGTGAGGTGCTCAGATAATACAGGTTGAACATATGTAAGTACCTAAATGGAATTTTCTGGAAACCTTATATAAATTACCTTCCCAGCTGTATTTCTTCTTCTGTAGGTGTCATTTTTAAGTACCAAGAAACGAGACTGATATTGATTACTGTAGTTCAAGCAATATGAATCAACATGCATGGTATTTTCTTCAGTTGCTATTAGGTCAAATGAGTTAAAAATAGGTCAAACACACAAAAGCTGGCATTCCACCAAACACACAGATACCCAGGCTTACAACTACACCTCTTCCCTGATATAATGTGACCCAATATAACATAAATTCAGATATAACAAGGTAAAAAGGGGCTCCGGCGGGGTGGGGCTACTCACTCTGGCTGATCAAAACAAGTTCGATATAACGCGGTTTCACCTATAACGTAGTAAGATTTTTTGGCTCCCAACGACAGTGTTATATTGGGGTAGAGATGCATTAACAGAAAGTGAGGAAATCTGAACTAGCAGAGGATGTTAAAAATTTGTTTTAAGAAAAGACTTCACCTTTCCTCAGAAGCAACAGTGACATGAACTTTCTATGACTTTCCAGTAATTCCTGGCAGCCTCTTTTGTGTGTCATAATTTTAAAATCTGATATCTAGGGACCTGCCAGAGCTAGAAGCAAGTGCATTAGCTTGGATTCTCCCCTTTTCACTAACATAAATTTCCTATTTTAATCCTAATCACAAGATTTCAGACCTTAAACCTGTCACTTGCCTGGGACTGAATGATGTATGTATGTCCCGCACCTGCAATTTTGCTATGGAAGTTACATATTAGGATGAGGGCCAGAAGCAAACATTTGTGTGCTATGTTGATTTTTAAAAAATGACAGTAGTTTGGAGCTGCTTAGAAATTTGGAATGTTAGAATGAGTCCAGTATAATGGAGTAATGGGTAGAGTGCAGGTAAGGCCATCAAAGGTGCATGATTTATGAAATTTAGCATATTTATCATACTATCCTGTGTATTTATATTTATTTTTAAATTTAACAGTCTGATTTGTATCCCTAAAGAGTAAACTTGGCCTGCCTGTACATGGGTATGAACAGCCTGAAATTGAGTAACTGATCTGGTTCCATCAGCCAACTCCCTTGCCCCCAGAATAGGAGGTTGCAGCAGCAACGAAGGATGCTCTGGATCTAAACAGGAGGATTCTGTCCCTTTTTGATTCCTGCATAACCAAAGCAATGCTCAATAACTGGGCTTTGAACAAGGAGAATATCTGGATTTAAACTTTATCTCTTTCAAGTTTCAGTGTATCATAAAAAGTTACATTGGGTTTGTCACATGATTTTCAGCATTCCCACTGAGCTGTCAACAAATTGACCATTACCTATGCAAATAAGAATAGCTGTTGAGATGTTTCAGTACCTGAAGTTAAAGATGCTACTTCAAAATATTGTGAAATAAATTATCCCTGTGTTATTAACGGTCTTTCAAAGTGTTCTCCGTGATGTTCACACTTTAAAATGTTATTTACAATATAAATGGCTGAATATGAAGTTAAAAAGAAATCTCGACCTTTTAAAACTATTTCTAAAGGTGAAATACATTAACTAAATACCACTAGCTTATTAAGTATGGGTCCTGGAAGATCATGTTGTGGCTCATGAAATCTACCTTACTAAATTTCAGTTGCCTTTTTGGATTTGATTCTAAGAAGGCTCAGGATTGAGAGGCTATTTTAAATGTTTAGAAACTTTGATCTTAAATCAACCCTTCTGAGGTAATTATTATTCAGTATTTAGATGGCAGCAGTTCCCAAAATGTTGAGTGCTTTCTGAACACAAAGAAAGATGCTTTGTTTCAATTGCAGAAACAACCCAGAATGGAAGCTGCAGTTTTCTGAGTTATGTGGAATACTTTTGAACTCTATGGTTTTACAAGTGGGCTTTCCATCCTTTTCAGCAGATCATGCTGTATACTTTATTGTAATTTCTATAGTATCATAAATGTGAACAGAGCATGATATATCTTTTATAGGTCACTGGTAATAGAGATTTACCTTGCATCTGTACCAAGCCCAGGTAATTAAGGTTGGCAAAGGAGAGTTCCTCAAAGGCGAAATTGCTTAAATCCTTCTCCCCAACAAAGACAATGGACTGTTGCACTTTTGAACCAACAGTGACTCCTACTATTCCTGCTCCTCCATTCTTTGAGGGGTGTATGCAATGGCTGGTGAATCCATAAACTGTTGGATTTACTCACCCTGCCCCTCATTCTACCTTTATCTTTTCTCCTTCCTCATCCCCACCAAACTTTGCTGAATGAAATTAGTCATTATTATTTATTATTGTACTACTAAAGCAGGCCAAGATCCTGGTACCATTGTGCTGGATTCTGTGTAAACACATAGTAAGAGAGAGTCCCTGCCCCAAAGATTTTACAATGTGAATAGAGAAGACCAGAGCTGAACAAATGAATATTTCAGCTCAGGGATCAAACTAGAAATCTGTGTGTGTGTGTGTGTGTGTGTGTGTGTGTGTGTGTGTGTGTGTGTGTGTGTGTGTGTGTGTGTGTGTGTGTGTGTGTGTGTGTGAGAGAGAGAGAGAGTGAGTGAGCGAGCTGAATAGCGGGGGGTGGTGAAATATATGTTAAATTCTTAGCTTATTGGTGTTACAGGATATAAACCAGCATAACCAACATCAAGTTTCTCTACGTATGTTTATAGATACAGCACCTAGAATATAATAGAACAAAAGAAAGATACAAACAACATCCCCTTTAATTCTGGGTGATGGCTAGAGTAGTACCAGTTCACATGATATTTATTTTATATAGTTAAAGTTATATTTTCCCTGTCTCATACTCTAGGGGATATACACATATAAAAGAAAAGTTTTAATGAAATGTACTAAACAAATCATTAAACAAACACATAAAACTTTCCTAATCCCTAATCCTCCTCTGTGTGATGTCTTGAGGATAGACTGTCCAGGTCCTGATTGAGGCCCTACTTCTGGGTTTCATTATGACCTCTTTATGTCACCTCTGGTGGGCACAAAGTCAGCAGAATTAGCCATTAGTGTCTATTTTATGCCAATGATCAAAGTAGTCCATGACAGGTTCCAGAATCTTTGTTCCCTCACAACCTTCCTAAACTGTGCTATCTGAGCTCAGCCACAGCTTAGCTGTGGTTTTTTAAACAATCGACAAAGAGTTTTCTCTCAAAGAATCTAACACAGTTTTTACACATTGCATCACATACTGGAACAGGACTTCAGGATTTTAGTCAGTGGAATAGAAATACACATTGAGTGCAGACATAATTAATGAAGCTCATAAAATGTGTGCCTCAGTACCCTGATTTAAGAAGCTCACCAGCATATTGGGATATATTAAGATATGTGTTCACATGTACAATGCATTGCATACAGTTTACGTTTACATATCCTGTATGATAATTAGAATAGCGAATATATACTGGAGATGATATCCTACACTAGACAGTGCAATGTTGGAGAATATGCTTATAAACAAAAAGCACTGTCATTGGTGTTCTACTTCTTTTCTCCTCTTCAGTTTTAATTTTTTTTGTTTTCTTCAATGCTTTTCTTTTATGTACTGTCCTTTACATGTTTTTGTTTTTTTTCCCCACAGACAAGCTATGTTATAAGTGCTGAATGCTGATTAAAAAACATTTAGTCTAATACAACCTAGTCATTTTTTGATTCCTAAACACCAGCCCATCATTTTCTTTGATTATCAGATGGATTATGCTTGATACTTTTGATAACATCTATTCTAGTCTTCAAATGGAATTTTAATTTTTTTTAGTTTTTATTAGATTATTTGTGGGAAAATGATTTATTAAGGTCTGTCATTAATCTTTTACTATTTTTATTTTGACAGGAGGAAACCAGTAAGGATGTTTATGTGGTGGTCAGCTGTTTTATTTCTTGGATGCATTTCGCTGGGAGCAGAAGGGTGGCCAGTCAAGGAAGGATATGACTTTAAGCCATATCAGCCTCTAGTAAGATTACGCCACAAGGTACTGATTATTTTCTAGCATTCTTCGCTTTTCCACAAATAAGGAATAATTTACTCAGTAGACTTTTATTTTATCAGAGTAACCATTTAGAAAGAAACTCTTTCCAATAATAAAATCTTCAGAATATTGCTCTGATTATTCAGTATAATGGAGCTGCTTTGCAACTCTCCCGGGATCAAAACAGTCTTAAATCTAGTTTCCATAGTCACAAGATAACTTCCCTTGCAGAGGGTGATTCTCTAGCGGTACAGAATCATCATAGCATCTCCTAAACTGCTCCTCCCTGGGCTGCCAGTTTAGGTGAGTGGCCATGGAAAGGTATACCGGGCTGCTATAATGGGTCCTGGGGGTTGTCTGCAGTTGGCATAGACTAAAACAGCCTTTTAATTGCTTTAATTTATGGCAAGGACAGAAGCAGCACCTGGACAGCCTTAGGATCTAGGCATGGGGCCACAATGGTGACTTAAAACCACCTTTGCCCCCTACTTCTGGGCTTGTGCCGGGTGCACTTCAGCTGGAGAATCAGGGCCATTATCTGTATTAAATATCTAAGTATTCTGAAACCATCAAAGTTGTTGTTAACATTGCAAAGTATTTTAATTTAATTTCTTTGTACAGTTTACAAAATATCAAAATGGTTTCCTGATATTTGTAAGTTTGTAAAGATGAGCCCAGATCCTGCAGTTCTCATTCGGTCTATATTCAGATGAAACTCACCATTGAAATCAGTGGAAGTTTTGCTTAAGTAAATACTGAAAGATTTGCCCATGAATGTACATTATTTATGTAAGTACAGTATATTTCTTACAGACGGAACATAAAATATGTAAACACTATATTTTAGTACAATTACAAAGAAATGGTATAGTATGAATCCTCTGTGGATTACTGTTCCAAATATCAGCATGTACTAAGAATGTCTTGAGTATGTGAGGCCCAGTCCTGCAAACACTCATACATGTGTTTCATTTTAAACAGGTAAGTGGACTGCTTGGCAGGATCAGGGTCTTAGACTTTACCTGTTAATTCAGTTCCATTTATGCAATTTCAGAGCAGTGCACTCTACTATAGTAGCAAGGAGAAGAAAGAAAAAATGAGAAAACAATAGACTGAAACTGGGAGGAAATGAAAACAGACAGACAGGAAAGGTGACCATGAAAACAGCCCTGGAAATACAGACAGTTTAGGTGGAAAGAAAAAAGAGGAAGAAAGGAGATGAAAGCAGAGATAGAGACAGAAGCAAGAGATAAAAAACAACAACAACTAAGTATACATTTTTCAGATTTACGTAGTCTCTAGTTAATATATCTTAGGTTACCGTTAGTCTGTTTGTAGTGTTATTGGTGGAGTAATTCTTAGATAGCTGTTTTATGTTTGGAACAGAATATAATGCAGATTACAAGCATAGTTTGTGGAGATTAACACAGATAAAAATAGAGGATTATTTTTGTCTCTTATCTCTAAACCATCATTGCTTTATTTTATTTAGCCAATTCTATTAAAAGGCCTCTGATATTGTACTCATACGTTTTTGTTTGCAATTAGTTGTGAGAATGTATCAGGCTGGCAATGTTTTCCTGAAACACCCTCCCTCTAGTGTTGGTACTTCTGGGGAAGGTTTAAAAGAGTCCTTGTTGACTCACTGAGATGACTTATCACTATAAAGGAAGTGGGAATCTCTTTCAGAGAGAAGAAAGATGTAAACTGTGGACTGAACATTCCTAAGGGGAAAAAATCCTCTGAACAGTCATACCTAGTAGACAGTGTGAGATCGTGTTTGTGTTTGTTACTTTATTGTTGTAAAACTAAACCCCTAGAATTAGGTGAGTTTGGATTTTAAAATATGTAGACTTTTTTATACTGCAGGTTGTTAAAGGGCCCTGCTTACAGAATGCAATCAATGATGGGTAGAGCTGGTCAGGAAATGGTTTTCCTGTCCCATGAAAATTTACAAGATTTCAAAAAAATTTCCCTTTCCACATTGGTATGAAATCAAGACTTTTCAAAGTTTTTCGATAAACACCCAGAGATAGCCTGGTAGTTAGGTTACCCACTGTGATATGGAAGAATCTTCCTGATTTAGATCTGCAACTTGATTCTGAATCTTCCACATTTCAAGTGAATGCCCTAGCCACCAGAATGTTGGCTATTCTGGGGTATTGTTCTCTTTCTTTGTCTCCTCTGGTGTTGACCACAATTCTATCCTGGACTTGGGAAACTTTTCTGACCAAAGTCTCATTAAAATTGGTACATTCCCATTAAATGTTTTGATTTTGACAAATTGGCATTTTCTCTGGGCGGGGACTACTTTGTCAAAAAAATTTCCTGACCAACTTTAATGATGGGAATTATTAACTTCTGATTTACTCTAGTGGAGTAATTCCTGAGATACACTAGTTCAAGGGAACCAGAATCATGTCCACTGTCCTTGAAAATAACTGTTAAGAAGTAGGGGACTAGAATGTTATGTTTTACTGCAGAAGTGATGGCACATTCTGTTAGCATATCTCGTATTTTTATTTCTTTGAAAAAGATAAAATTAAAGTTTTAAAAAGAGAAAAAAGTTGAGTGATAAAAGTGAAGAGAACATAGGAAAAGTGGAAGAAAAGTAGATGAAATTGAGAACTAAAATGTTTTCTGACAGCTAACCAACAAAATCTGTGTGTGAATTATTATCTGGAAAATGTTTCTAGATGATAAAATGATCTAGCTTTCAATATCAGTATAAAACAAAAAGATACAAAATGCATCCTAAAGTCAATCTTTTGTAATCAGTTCTGGCGCTGATATGTATTCAATGTATTTAACAAATAATAATATTTTATATCGGATATGTACCAAGAGAATCTGAGCCTTTTTCTGCTTCCAACAAGCATTTTATATTTCAAATATTTAAATAAATAGATTCAATTAGGTAAGATTACTTATTGCAGGTAAAGATGATCACAAGTACAGCATGGTGTTACTTGCTAATGAGTAAGTAACATTTTGGAATGGTTTATGGCTGCATAATATGAAAGCAAATGAGGATTCACTGCTGCTTCAGTGCTGGGAAGCTTAACCAATGATTACAATACAGTCAGAGTAGTTTCAACTGTCAGGTGAAAACAATATCCCGTTTCTTAGTTAACTTGAAATGATTAACTTATCAGCTTGAGGAGGTAGTTACTGTTTACACTGTTTCTGTAGTTAGTAAGTTTAGATATTCACAAAGGTTTTGTGCATTTATATTTAAAAATGAGTTATATACCACTTTTGTGCAGGGGTGTTTTTTTTTGTTTTGGTTTGGTTTTTTGTTTTTGTTTGTTTGTTTGTTTTTTGCACAGTTGCAAGTAGGTATAGGAAAACTCAGGCAACTTTGAGGTTAATTTAAACTATATCTTTCCCTGGTAACATTCTTGGCAGCTATTTTATGTTTGTGTGTGTATCATTGACATTTTAATTGTCAATGATCTCTCTTCAGAACTCAATAGGCTAAATTCCATCCACACAAACCCACTAATATCAGGACTCGTCCATGTATACTGTAAATTTAAAATTTACAGTATACATGGACGAGTCCTGATATTAGTGGGTTTGTGTGGATGGAATTTAGCCTATTGAGTTCTGAAGAGAGATCATTGACAATTAAAATGTCAATGATACACACACAAACATAAAATAGCTGCCAAGAATGTTACCAGGGAAAGATATAGTTGCCACTGAAAGCAGCAACATCCTTGCTAAAGATAATAAAAGAGAGAGAGGATTCCCTAATCCACTGATTTAATAGGCTGAGTAGTAAAGTCTATTATAAATTAGATCAATAAGTTCTTCAGATATCACTAGCTAATGCTCAGTGTATGAATTTTCTAGAAATGCCATGCAAATTAGCCAGCTGAAACCACATCACCCAGGAAAACAAATATAGACATTTAACACATACCAAACTCTAGATTCCCCATGTAAACCCTATAGTACTGTGGAAACAGTGGAACAGGAAACTAAATCACCACTGTTCTTCTCACTGTGAAGAGATTATAATTCGGAAGTGGGTCACTGTCAGCTTTCCTAGAAACATCATGTGACTTCCTACAGCCCTTCTTCCATCTTCCTCTTCCTCCTGCCCCAGAGAACCTCTCTATTTTACAAACAAATACACACACCACTTGATTCCAGACTTTTTCTCTTTCTCTCTCACAATGCTACTCTAACCAGTGTTACAGAGGCCTCGAGGGAGAGATCGATGGTGAGTGCTTGGGTTCGTTGATCTCTGTGGTAGCAGACAGGGGAAGACAAGGCAGAAAGAAATCATGTCTGCAGTGTAACCAGAACTGAGAGGTTTATTACTTGTCATTAACTCTCAGTGTGGTGTTGCTAAACAAAGATGCCAGTTTTAGGTTCATGATGCTAAGTGCATGATCAATGGTTAATAAAGTTTCAGATGTCCATGATTTCATTCAAATGGTTTGCATTGCATCACTGAAGGCTTGTTGGGTGATACTGCTGGACTGCTTTTGATGCAGTTGATTCTGGCCAGGCATTCAGCTCAGCCTGAATTAAGGAGGAATCAGTGAAGAGGTGATATGGCTGTGCTTTTTGTATCCAATTTGCAATTCAAGAGATGCCCTACACCATAAATGGATAGAATACAGAGTATGGAGTAAAACTGGGACTGGTTCTGCTGTACCAGTCACTTGCCAAAGAGGGAAGTCCCTGCATGAGTTTATGGGTTTCCTCACCACAGTGGCATTGGCTGCTAATGCTTTGTGCCTTAACAGCCATCTCATGACATCTTTTGAATCAGTTCAAGATTTCTTAACTAATATATTGGCCATGGAACTAGCACATGTAATAACTATCTCATTTCACATAATTCACTCTTAATTTAGTTTCTGGATTGGGATTGTAGGTTAGGTAGTTAGCACTTTTGAATTTGTCATGGTCTGATCATTGCCTTTGTCAGTTTAGAGGTTGGGACAGACTTACCTTGTTGGGGTGAGGGACTTGTGCTGATGGTCTGCCCTTACTGGTCAAGGGAATTGGAGCTCTTTCAGAAGGCCACAAGAGTCTTTATTATTCTCCCAAAAGATTTTTATCTTTATCTCTTTTATCTGTTTATTTTATTTTTTATCTTCAGCCATCAAAAGGGTAGTCTCTGTTCTCCGGCTTCATTTTCACAGATCACCTGGGTTTATAAATGACCTGCAATAGATGAGATAAGATGAAAGATGTTTTGACAACAGATGCTTCAGACTGATTGGAACATACAGATTATAAAAAAAAAATTATGCCATGACTGTAGAGAACTTATTCCTTTATGACTGATGCAGGCCATCAGGGAACAACTAGTCTCATCTTTGATGAAGACTATTAACACTTCCCTTAGACAATATGTACAAGACTTTCTTAAGGAGATAGCTGTGCTGTCTTTTGCATCACTTGACATTGACAATCTTGCAAACTAGCTTTAAATATCTAATCTTTCATTTTTGGCTAACTTTATACAGAAAGATGTGGCAATACAAGTCTGAGTACTTAGATACCTCAGTTCTGGACCTGGGCGCAATGGTCCTGGCCAACCCCAGTACAGTCTAGGGGTGTGGGTGATAACAGTGGTAGTTAATGAATATTTGGATTCAGTGCTATTGGAACTACCATTTCCTCATTTACACTTTCTCATGACAATACCATTACATATTATTATATGTTAATAGAAAAAATGTTTAATGTTATTTTGATAGGTTTCACTTTATCGTTAGGAATTACCAGAAATTTCTTCCCCATTTGAGCTTATCAATTCACTTTATAATATTTCAGCAAAAAGATCTCAAAATGTTAAGGGTCCAAGAAAATGATCTTATGAGAGGAAGTCTAATTTCATCAGTTATTAATTGAAATTATTAAAAGTTTCATTTATAGTATTTTTAATACCCAGTATACAAAATGACCAGCTGGCGTGCAAGCAGTGTGTCTCATCCTGCCTTCTGGAAATTTTCTAAGGGAATAAAATTCAATTATCTGTAACTTGTCAACTCTGTGCAAGTAAACTGACAATAGTTCAGGCATTACCATAATATCATGTCAATTAAGTTCAAATGTTTGACTGTATAAATTAGACTTAAACTAATGGACCACTGGAAAACTGGGAAATTTCCAGTTATCAAGAAAATGTTCTTGTGGTTATGTCACTTTGGCTCAGCAATAGCCTATTATATCTGATCACTGAATTTTAACCACTGCTCAATATCATATCTCTGTGGTCCAAAATGGGGCTTCTTGAAGAGCACATTTCCTTAAGTAAGATGTTCCGCTATTAATTTTAGAACAGTGATCCATATTTATATTTTAATTGTGCAACACTATTAGTTGTCTGGTCTTGCTTAAGTGGTTTATCATCACTGGTTTTATTCAAAAGAACATTGTCAAAATTATGCCTTTCAAGAAAAGAAAAAAGAAAATGAACAAAATTCTTGTCACAAAAACAGAACAGCAGGTAGAACAGTGGGTTTAGGTATAAGAGAGATTTGATTGGTGTAATACTTCAGAAAGATGAATAAGAAGTTCTAGAATCTGGAGGAGATTAGTGGTAGAATTTTCAAAAAAACTCAGCTCTGGCCTAACTGCTGCCACTCCGTCAATGGTAAAACATCCATTGATATCAATAGAAGCATTTAGTAAAATCAGTGATGAGTGAACATTTCTAAAAATGTTACTCCAGGTTGTCTTTTTAGATTAAACTCCACAGAATATTTTGCTGTGGTTATTCAGAGGGATGTTAAGCTATGTCTGAATGTTATTTGGGTTTACTGTTTTGCAAGTTTCTCCTGGTTTTCCGTAAGCAAAAACACTGAATAAATTTGTAATTCATTTGGAAGTTGTCTTGCATTGCTGATGAGCTATTGTAGATCATTTATTAATATTAAGTCTCACTTCTGAAATCATTAGAAATTGTTTTTAGCACCCTAGTGAATTTTCTGCTGATGATATGTATGGCGGTGGCAGTGAAAGCAGAGAGTAAAAGTAATTTCAGTGAACAAGCATATTCTGTGGATTTCAGAAATCCAACTAAATAGAATCCTGAGAAACAGCTATGGCTCCTTGCCCATGGCTTTGAGATATTGAATGCGCTGTATACTACTATATGTGTAGCAGAGCTATAGCTCAATTATGCTTGTATAAGATATGCATCCCCTCTCCTCCACGCTTCAATGTGCATTGAACCTGCTAATTCTTGAGAATTCTATAAAACTACTCAACCATGATGCTGGAATGGGCATGGTATTGAGAATTGCGTTTAGTTATTGATCTGAAAAGAGAGAGGACAACTAAAAAATATACCTGACCTATCTGTTGTCATATAAACACCTGGTTCAGCTGCAACTTGCTGGCAACTAACAACCTGAGCAGTTCTCTCCCTGGCAGGCATTACACCCCCATCCCTTCCTGATGTGGTGTTGCCTCCAGCTGCAGTGCAGGAGTTGATCACACCCTCCCATCTGGAAGCATGTGGCTTCCCTGTGTTGCAGAAGAATAAAGGAGACTGTCTCCCATTCTCTCAGCAGTTCCTGGGACCTTAGCCTTCCCCTCAAGTGTCCCAGCATAAAACTCCCTCCTGCTGCAGGCAAATACTTTAACCTGAGCTACACGGAAAAAATCATTACCAAGAAGCAGGTTGACTAAGACGTGTTTCATTACCCCTACATTCAAAACATTTTCCAAACCTTCCCACACCACATGGATTTTAGCACGTGGTATGAGGAATCTGCTTTCACCCACCCCCACAATCTGCCATTTGGCCAGGTAGCATACTGGCCCTTGGGATCACACTCTGCTTAACCAGAAAGATCTGGGCCACTGTATCCCTCTGCCCCAAATATTCCCTGCCATCAATTTGGACAGCCTTCACATGCTCCATATCTGGTTCTGCAGAGGCTAACCTCACAAAACCAATATGATGGATTTCAATTGCTTGGGGGGGTTCTGTGTTGAGGACAGCAGAGCTAACATGAGCTATTGGTTGCCTGCTTCCTCCCAGCACAGGGCAGTTATTCCTCAGGTGATCACTAGAATTACACTGATAGCATCTTATGGGTTCTTCTGCTTTTACAGAAGATTTGGGATAGGAGTTACCAGTAG
This sequence comes from Gopherus evgoodei, assembly GCF_007399415.2. Lineage (NCBI taxonomy): Eukaryota > Metazoa > Chordata > Testudines > Testudinidae > Gopherus > Gopherus evgoodei. The sequence continues at coordinate 77,829,401 of NC_044326.1, forward strand.
AGGAATGTTTTTGGGTAAGAGAATTTTAGGCTCTCAATCCTCTTTTCTCTTCCCAGGGGCAAAATGGGATCCTCCCTTCCCACCAGTTTTAAACTCCTCTTTCTGTGGCCTACCCTCAACAGACGCCTGAGTCTGTTTAGCTGAAGGCATCAGCTAAAAAAACATCTCATCCACAGTCTTTACATCTTTATTCCATAGACACTGCTTTACATCAGCCTTACACATGCTTAGGAAATGCTCTTGAGCAACAAGATCAAGTATTCCTTCAAAACTTGCCACCTCTTTACCCCTCACCCATTTTCCCAACAAATCTTTCTTTTTGTTTATATATTCCCTATTACTCATCCCAATATCTCTTTTAAAATTCCTAAATTTAATTCTATATGTTTCTGGTGTAAACTGAAAACTTTGCAAAACAATATTTTTAAATTTAGAGCAGTCTAAAGCATCTTCAATAGACATTCCATTAAATACATTTCAAGCTTGACCAGTTAATTTTGCAATCAGGGTAGGAACTCTCTTATCATCAGGGATTTCATGTGTTACACACAGCCTGTCAAAGGTGGTCAGATGTTCAGCAATATTGTCCTCTTCACTGTATACAGGACATAAGCGTTCCCATCTGTGGATTTTTGAAGTAATAGGAGTCGTTGTGGTCGGGGGCCTCTGGTTTTGCTTCTCTATCAGGTACAGCTAGTATTTTCTCTCTCATTCTCTTTCTTCTCTCTTGCTCACTTTCTCTCTCTTCTTCTTATCTTTCTCTCTCTTTTTCTACCATAGCCCTTCTGTGTGAAACTTCTCTTTTTTGAGCCTCATTCTGCCTGCCATATTTGAAATTCACGGTCCCTTTCCTTCTCTTACGCTTCCAGGCTGACCAGCTCTAGTTTTGCCGCTGTCTCACTGGTAGTCATTTTTCTGCTTTTTTGTGCTTATTTCTCTCACCCAAAATAAACAAACAGAAAATAACAAAATTGTGACCTTCTCCTGATTGTTCTTAGCCTCTGCACTTAAGACTCACTTAACATCACAAATATCAGTGCTTAAAGTGTGAACTCCACTTGGAATAACAAGCCGCACATACAATCTGCTCACTGTGCCACTGTGACATTCCCCTGGTGTTATCTGGACTGGTGATCTGCTAGGTCACTCTAATCCTTGACTTTTGGAGCCAACCTTACGCTGCTCTGCTGTGAGAACCCCCATTCCTGGGCTGTTCAGCTTATAAACTGCTCCTTTGATTATGCAACCGAATGATACTAGCAAATATCTCTGGTCCCAGACACAACCTTAGGAACCTCCATCTTGCAATGTCTAGTTATGCCTGCTGGATGCTTTAAGCTTATATGAGTTTGTCAATTTAACAAAGATATTTATCTGTACCAGGCTTGTTATCCCAAGGGGAGTCTCTGACACACTTCAAACCAAATGCACTACTTGAGGTAGAACAAACAAATTTATTAACTACAAAGATAGATTTTAAGTGAATATAAGTCAAAACACAAAAAGTCATATTTGGCCAAATGAAATAAAAGCAAAATGCATTCTAAGCTGATCTTAAGACTTTTAGTGCCCTTACAAACTTAGATGCTTCTCACCACAATATTTCCATTTTTGCCTTCCTATGAAAAATCTGCACTTTAAGGTGAAACAAAGAAGGGAAATAGAAAAATAAAATTTTGTAGACAGAAACAGGTGCATTCCAAGTAATATAATAATATAATAAATTGGGACAAAACATTATTTTCATTAAAAATTATGTAACGTAAAGTAGTTAGCATGTTGTATAATGTATATCAGTAAACGGGAGGCTTTATACAGATGTTCATTTCAGTGATTATGTATTGTGTATGCTATTTATGTTTTTTAAGGTTATACTCACATGCTCATTTGGGACATTTTATCCAAGAAAGATTACATGCAAAATAATGCTACTCAAAGATACAGAGAAGGGTCATGCAGGCAAAGCCCAGATTATCAAGGCTCCAAACAATCCCAAGTTTAAAAGTTCACAGCGTTTATCTAGAAGTCCTGCCTGCCTGAAGGCTTTGAGAATTCATATGATTTCATCCCCATAAATCCTCTCTGCCCTGGAAAAAAAGGCTTTCTCTTGCTGTAAATTGTAGCAGTGAATGCTGGAGACTCAGAGTGCAGTGCTGCTCTCACTAGTAAAAATGTGAGAATTCTTTTATTCCTGAAGGATCTTATATTCTGTACCCATTGCCCTTTTAATATGTCACGGGATTGAGTTACAGATTTCAGGTTTCCCCTACGCTACATGGCAGTTTGGGTTTTTGTTTTTTTTGTTTAACAGTAGTCTTGTAAACAGTAACAATATTTAATGTTTTCTTCCAGATATGCATGAATAAAATTTGACAATCTAATATCATATTATTTCTTTCCTATGTCCATTAGTATTTTCAGGACATGACCTATTTATAAAGTGTTATTATAACCATCATATGGTAGCTGCTATTAGTTGGAAATCAAGGACATTCCCTCCCATGGAAAACCCTTAAAAGGAATTTTTTGGGGAAGGAAACTGAGGTTTCTCTTACAAAGTCTGCTGCACATTGTTTCTCCCACCCACTGGCATTCCCTGTGGAAGAAGCAGTAGTTCTGGCCAGAAATGCTACATTCTGCAAAAGGCCAGGATTATAGATGCAGAGGCCCTGTGCTGGCTCCTGTTGTTGGCCGCTGGCGGCATCTGACTGTATTACCTTCACTTGGGAAATTCTCTGGAGTCAATGAGGAGAGAAGTAGAAGTTTTAGCACCATCCGCTGTCCTCTCCGCTCATGTGAATCCTGACACTGGGTGTGAGAGTTTGCGCAGCGCTTGGACAAAGTACATACATGGGTTAAGTGAATTACAGTGTGTTGGTGAGGTATGATCTGCACACATTATCACTTGTATCATATGAGTGAGAATGATAGTTCCAGAGCGTACATATTAATTTAATAAAATTGTAATGTCAAATAAAAAAATTCAAAATCAATATGAGAAAATCTTATAGAATGATATGTAATCTTAGCAGGAAAATGAAGTCTATCTAATTGTTAATAGTGGTGTCTTGACAAGCTGACATATACCCCAGTTCCACTGTTTTAAAGTAATGAATTATTAAAATTTCTGTTCTGATTCCAATTAGCAAACTGCTGTAGTATAAATCAGAGGAAATATATATTATAAATATTAGATTTTGAAACACCAACATACTGTATACATGTACAGTAATATACTATCACTGGGATACAAATAATGCTAGTATGGAGCAGCATTGTTTAAAAAAAAAAAAGAGGGTGAACTGTAGAAGTTATTTTGTTTGTGCCAGTCTTTGGGGTTCAGGCAAAGCATATGTGTGGAATTTAATTCAGAATTTAGATTTGATCCCATTTTTAATTCATGCATTTGTTTTACTGATTTATTTTTAAGCTTTTAAGCGTCTTTCTCTCCTGTTTTCTCTTTGCTGGAAAAACAAATGACTTTTCACAGAAAATTGGCTTCCCTTTTAACACCAGGAAAAGGTCTCAAGAGTCTTAACTCCCATTTCTTCCTGGTTGATTTAACCTAGATTCCCCCAAGAAAAAGAAGGCAGATTATTTTCTAAAGATTATTTTAATTTGCAGATATGTGTTTTGAAGCCAAAAAAAAGGGTCTCTGGAGGATCCTGTGCGCCATTTACTTAATAGGTGCCTTAGCAAGACTGTCACATGGAAACTGAAAAGGTCTTATTGAGCAAATATAAATAACTTCTTAATTCTTACTGTAGCTTCATGACTTTTAAACCTGCTGATTTCTTGTCTTTTATTCATAGACTGTATATTTGCTGCTTCCCCTCTTCTCTCTATAATAGATTACCATTGTTTATAATTTTTTATTGGATGTCAGAATGTGTTACCAAACTGCATCATGACATTAGGGCACCTCCTTGATCATTATTCTGTTTTATCGTAGGCAGTTTGATTTCAGTATTCAATGTACACTCTGTGAGGTACTGCTGTCATGGAAATTACAGCACTATCTGATATGGTAAGGAGGCAACCGAGAAGGTGGCGGCAAACTACAGTATATTCTTATTTGAACTATTTGCCAGTTTTTAGAAATACTGTATTTGTAGATTTATTTTTTTAAATAAAAGACAAAGGGATGTTAGTTATTATCATGTAGTCTGATATACTGAATAAATCAGAGTTTCACCGTAATTCCTATATCAAGCCCATAATGTATGGTTTAAGTAGAGCATATCTGTTTGAAGACATTGTCTAGATTTAAAGACTTCAAGTGATGGAGAATGCATCATCTTCTTGTTTCACTGGTCAATTACCTTAATTATTATTTTTTTAGTCTTATTTCCCATTGGAATTTGTCTAGCCTCAACTTCCAGCCATTGTTGCTTGTTATGTCTTTGTCTTCTGAAGCCCTCTAGTATCAGAAATCTTCTCGCTATGTAGGTACCTTGACTATGATCAAGTCACCTGTTCACCTTCTCTTTGAATGTGGATGTGAGAAACTGACACACCGTTTCAGAAATGGTCTCTCATAGTGCATATAGAAGTAACATCACCCCCCACCCGTGACTGCTACTTGACATTCCCCTGCACAAAAGAATTACGTTACCCTTTTAGTCATAGAATCTCATTGAGCAAACATATTCACTTAATTATTCACCACGACCCCCAATGTCCTTTTTACTGTCAAACTTTTCCAATATACAGTACTCTGTCCTGTAAATTTGACCTATATGCTTTGTATGAATGACTTTGCTTTGGGCTGCATGAAAATGGTTGATTGCACCCAGTTTACCAATGATTCAGATCACTCTGAAAAACTGAATTGTTCTTTTTTCTTAAATTTATTTACCACTCTATCATTCTTCATGTCATCTGCAAAATTTACCTGCAATAATTTTATATTTTCCCCCAGAACAATGATAAAGATATTGCATAGCATTAGGCCAAGAACAGATCCCTACAGGACTCTATTAGAAATATACCCATTTGATGATGATTCGCCACTAATAACTATATTTTGAAATTGCTTTTTAATCCATTTAATATGTATTACATTAATTTGATATAGTGATAAATCTGAGTATTTTGTCAATTACCGTTACAAAATTTGAAATCTCCTAAAAGTTTTGTTTGACAAGACCTATTTTCCATAAAACCATCTTGAATGGTATTAAATATTCTATTATCCTTCAATTCTTCATTGATTGAATTACCATATCAGCTGTTCTATGATTTCATCTTGTAGGTTAACTAGCCTACAACTACCCAGGTCATCCCTGTAATACAGAGACTTCTTGGCAAATGCTCCCCTATTCTTTGCAGACAAGTCTCCCATCAGACCTGGTAAACTCATTGCACAAAACATGTCTTACCAAGATATTTATCAATAAAGAGTAACATATAAGGTATCTATAGAAAGCCCTTTACTATTTCTGTACAGCAGAGTGTAGGGAAAGGCTGGATTCATTCACTAAAGAAGTCCAAGGGATTTTCAGGAATGTTGTATTCTGGTTCTGTTGAAAACAGCCAGCTCTGCAGTGGACTGAACTTTGTGGGGGAAGTTGCATATTTATATAGTCTATAAGTACATAGACTATATATTTATTATATAGGAAATATAACTATTGCGAATTGTTGGACAAGTTTAGTGTTTGATTTTGTTTTGTAATGTAACCAGTTGTTTCCATCACTTTCTCTCACTTCTGCTTAAATCTTTATTCTTTCTTGAATAAACCTACTTTTGTTTTATTATACATGCTCACAAGTGCTTTGTGGTTTACAGGAGCAGGGAAATAAGGTAAAACTGGGGTACACTGCATCTTTGGGTGGAGAAGATCTGGAATTTCTGTGAGTAGCCAGTGTCAGGAGCTGGATATCACAGGGGATATCACTAGGTTGGCATAGTCCAGAGGAGAGTGTTTGAGTGGCTGAGAGACTGGAGGTGTCAGAGAACTGACACTCAGCTATCACAAAAAGACTCTCTTTCACTGGACACGGGGTAATAAGATGGCACTCATTCCTGCATGCACCAAGAACCAACACAATCCTGTTTACCCTGAAGGGGCTACAGTGCTCAGCTCATTGCAGTAAATTCCTGTTACTGAAGGATTATTCTCTAAGGTACTTTTTAAGTGTGTTTTTCCTCTTCAGTTTTAAATGTCTCCAATGATGAGTTTCCACCAAAGTCTCTGGAAATTATTCCATTGTCTAATATCATACTTTCAGAAAGACTTTATTGATATCCAACCTACATTCTAAGAGTATTTGCACATTGAGAAATTATGTAGATAACAATCTAAATAATTTTCAGACATCACTGGAAAATAATTTTTCAAGGACACAGATTTTCAGGGTTTAATATATTTTAAACTATATGTTTAGTGAGTTCCAAGTGTATTTGAACAAGTTCTATCCTCTTCATTATGCCAAACATTTTGTCACTGAATCTGACAAAATTGCTAACTCTTGTGTTAGAGTATCAGCAAATACTGGACTAGGACTGCTTCATTCATTTCAATTAGTGTATTCCATTCAATAGAGTATAGATGCGCCACTACAAAAATGCTGATTCAGTTGCAAAGCTGAAGGAGAAAGGGATATTCATAACATCAGATGGATTTTCAAAGACGCAAGCTAGTAATTTTCTCTGTCTTTAAATAAGGCTGGCTACAGTCAACGCTTTTATTAATGGTAGTCAATCATGTAGTATTGCCAGAGATATCATTACTTCTTTCTCACTTTTACTTCTAAAAGTCTGTCATTTGCTTAACTATTTAAATATTTCTGTTTTATATCTGGGAAAAAGCTAGCGCATATATTCATATCCTATCTGAATCTGAAACCTTCTTGCAATATCAGACATTGCTTCGAGTATGAACAAAACTTCACCATCCCTAGCTATTCCAGGCTGCTCTTTGCATGTCCTCTTTGTTGCTAAGCCCTGTAAGTTTTTTGTCTCTCTATGTTTGATGGAGGGATTTTTTCAGATAGCCACTTTTGCATGTTCCAAAAAGCATGCTACACCTTGTACTCTCTGTAGTCTCATGAGTGCATCTTTCCTTGTGATAGGTCCAGGTCTCCAGTTTAGTCAAGGGGGAGTCCTGCGATTGCCACTCTTGATTTGGGTCCCTGTTTCTCACCAAAGCTCAGTTCAACAGGGATAATTTGGCTTAGTTCCCTGTAGGTGTCTTCTCTCTTGAGAGGTTTGTAACTAGAAAATGTATGCAGGGATACAGTTCAGTCTCCTAACAACAAAATGTTATTTGTCCACAGGAACACAGCTAAAGATATGGGTTAAAATAACAAAGAAACCCTAAATGCATGACTCTTGCCTATCCTTCTAGCTTCTCTAGGCTTATTGAAGCAGGTCCTGCTTAGCCCAGTAGACTTAAGTCTCAGGATGGGAAAACAAGGCTGCATATCAGATGATGATGATGTTGAAATACTTTCTATCCCAATAGCAACTAAGAAGAATGTTAAACAGCAGCTACAAAAGTTAGACATCTTTAAATTGCCAGATCTGGATAATTTATATCCAAGAGTTTTAAAAGAGCTTACTGAGGGACCCCAGTGTTGATTTTTAAGGAGGACTGGAACACTGGGGAAGTTCCAGCGGACTTGAAGAAAGCTGCTGTTGTGCCAATATTTAATAAAGGTAAACAGATTGACTTGAGTAATTTTATAGTCCTTTCAGCCTGGCTTCAATCCTAGCAAAAATAATGGAACTGCAGATACAGAACCTGGTTAATCTAGAATTAAAAAGGCGATTATAATTAATGCCACTCAATGTGAGGTTAAATGCAAAATACATCTTGTCAAGCTAACTTCACGTCAGGTTTGAATGAGAATACAAGTTCGGTTGATTAAAAAATAATACTGTTGATGTAAAAAAACTTCTGTAATAGATTTGACTTGGTACTGCATAACATTTTAATTAAGAAACCAGAATGATATAAAATCAGCACAACACATTAAATTAATGAAAACTGGCTAACTGATAAGTGTCAAAATTTAATTGTAAACAGGGAATCATGGAGCAGATGTGTTTCTGGTGGGGATGTGTAGGGATAGGTTCTTGGCCCTATTTAATAACTTTTACCTATACCTTTGACAAAAACATAAACTCACTGATAAAGCTTGCAGATGACACAAACATTGAAGGAGTGATAAATAAAGAAGAGTGCATCACACTAATAAGAACAATTTGAATTGCTTGGTCAGCTGAGTGTATGCAGATGTGTTTCAGTATGGCCAAATATAAGCTTATACAGCTAGGAACAAAGAATGTAAGTGTCATGACTGGGGCTTGAATGGTCTAACCCAGGGGTCAGAGCAGGAGTCAGCATCAAGCCAAGGATTTGACTTGGGAGTTGAGCCAAGGATAAGAGCTGGAGTCAAAAAGTCAGAGACCAGGGGCAAGGATGAGGGAAAGGTTAGGAAAGGAGGAACCAGGGATGTAGCTTCAGATTTCATGGTCTTTCTTCCCAATTGGTTGGTAGCAAGCCACTGTGTGAAATCAGGGAAATGTCAGTTGTCTGGGAGCCCTGTGGACCAATATTTGAGACCTGTAAGATCATGACAGTAGGCCATACTACAGGATGGGGGATTATTCTGTAAACTAGTTACTCCAAAGAAGACTTGGGGGTCATGGTGGATAATCAGTTGACTGGGAGCTCCCACCACAACTCTGTGGCTAAATGGATTAATGAAATCCTTGGATGTATCAATATGGGGTTACTGAGTAGGAGTAAGGAGGTTATATTACTCTTGTATTTGGCATTGGTGCAACTGAAATTGGAATACTGTATCCAGTTCTGGTGTCCACATTTCAAGGAGGATATTGAAGAATTGGAGGGAGTTCAGAGAAGAGCCGACGAACAACTAAAGGCATGGGAAAATATGCCTTAGAGGGAGAGTATCAAGGAGCTCAATTTATTAACTTCTCAACTAAAAGGTTGTTTAATGGTTGATTTGATCACAGTCTATGTGGAGAACATAAATTTGGGAAGAAAAGATGCTTCAATCTAGCGGACAAAGCTATAGCAAGAGCTATTGGCTAGAAGTTGAAGCTAGACAGATTCAGACTAGAAATAAGGTGCACATTTTTTGCAGTGGCAGTAAATACCCATCAGAGCAACTTATCAAGGGTTGTGTTGAACTTTTCCATCACTGGTAACTTTTAAATCAAAATTGGATGGCATTTTCCCCCTTAAAAGATGTGCTCTAGAGTTGAAGCAGGAATTAATTCAGGGTAGTGCTATGGCCTGTGTTGTGCAGGAAATCAGATTGGATGATCACATTGGTCCATATAGCTATGGAGGAATCTGTTACAATATATTCCAGTTATTACACAAAGTGAAACATGTAGCTATTGTATTGTCAAACATGCCATAGATATCCTGGCATTTCACTGAAGATTATTGAAAGTACCTTTTTAAAAATATCTACATGAGTAGAAATGTTCGTAACTCCCTGTCTGGCTGTAAAGTGGTTAAATATTTCTAAAAGTAGAGGGAAAAGTATTACATGTATGCCAAAGTGAACTTTCTGATAAGTGCTTTTATGACCCCTGAGTCACATTTTTCACTTATTCTGTTTGTTGTTGAAGTTTTGACATTAATGTTGTCAACATGGTATCATTGATGGTACAGCTTTGGATTGATACATGAAACTACAATGTCTAAGTAAAAAGAACTGTGTATCACTACTCTTCAATGCAAGATTCTCTGAATAGGTTTCTGCATATATAGTGAATAAAAAATATATTAATCCATGGCTTATTCCTTACTGGAGGTAGTGATTTAATTTGTTTATCCTTACTGTAGATATAGAGAAAAATGCCAGCAATGATATGTGCATTTGGTGCTAATAAATATAATAATTCAAAATGGTTATATAGAACACTGGCAGGTAGTGGTACAGTATTACAAACACAAGTTACATCTTACTACTTTAACTAGCATTAAGTGATTTCTATTAAATGTACAGGTCATAACATCTAAATCATAGATTACTGCACTTAAAATTTAATTATGCTATTAACAAATTATACTAAGAAAAATTGAATGACAGTCTATTGGCATAAAGTGAATACTGTGGTTATTGAAACAATTAACACTTCATTGTATTTGTGTTCTTTCTTTAATTCTGTGTCACAGTGAGAAGTCCTGGTCCTACAGAAACTTATTCATGTGCTTAATTGTAAGCATGTGCCAGTAGTCCCATTGTCTTCACTACGTGAAGTCAGATAATAAAAACGATGGTTTCCTTTTAGCCACTACTGTCAACTGAAGCCCTTTTTTGGGAGTGTATGAACTCCCTCAATATATATTAGATTTTTCATGTATTTACCTAAGGAGCCTTAAGAATTAATTGAAGAAATGCAATTAAGTACTCATTCTCAGTGCCTTTGGGACCTCCAACAAACGTGCATGCCCATTTTTCCAAAAGTTCAATTTAGTGGTGAGTGTTTTTTTTTCCCTTCAATTATTGCTAGGAGTAAGTAAGTATACAGTAAGTTTAATCATTTTTATTCCCTGCTTCATAAGGTCCCTTTCAATCAGCACTGATACCTGATTCATTATATTCATGTGGGTTTCTGGAGTAATAACCTCAGGGACTAACCTGCCTAAATTGGTATCCATGGCTACACAGGAGTTTATAATGAGGCATTCTTATTGCTATTATTTTTTTCCAGGATATTGTTACCAGCAGCATTGGTCAAAAAATGATTCCAAAAATTGTTTATCAAAAATGTTATCAAATTTTGCTGGAAAAACCCTCTAAGTTTTCTTCCAGCTTTAATTACCATACTTTGTCCCACTCACAGAAAACTGAGGCTTGTAGGTCTCTAAATCAGTGCTACAAAGTAGATCTGCCATCTTCTAGCTATTCTGAAGAGTTTTTAAAAATCTTACATCAGCAGATATTTTTGTCTTTACTTATTTTTAGTTTTACTGTGGGCTTTGCAGAGATCTCTATTTTGGATCAGGCAACTTCTCTGTTTTGAATCAAATATTTTCTAAGGGTTTGAGTTCAATGTCCTCCCCCATATATCCTTCTTCTTGACTGACTAGTTGCTCTTTCCCTGTATATGTAGTTTGAAACGAACCTGTGATATGATATCAGTGTATTTTGTTGGAACATAGAGAAATTGTAAACTCAAAATTACCTCCAGAGTCTCTTTCAGTAGTGTAAGTGATGAAAAATACTATTGGACAGCAGAAACCTTATCTATTTGTAAGGTGGGAGCACATTTCTTCATCCACATAGACTTTAAGAAGAATACCAGAACTGAAGAATTCTCAGCACCATTCATCCCTTGATAATTTTAAGAGTAGATTTTAGAATGCTATATAGTATCATCCTTCATTTTAAAGTTAACTGTTAATTTCTATTTTACCTGCCAAACAAATTGATTTTAAATAGCTTTTTGAATTGTTAATAGCATTAAGGGCAGTATTTATTTAAAAAAATACATTGTTTGTACAAGGGATGGAACACGTCTGCATGATCTTTCCAGCTTCCAAGAGCCACAGCCATCCAAAACTATATTCTCAGACAATAGGGAGATGAGTCCCTCTTTGAGTGCCATCTATTCATCCCCAAACATTTATAGGTAATTCAAAGATTTCATGTTTTGTTTTTTATTTTGCCTGCTCCTCCGCTTTTTGTCACCATTGTGGTGGGGACCGGAACAATTCTCATGATGTATACTGCAACAGATAATCCAACACTCAGAGCACTCCTCATACCTCTAGTGGAGGAATTAAGTTTGTCTGCTGAACAAAGCACTAAGTGTATTCCTTTTGACAGATAAAAAGGTAGAATGGTGCATACCATCAAAACAAAAGTTTTTCTCAGTTCTCAAAATTAATAATCAAGCATCAGCCTTCTTTTGGCTTTATTTACTATTGTGCTATTAATATGAAACCTGGAAAATCATTGGTTTCCTGCGATCAGAATCTGACAGCCAGCTGATCATTCTGGATACCAGGCCCAGAGCAGCCCATCCATTGTGGATGTGTTATATCCTTTTCTTGATTTGTCTGATGTCATCTTCCCGTAGTCCAATCTATGTGAGAAAATGAATAGTGTTACCACTCAGATTGTTAGATACAGGCACAGAAATTAATTTTCCCCTAACAAGAAAAAGTTTCTGATGGATAACCTTGTTTCTATTGGGGAAGTCACTGTGAGTCTGTGTGTGTGTGTGTGTGTGTGTGTGTGTGTGTGTGTGCGCATGAGTACACTGTCATTGGCCTTTTTAGTAGCTTTTTTAAGAATCTGAAATCCTGGCCCTATTGAAGTGAATGAAAGATTTGCCAGGGACAGATTGGATATCATTTCACCCTGATCTTAGTTTTAATGTTATTTCTAATCTACCAATATCCAGGGATGAATTACTTCTGTCTTTCTCAGCATTTTCTCTATTACCCATCACTGCAGTATCTAAGTACTGCACAAGTAGACCTGTATTGTGAAGTCCTTGTGAGACTTCATGGAGTATTCTGCTCTTCACCCGGTTCCCATTTGTGGTGGTAATTGCATAATTAGTCAGACTCTGGATTAATCCAATTGTCTTTGCTAACTTGTTCCACAGCCAATCCCCTCAATCAAGAGCACCATCCTCATCACTATCTCCAATTCTACCCAGCCATACAATAATGAAACTACAGCATTTTTAACTACTAATCTTCCTTCTAAATTTCACCAACCTCCTCCCTCTAGATAACTGGGCTCAAAATCTTAAGGGGGGGAAGTGAAAGCTCCTTGTAGTTCTAGTCAGAGCTGAAACACCAGGAAATCAGATATTCTAATGATATTTTGACTGAAAGTAGTAAGTGTTATGTTGTATTTTGTTCTTTTCTTTGTCCTTTTCAGTTATGCATCCACTATCATGGTATCCAAAGCTTAAAAGGAGACTAGGGTTTCCCTATGAAGTTTACTAATGAATGCCCCAAGATATTAAAACAAAAGCTAAAAATCCAGACATTATGAACTTCAAAAAGGTTCAATTAGAGCTCAGTTCTAAATATAGCTGAGGAATTAAGAAGATTTTTTTGTATCTTAACCACATTGCTCTTCCTCGTCTGAATTCCCCACAGCTAGTTAAGTACTACTACAGATAGCATATACTTCCTAAATCAAGTGTCACAGCAATAAATATTTGTGTTAGTTTATATTAAAGCATGGCTGCTTAATGATCTGTTAGTTGTTAATTTTAGCTGCTAATTATAATTCTTTGCTTGGATTCATACACTCTGGACATTATAACAAAATATGAAAAAAACAATTCTAACAAGCCCCTTTTTCTTACTTTTCCCCTCAAACATCAAACACTTATGGCATAGTAAAGTACATACTCTGGGGAAAACAACCAATAATCCAGGCTGTAATTTTTATAAATAAATCTGGCATTTCATGAATGCCTTAAATGTACATTATAAATCTGTTAGAATGCTACAATACTACTGCTGTAAGATAGTGCAAGTTCAGTCCCACCAGCCTAAAACTGAGTCATAAATACATACTGTAATTCATGGTCTCTGAAGATCTGTAGTCTTGTTTACTTTTCTCTCCTCACCTAAGCTTCTGCCCCAAATTGTTTCTCACTGTTCCCACAGGACATGCATTGATTCCTTCAAGTTCTCTGCTAGCAACATTGTGGTTGTGAGCAAATCATCCTGTGTGTTTGGCAGGGGGGCATGGTTAATCAGGAGACGAACTGGTGCCCTCTCATTAAGGTCTGATTAGTTGATTGGAAAACAGATTTTATTTAATTTTTGGAGCAGGTGGGTCATCTGTAGTAGTGGGTCTCCCTGGGCTGTTGGAGGAAATGGGATTCCCCAGGTTGTGGTGCTGGTTGGTTTGGGAACAGGGTTCCATGCTCCATCCTAGAATGGATTATTCAGACTGTGGGCTGGGTTAGAGAGGGGGAAAGGTGGCCTGCAGCTGCTGAAGGGCTCACATTCAGTGGAGTGGCAGGGCCCGGTCTCCTTTTCTCCTCTTCCTGTGCAGAGACAGGTCTGTCTGTGCGGGCGTGTTTATGTGATTCATGTCCTATGTTTTCCCAGTGGAGCAAAGAGACTCTGGGATAGTGAGGAACCAGACAAAAATATTCAGAGGACAGTATGTCATAAGTGACATTAGGGTGTGTCATAACCTATTCCCAGATTTGGACCTTAGCATCCAAAATATGGGGGTTAGCATGAAAACCTCCAAGCTTAGTTACCGGCTGCCACCGCCCAAAAAATTAGAGTGTTTTGGGGCACTCTGGTCCCCCCAAAAACCTTCCCTGGGAACCCCAAGACCCATATTCCTTGAGTCTCACAAAAAAGGGGAATAAACCATTTCCCTTCCCTTCTCCCTTCCAGGTGTTCCCTCCCTGGGTTCCTGGAGAGATACACAGATGCAAGCTCCGTGAATCTAAACAGAGGGACGCCACCCTCCCTGTTTCCAGTCCTGGAAACACAAGTACTTCCCTCTTCACCCAGAGGGAATGCAAAGTCAGGCTAGTAAATCTAACCCACACAGATTTCCCCCTGACTTCTTCCTCCCACCAATTCCCTGGTGAGCTACAGACTCAATTTCCTGGAGTTCCCCACTAAAGAAAAACTCCAACAGGTCTTAAAAAGAAAGCTTTATGTAAAAAGAAAGAAAAATACATAAAAATGGTCTCTCTGTATTAAGGTGACAAATACAGGGTCAATTGCTTAAAAGAAATATGAATAAACAGCCTTATTCAAAAGAATACAATTTAACACATTCCAGCAAGTACACACATGTAAATACAAAATAAAAACCCTATAAATCACTATTTTATATTTTGTACTTACAGCTGGGAAACAGAAGATTAGAAAAGCAGGAGGCAGAAAAAAATCCTCTCATAGCCAAGAGAGTACAGGCAGAAGACAAAGGACTCAGACACAAACTTCCCTCCACCCAGATTTGAAAAAGGCTTGTTTCCTGATTGGTCCTCTGGTCAGGTGTTTCAGGTTACTCCTTTCCAGGTGAAAGAGACATTAACCCTTAGCTATCTGTTTATGACAGGGTGATCCCAATGAGAAAGCAGAGCTTCTATATCCAGGTTTTTTTTTCTTAAGTAGAGACTGCAAAACAACACTGGGACATCCAACACACAGCGGACTAGGAAGATAGAATGCTGCAAGGGGATGGAAAAGTTATTTGGAGTGAGAGAGTGGAAAATGGTGTCTGAGCTTCTGTATGAGAGGAACTTTTTCATAGACATTGATAAATGCTGTCATGTACATGGGGTTACATTTTTCTCTCACTTACTGTGTTCAACACTATGACCTATGGAGTGTGCATGAAAGGACAAATCCTGCCTTTCTTATGAGAGTCTTCCTCTTCCAAAACTCACACTCAATTGCTGCAGGAAGGATTGAATAAGGATTTGCCTCTAACAGTGCTTTACAACCTTACTTTACAATTTCACTACATTTTTGAGGGTGACAATCATAACATGTTTCTATATTATTTGTTTGATTTTTTTTAATAGTAGTATAACTAGCCATGATAACATGAGCTATTGTACTGAAGTTTTACTATACTCACATTGCAAAACATTTTTTTTTATTATAGAGACTGATTCTGCCACTGATTCTTACTCATTTTGAGTAGGACTTTACTCTTTGAATGCACCCAATTTGCAGCATGTGGTACATAATTTAGCATTATGTAATATTGATTAATTAACATTGTTGAATCTTCTACATAGTCTTCATCGGTATATTGTTTTGATATCATTTTCCTCCAACAGATCTCCATAGAACAACATACTCATCAAAACCATGTTGATGTCATAATGTGTCCTGATTAGTTGGATTGGTATTAATATAATATTGTTCATCAGTTAAAGTCCAATTTAAATGAATGATCATTACAACATTAGTACAAGAAAATGTTAAGGACTAAAAGCCTGATCCTGTTTCTATTGATTCAAAGATTCACAGATTTTAAGACCAAAAGAGATCATTAATATGATCTTCTGTATAACACAGACCATAGAATTTCACCCAGTTACTCCTCTATTGAACCAATAACTTGTGCTTGACTTAAACATATGCTCTAGAAAGGCATCCAGTCTTGATGTTGTCTGTTACAGCTATCCACTATTCCATTTTGTTTCTTACAGCTGTCCCCAGACTCCATTTTGTTTTCTGTTCTCCTGTGGCCGCCCTTCCCTGGCTGTTAAGTTGTTTACCAGGGCCACTGCCCTTCTCAAAGGGAGGGCCCCTTAAGTTGTTTAACAAGAGCCATTGCCCTTCTCAAAGGGATGGCCACTTGTGCTGCGTGCTAAGTGGGACCACTGCCCTGTTCAAAGGGTTAGTCCTGTTATCACTTCGTTGAGCCTGGGATTGGTGTAGGATAGGCAATGTCCAGAGCTGCAAGACCTAATGTGTTTTTAAGATCCTGGGCATGAGTCATAGGCCTCATGTGCTCTTGAGTCACCTATTGCACAGGACTATGTCCAGGCATGTCTCTGGGCTTACCTTCAGTTTTTTCCCTGTGCCCCCTCCCCTGTAACAGAGGGAGCCTATCAGGATTACTGGCGGGAAACTGCCCAAGTTTGCCTTTAAAACCAGACATTTTTGAAACACACCTCAGAAAGGTTCCTGCATTGCTGCCTGGTCTGATCAGCCAGGGGTTCTGGGGGGTCCTTTCTCTGCTCTCGTTTTATTTTTGAGCGTACCCCTGTTTTTTGAACGCCACCCCCACGAAGAACGAATTGCTACCTGAGAGATCTCCTGATTATTGAGAGTGTACCGAGCCCTCCTTGTCTCTTCTGATGTTGCTGCTGCTTCTGCCTTTGCTGCTGCCTTGGGGACTGGTAAGAATCCCTCTGTAAAACTTTCTATACTTTTATTTTATTATTTTAGCTGCTGGCTCTGTTTCCCCAGCACACAGACTCAAGCTAAACCTTGGTCTGTGTCTTAAAACCTCTCTTAAACTCCAGGGCTCTTTGCCGCTAAAAATAAGTTTGTGCCGCTGCTAAGCTCTGCTCCTGTGGGCTTTGCCTTGGGGCTCTCTGCTTTCAGCTGTATCCACCGCTGTAGCCACCATCCCTTGGCTTCCTTGGGAGCTGGGTCCTGGACACATACCACTCTGCCCTCTGTAACCTCCCCATAGCATAAGGTGCACCACAGGTCTCGTTTTTTTAGTTTAATAAGTCATAGTTTGTTAAGATTGTAGAGCTTGTAAGTTTCAGCTGCCTTGTTATAGTTTACTGTTTTGTTGCTCCGTATAGTTGCTTGTTATAGCTTTGCTTAGAATTGTGATATTTGTTGTTTTGCCTAGTCGTTGGTTAAGATAGATAAGGTTTTTTGTTGCTTAAATTCGCCTTCCTGCTGTCCCGATCTCTCCCTGAACTTTCCCGTGTCTGTTTTTCCCCCGCTCCAGTCTCCCCCTCTGTGTGCTCCTCCATGTCTCCCTGTTATAACCCTTTGCTGCTTTTCCCCCGCATCTGCACTCCCTCCGAACTTCCCAACTCCTTGCTGCTTCCCCCCACCGCGTCTGCATCACCCTCCGAACTTCCCAGACCCCTTGCTGCTTCTCCCCCTGTGAAACTTCCCAAACCCTTTGCTGTTTTTTTTTACCTTTGTTTTTGGTGTCCGCTTGTTGCTTAAACCTCTCTCTAGCCCTTCTTTACACTTCTCCGCTGCCCCTCCCCCACCGAAGATCACCATCACACTGCTCCATTGTTCTTACCCTGCAGGGCTTCAGAGTCTCTCGCTGCTTCCAGCCGCTCATCTGCATACCACTAATCACTCACCCCCCCTCCTGTTTCTTGACCCAGCCTTTATATTGATATTGTATTGTTGTACTGTAACTCACATTTTACTTGTAATTATAACACCCCATTGGTTGTCTCCACTTTTCTGATATACTTTG
The DNA here is from genome assembly GCF_007399415.2 of Gopherus evgoodei. Lineage (NCBI taxonomy): Eukaryota > Metazoa > Chordata > Testudines > Testudinidae > Gopherus > Gopherus evgoodei. Next base: position 77,847,323 of record NC_044326.1, read on the forward strand.
TATTTACATTGATGCCACTGTGTTACATTGTGTATCTAGCTATTAACTCATATAGAAGCTACCATTTTATTTTGCATTTCTTTTGGGCACGCTTTGCATTTCCACACTGTATCTAGAGTTGCTTATTTACTGTACTATATCCCATTGTGCTGAACCCCACTTTCTGTAGCCCACTATTAGAACTCCCTACACCGTTCAATAAGAAGAACCCCCCCATCGTTGTCTATTGTAAACACCCTATACACCCCATCCCATCGTATTTCATTACTAAATTCCCACCACTTCCTTTTTTTTCCTTTAATAAAGAAATTAATTGGAACCCCAGCTGTGTGGTAATTGCTCCCCAAGATCCCATATACCTGCAGGCAGGGACAGATGTGAAGACAGCAAGAGATGGAGAATTCACCACTTCCTTCGTAGTTTGTTCCAGTGGTTTGTTCCAATGGTTAATGACTATCCCTGTTAAAAAAAAAATCTTTCTAAATTGAATTTTCTGGCTTCAACTTCTAGACATAGTGTTTTATATGCTTTTCTCCACTAGATGAAAAAGCCTTTAGTATTCAGCATTTACTCTCTGTGAAAGTACTTACATACTGTCATTAACTCACCCCTTGATTTTTTTGGGAGAGCTCTTTGTGTTTCTCACTGTAAGGCATTTTTTTCAGCCCTTGAATAATTTTTGTGTCTATTTTTTGTCCCCTCTAGTTTTTCAACATCCTTTGTAAAATATGTACACCAGAATTTACAAAGTATTCCAGTATTAGTCTGTCTAATGCCACATAAGGAGGTAAAATCACCTACTCACTATTCCCCTGTTCCCGTTACCCCATCCAAGGATTGCATTAGTCTTTCTTGCCACTGCATTGCACTTGGAGCTCATGTGGATTCGGAGCTATACAACCGACTATGAGGACACAAGGGACAGAAGGCCATCTATAAACTCACCAAAGCAAGAGAGAAAATGATGAGGGATGTGAATGAGTTTGCTTACAGTAGAAATGAATATAGTATTTTGTAAATGAATGATGAATCAATCAACAAAGTTTGGAGTGATTATTTTGAGAGTGATGAACGAGGAGAACCCAAGAGTGGAATTGAGAACATGTAACCCAAATTGGGGCATAACAGATTGTATATAGGAGGAAGAGATTGCAGAGGCATTTAGGAAAATGAAAAAGAAGAAAACACCTGGCTGGATCAAGTATCAGTGGATCTGTTTCAGTTACTGGTAAGGGAAAGCATCAAATATCTTTAAAGTTTGTTCAGTTATATTCTTAAGAAAGGGAAAATGTCAGATGAATATGAAGGAGATATAATCGCTGACCCCAGATAGAAAAGGGGCAAAAAAAGAAGAACAAAAGCTTAAGCATGTGATTAAGTCCACCTGAAATTGGTGTGTCTTAAGCATGCTGAATCTGGGCCGATATCCTGATTCTACTGCCTTTTGCCACTGGCTTCAGGATTTGGCTGTAACTTTTTGACAAAAATAAAAATATTTAAAGATAACTTGTGATTAGGTTTTCAGCAGTTCTACAACTTCAACAACATTAATGGATTTAAACCATGTTTTTCATAAATTGAATTCATACTAATACTTTTTTATACTACCTTTCAATCCAATGCAATTTGAAATGGTTGCGATATTATAAGACATTTAAGCAATCTTGAACTCAGTCAGCCTGGCTGACGAATGGCTTCCTATGCTTCAGTTAACATTAAAGCTTCTTCATGGATAAGCTGTCAGAGGATACACAGGGAGTACTTGCTTCTGAGACCTTAAGAGTGCCACTTTTGAGTTCTGCAACCTCATAAATTTGGGAAAATAGGGACTACTGTTGAGCTAAAGTTAGGTCATGCAGAGCTGGTGTCAAACCACTACATTAGCCTATTGTAAAGAAGTGCAGTCTTTTTTTTTTATCATATTATCAGCTGTCATCATATGATTTAAGCAAGAACATTGTAAGTAAAGCAAGAAGCTGATCGCTGACATGGATGTTATGAGAACTGATCAAAACAAAAGTGAGAACACTGCATGATTATATGCATGGGTAAAGGGGGTAAAGACAAGTTTCCAAGGTATACAAAATAATTACCAAGGTACAAATGAAGAAATGGAAAAAGAGGAGCTGAGAAAAATCCAGCAAAAAGAAGAGCTCATCATAGAAACAATGAGAGTCTGACAGGAGATCAGAACCAATACAGGGAGGTCACTGCAGAACAGGTGTCTGTGCTCTGAAAAAAGGAAGTGTATATACTTTAGCAATTCCTGCTAAATTTAAATCAGTTGTGATATGTTCAGGAAAAAAAGATGAAAAGCTGATGGCTGTTAAAAATTTGATATGCCGGTCTTCTTAAAAGCAAGATGAATAATATATACTTTAATGCTTAATATATTTAGAACAATTACAATTGAATTTCAGTTGTATTATTAAATTATTATTGCATTTGCTTTAGAAATAAGAAGCTTCCTTCCTTTAGCATAAACACTAAAAGAAAATAACTAAAAGCTTTAAATTAATTACAAAGATTAATTTAATAGGTGATTGCAGTCAATTGCCAATACCTCCATAGTCTGTATAGCTCTGCTTTCTACTTCATTCTGAAAAGTTCGTTGATGTGCAGATATCACATAATCTGGAATTTTCTGAGATTTAATACAAAATTACCATCGTAATTTTGTACTCTAGTTTCATAAATATCACAAAGTAGGCAATGTAATATTATCTTTCATCAAGTCTGAAGTTAGAATGAGCCTATCCCTCAAATATTTGGTCAAGCACTTTACCAAAGGGCAGATGCAACTGATTAATATTCATATCACCCACTTCTGTTTTTCTTTGCAACGTTACCTTCTCTGGCCTTTTAAGATGAATAGTAAAAGCAGTATATTATTTCTTGAGAATTCCTCAGAATCTGGTTTCTCATAGACTCATAGACTCATAGAGTCTATGAGTCTATGAGAAACCAGATTCTGAGGAATTCTCAAGAAATAATATACTGCTTTTACTATTCATCTTAAAAGGCCAGAGAAGGTAACGTTGCAAAGAAAAACAATCTATCAATTCTAATCAATACCACAGGATACGCTAAAGTCTGATCAATAATTATGTCCCCAAACAGCCTAAGTATTACATACATTCTTGGTTTGTGAGAAGGTAATTGACAATAAAGCTGTAATATGTCTATATTTTCCTAATTTTCCTCCTTCCCTCAGATTTTTCTTGTATCTCACTACATTTTTTTAAATGAGCAAGGAACAAAAAATACATCTTTTTTGATAAGATCAGAATGTGCTTTAAATAGGATGAATAATAAAATGCAACACATTATGTGATTTTGTAGAAAATTAAAATCAAAACCCCACTCCAAAATTTTGAGAGCAGAATGGGATTTTAATCTAATTACTCCCATTAATGCCAGTGGAGGTTGAATAGCAAAAATCCATTTGTGATTTTTTGGGAGAAAAAAGACAGTGTTCTTCAGGAGAAAAATACTTTTTAGAAATTGTGTAAAGATCAAGAGTTTTAGGAACTCACAGGCTGGAGAAGGTATTTTTATACCTGTTAAATCAGTCCCCTATTACACTGAATAATAATTGGTGGTCTTGAAATCTCATTTCTCAAAATCCCTTTAACTTTTTAATATGCTACCCAAATCTGGGATATGTCACTGGGTACTCTGGAGATATTTACTGTACAAATACCCAGTGGTTACCTCACTTTTTCCGGTGTTTATTATTATGCATGTGAGAGTACAGCATATTAGCCTTCCCACAGTACCTTATTTCTTTCTCGGTAGTGATGTGTAGAAAAATCCCCATGCTACTCATACACGGGCAGGTACTTCCATGCTGAAAGCATGTTTTTATTGCTTGAGCAGTTAAATTTTAGGACAATAACAAGCACTAACAGTAATAATTCAGCTCTGTTGGACCACTCTTTACAAAACATGTTCTGCTCCTGGGCCATAACCAAGCTGTTCCTGCTCAGTTCAGGAGCTTTCCCAACTTAAACTAGGAGATAATCAATTCAGTACAGAAGCTGATTATAGAAATCCATGTAGTGGTGGTGGTCATATTCTATATTCGCCCAAGTGAAACATATATTGCAGTCTACACCGCTTAATCCTTAAAATCTTATTGTTAAGATCTTAAATGGGGCTTAATGTGGAGAGCTTTGCACTGGTCATCTCAACTGAAGAGAATTTAGGGTGACCAGACAGCAGTCAGGAAAATCGGGACAAGGGTGGGGGTAATGGGCACCTATAAAGACAAAGTCTTTATAGGTGCCCCTGGACTGTCCCTATCAAATCGGAACTTTTGGTCACTCTAAGTGAATTCCAGCCTTAGTGAAAAAGAGGAGCTACTTATGGACTGTTGTCGGGAAGATTGCTCCTCGCTCCTGTAAGCAGATCTATTGAAAACAGTAAACTGTACTCTGTAAAACTGTTCTCTGTAAAACTGCACTGGATAATGGATTTACCCAGGGTAAATCTTTATATGTGTTTGTAACCATTTTCTTCACTTCAATTAGTGGCTGTGAAACAGCATATGGTTAAAAAGCATACTAACCATTTAAGGGTCAGACGGAAGCTTGCAGCCTGGGGATAATCAAGGAGATTGAACTCTGCCATGGGCACTGAATCATATGAACAAGAGCAGGAAGTAGGGCAGGGGAAATTAATTAATTAATAGAAGCCAAGAAGGTTGCAATTTGATGGCAGCTGATCTCTCAGGCACCAGTAAATAAGCATAACTCTTGGTATGGACTGTAAGTTTGGGAACCCTGATGAAGTGTTTGTTACAATAAGGCCTGTCTTGAAGTCTGATTAAAAAAAGATCATGATATCGTGTTGATATGTGTTGACTTCTCCTTGCCCTGGGAGTTTTGAACTGAATCTATTGCAGCTCCACTTGGAGAAATTAAGGTGGGGCAGTGCTGCAATGCCATATTGGGCTGCGAGGGAGCTTGGGGGGGCACTGGTGCCATCTTTGCAGGGACTGATCCTATAAGGAAAGATAAATCCAAAATTCATATTGAAATCCACTTAAGTATGGGAAGGAGGAATATTACATGGCAGATTCAGGCCTTACAGTCAGCTTGATGATTTTAGCCTGCTAAATATCATACTATCATTTGGTAAAACTTTAAATGAGGGAGTCAATAGTATTATCTGAGGTTCTGAAAAATAAATGTATTCATTCATTTGGTTGGTTTATAAATTGTGATACATACAAAGGTTGCAGAAACAGCCAGAGTAATAGTGTTTTGTTTTCTATGGGCATATCTGCATCCAGTTTTCGAATAGTGCAAAATAGCCTCAGCATGCCTTTTTCTATATCAATAAGTTGAGGTGTGGGGGAAAGCAGTGACAAAGGTCAAGTAGAGTGATCAGGACAGTAGCCATCTTAGAGCAGTACTCTTGAGTTAGTAGATCTAGATTTAAAATGAATAAACAGTGGGAGAGTGCTTTACAATCTGAATAGAAAGTGATGATTTAGTGAAATGAGGTTCCTGGAATTTAAAGGTAAGGTAAAAATAGATACTGCTTGTCAGCTCCTTTCACCGACAGGTGTTGATCAGGGCAGATGGACCTAACACTAGCTGGGGGTGCTTAAATCCTTTAGGATCTATTTACAACCTGCTGCACATAGGTCTTTTTACATTAGGCAGCAGTTTTAAGCAAACACTTCTCACGTCGTCAATGATTTTGCAGGTGTAAGCTTACCAGATGAGTGTAAGCTTACCAGATGAGAGATTTCTCTTTCTCTCTCACTGCCTCTTTCTTTATTAGTCAGAATAAGGTAAATAAGTTTGCAGAAATCTACATGATTTATACAATACTACTGTGATATTAATACTCATTTTTGCAGTGAGCTGAATGCAACTGATGACAGAAAAGCTGTAACAGAAAAAAAAGTCATGCTACATTGTGCTTTTAGGCACAGTCTCAATAAAGGGTTGGTGCACTACCCCTAAAGGCATTATAACTCAGAAACACACCTCCATGTCACAATTCCTCCTTGCTCTTATGCAGTAGTAATTCACTGAGGCCTATCACAGCAGTGCAGGAGGGTTACCATATATTCCTGATCTCTGTATGCCACCATGTTTGAGTTTTCCATTCTTCAATGGCTCAGCTCAATAAAGTCTCAAACACAATGTTATATTTCACACCAGTCTTACCTGCTGGAGTTTCATTTATTATTAGGATTAAATAAAGTCTTCACTCTGGACTTCCCCAATCATTTCTAGGGTTTCATGGTTACCCTTCTATCAAGGCTTCACCATGTTTTCACCCAGGAAGGTCTCCCATTAGTTTTGCTATTAAGTTTGTGCCCCAGCTCCCTCTTTGCAGATAACTACTCTGGACCCTTGGCACTGCTCTTTCCTAAGCAAATGTCATCCTCCCATTCTCCATGATGAGGCCAACAGCATCTCTTTTTTCCAATCCATGGTCTATATGTGTTTGAGCAGCAGGCTCAGACTTTTATCTCATGCTTTCTTCACGTTATCAGTAATATGACTCCAACCCTACATTCCCCATCAGTTGCTCCAGACTACATCCCCAGAAGTCCTGGTTTTAAAGAGTAGAAGCCTTATAACAGCAGTGCTCGGACATGCCTTCACTTTCAGGACCACCACCCCGTTACACACAGCCAATTAGAATACTCTGTCTGATGGCGCAGCTGCCCTACCCAGTGAGTAGCGGGGACGTAACCCAAACCCTGCCCATTCTGTACCTGCCTACCTGTCTGTTTGGGCTGCTTTAGAGAATTAGTGGGTGTGTAGCCTGGCTTACTACTGTTTGCCAGAATGGCTGTGCAGGAGTGGAGGCTGCTTGCTCCTTTCCATGGGTGCTTAGTATATGTCACAATCTAGTCCTGTGTGTATAATCTATACAAAGCCAGGTTATCTTGCTATTTTATGGCTGTCATTAAGAGCTTCTGCTGAAAAAATGATCCATGAATTCTTTTTGTAAGAATGTGTCTGCTCATATTTGTGACCAAATTTTATTCTCCACCAAGATCTTGTCGCTGTGCTTTTGTTATCTACCTGGTTGTGACTGTCCTACTGCAGAGTTAGCTACCCATCCAGGAGAGAAGAAGTTTCTGTAGGTGTATAGACCATAAAAATACTAGGGATCAATTGGTATTAAAGCAGCTATATAAATGTAAGTTATAAATATATTGTTATTCAAATACTTGAACATGTGTGGGCTTTTGTAAAATCATGGAAAAACTGATTTTTTTATTTCAAATTTTCTCATATCAACATATTATATTTTTATAGCAATTATTCCTTATGGTTCATTACAAAAAGTTGTTAGTAAAAATACTATCACAGGAGGAACACATTTAATGAGCACCAAAGTCATATTCTGCATCGTAATTACATCATATGATGACTGATGATGAATTTTCATTATAAAAATATGTTAATCAAGGAAATAGGTTTGTATTCCCTATTCCTTCCCATTTTCATTAGTTAGTAATTTATGTTTGCAAAATTATAATCATTCATTCACATGCCAAGGACAGTCTACAGTATGTTAGACTAATTAACACGTGTTTATTTTAAGAGTTTTATTGATTCAACCTTTCCACTTTTAATGCAACAAATATTCAAAAAGATCTGTTTACCCTGGGTAGAATTTGTGGGAAACTTTGAGGATGAAGACATGTTGCTTCTCTCCTTCATCCCTGATCCAAAGAGGCATATCTGTAATACAGTGCTTATCTCTGAAGATGGGTGTAATAAGAATGCATATTTTTCTAGGAAGAGATTTTCAAATGTGCCTAAAGATTTTAGGAGCACAAGACCCATTGAAACTCAGTGGAACTTGTGCTCTGAAATCCCATATTCCCTTTTGAAAATCTCTCCACTGTTGATACATAAATAAATATCAACTTCTCTTTTTCAGCCAGCTAGGCATGAATAACAAACAAAACAAAACAGAAGTCACAAAATATAGATTTAAAAAGGCTCTGAATAAGGAACTCTTCATGTAATGATCTGGAGGTTTTAGTTTACATATATTATCTACCAAGTCTATCACTCTGCATATCTTTATGACTACTGACCTATCTCTTTTGCTAGTCCTCTTCACCTCCCAGCTCTGCTATTCTATTTCTTTATTGTCATTGAGAACTTAGTGATAAAGTTTCTTTGACAAATAAAAATTTTAAAGTACACCCATGCTGTTTACCCAGTCATAACTGAGCAATAACAATGTCAAAATCCTTTATGAAAGATTGAGTATATTTGTGTATTGTGACTAAGATATTATAGCAGTTACTAAAAGGAAGATTTTACCTCTGCAAAAACATTTCAGTGTATTTAAATCAGATCCTTTGCAGCCCCTGGTTTAAGATATACTGCAAGTAGCTTATAACTCGTGATGTGCCAGAGTAGCAATTTGTGTGGTCAGCCATCCGTGATCTTTTCTAGTTCACAAACAAAGTGGAAAATTTGACATGTTCTCCACTTTCATCTACTGTTCTTAGAAAAGTTAGGATAGAAAAGAGCCTGTCTGACACAAAAGACTGGCTTCTTTCCAGTTCTGATGTATTCTGTATTGCTACATTTCACTGGACTAGGCTGACACAACATGATGCAACGTAATATGATGCAATGCCATGCAACTCATCAGATTAAGTTGGCTGAAGCATATTAGATTCAAACTATTTTGGTACATTATGGCAGATGAGAAACGTTGGGAAGCAAGATAATTTGTGCTGGCTGCAAATGACTTGCAGCAGTGGATACTGTTGTGTGTTTTAAGTCACATAATCATTTCTGTTTTTATTTAAATAGATCTCATTTCCGTGAATGTTAAACCATCAGTTGAAAATGTTTTGCTTACATATTACAGTGCAGTATCAGAGATTGATGTTATAATACATTCTCAGCCTCATTAGAAAACATTATCTAAGTTGTATCTCCTTATATAGAGAGACACTCATTTTTTTTTAGTATACACAACTGTCTGTTTTAATTACAACACAACAACAGTTGAATATTTACATGTAATAACTGTTAAATTATTAATTATTTTGATATATTATTTTATTAACTCAAAGAGCCAATTTAGGATCAGAGATCCATTGTGCTGTACAAACACTGGGAAAAAAATAGAAAAAATCTTCCTAAGTTCAAATAAAAAAGAACAGCTTGTTGACCTCACTGATGCATATGGGTTGTGACAATTGTGGCTGCTGATGACTTCTGCCAAGTGAGGAGGAAAGGGAATTCTCTCTGTCCCTGAAGGTTGGCTTCTCCCCTCAACAGGGCTGTTCTTTGTCCCCTAAGGATGCAAACTTTATATTGTTGAAATATAGATTTTTAAGACATACTGCTTACTTATTTCCATCTTATACCAAATTCCTCACTAACCTGTGCTGTTTTTGTTCGGGTACACTTCATAGTTTAACCCAGATAGTGGTAGTACCCTGATGGTACCCAGGATTTAGTTAGTGAGGAATCTGAATGTATTCACTTTCATTGAAAGCTGGCTTTCTCTACATTTTAACTCTCCCTTGTCTGGTCAAAGGCATCATTTTGCAGCAAATTCCCTCCAGCGAGAAGGGAGAGAGAGGATTTATTTCATAACTCATTAGTGTTGCTTCTAGCTTGATAACATTCAACTATTTCTGGATCAGCATTACTTCTATGAGTTCTGGTCTGGCAACTCAAATGGCACTGAGGCTAGGAAGCTAGGTGATATAAAGCCAGAGTTCACAAGACTGCAGTCTCTTGTCAGGGAACTGAAACTGAGACTCAGGTTCTTGCCTAGAGCTGGTTGAAAATTTTCAGGCTGAACTTTTTTTCCAACTGAAAATTGGATTTTCAACAAAATGAAAAAAGTTACAGCTAGCACCTGTGTCAAGGTTCCTTTCCCACTCTGAACTTTAGGGTACAGATGTGGGGACCTGCATGGACACTTCTAAGCTTAATTACTAGCTTAGATCTGGTATCACCGCCACCACCCCCAAGTACCACCTTTTTCCCTGGATAGTCTTGAGGGACTTCACCAGTTCCCTGGTGAACACAGATCCAAACCCCTTGGATCTTAAAACAAGGAGAAATTAACCATCTCCCTCACTTTCTCCCACCAAACCCTGGTGAGTCCAGATCCAACCCCCTTGGATCTAAAAAAACAAGGAAAAATCAATCAGGTATTAAGAAAAAGGCTTTTAATTAAAGAAAAGAAAGGTAAAAGAAAACCCTCTCGGAGAGATGAGCATGCCAGCTACTCTCACAGACAACAGATTCAAAACACAGAGGATGTTCTTCTGGGCACAAATTTAGTTACGTGAAAAAAATATATAATACCCAATTTGATTCTACCTCTAACTGCATAAGACAGGTTACAAAGAAATAAACATAAACCTATTTATTCCTTTCTAAAACTTACTACTCTGTTAAGAGGCTGGTTCCTTGATCTTTTTCACTCCGGCTGAAACTGAAACTCTAAACAAAGGAAAAACATCCCTCCTTCCTTTTGAAACATCTTGTTCCCCCATTGGTCTCTCTGGTCAGGTGTTAGCTATGCTAGATGAACTTTTTAACCCTTTACAGGTAAAAAAGGCATTAACCCTTAACCATCTGTTTATGACAATCTGCTTTTCTGGATTTTTTATTTATCAGAACCTTGAAAAACAAAAACTCTTCAGTTTTTGCTGAAAACTTTAAGGAAAACAATTTTCTTCATCAACATCTTTCCGCATTTTCTAAACAGTTCTGTACCTGTCCTTTCTGCCAGAGACAGGCTGAGAGCACCACATGCATGCTCATGTCTAGTGTTCCCCTTCCCTTCCCTTTCAAAATATTTTTTGATATGCACAAAATTCATTTTTAGTAGATTGATCTCCTCCTCCTTTGCTTTCCTGCAAGGCCCCTCTGATTTTACAGTCAGTGCTGACATTTGGTCTTCATAATCTATTGTAGTCTCAAATTTCCATTCTTTCAGATTAAGGCCTCTGGAGTAAAGTACTGTTATCTCTATGTTGACACAACACTAACCTTTTTCAACTCTGAACCTTTCTTTTATAATCAGGGCCTGTTTAAAAGAGAGATTCTGCTCTTGGAATTTGATGTAAATGTGTAGAAGTTTAAGTTACAACACTTCTTAACTCCACTGAAGTTGTTCTAAATTTATACCATGGGAATGAGAGCAGATTATGTCCTTCATAGGGTTGGAAGAAAATGTAATTTACAACAATTTAGGCTCCCTTAAGTGAAATTATGACTTCATTTACACTGATGTCAAAGGAGTTAACCACAGTAAAACTAGTATGTCATCAGAATTAGATCCTAAGATTTACTTTGGAATTTAATTTATGTGGTCTGTTGAAAATGTCAGGAAATACCATCCCATTGTATAAGGAATCATTTAGTCATGTAATCTGAAACAGTTTAAGGTCCATTATAGCATCTATTATGTTGCAATTAAGACTGAAGTACATATTCTAATTAGTTTTTAGTGGGGCTTTTATGCCACGCTGGACAGCAAGGTGTTAAGGAGCAGTTCTGAGCTCAGGCAGCCCCACCCAGGCACACATGCAAAGTCTGCACAAGCTAGAAGCAGGGCTTTAAAAGGGGGAGCAGATCAAGTCAGAGGCAAGCAGTGGAAGGGAGAAAATGGCTGCTCTGAGGGACAAATACTGGCCAGGGGCTCATTGCCTGAAGCCTGACACCAGAGACCTGGGCAAGCCCATGAAAGAGAGGCAGGTGACTAAGTGTGCAGGTTAGAGACTTGATTGGACTGATTTACTCTTGGTAGCTAAAGGAGACTGGGGTAGGAAGTGGTCCAGGGGTGCAGCGGCTTAGCAAGGTGTTGTGTAGCTGCCTACCACTGGGCCCTGCCTGGAGGCTGGTGGAGAGGGAAGGCCCAGGCTCCTCTCTACCCAGTCAGGGAGGACATTACAACTACTAGACCCTTCACCTAAGGTGAGAGACCAGCTGAAAAGACTTTGACTATTCAAGGGCCCAGTCCCCAAATTCCCTGTGCTTAAACCCTTGGGGCAGGAGCAGAGAAGGACAGGATTGTGTTTTAACAGGGAATTGATCTGCCAGTCCCCATCTGACCTTAGGGAGCACTGCTGGTGATTGTTCACTTTATACACACCCATAAGCAGCATGTTCAAAATGCCCCTCAATCTAGATCACCCGTCCCCAAACTGTGGGGTACATCCATCTAGTGGGGCACAGAGGAATGTGGGGAGTGTAGGGACAGGCTGGGCTAGCCCCCACAGGGGGCAGGGAGGCACACCACCCAGTCTCACTTTGCCTCCAGCTCTGCTCAGTCGTTGACTCCAGCCACGGCCCTTGTTTCCAGCCACTGCTCTGCCCTGCAGCTACATCCTCAGCCTCTGGCTCCTGGCCTGGTCATGGCTTTGCACCTGGCCACAGCCCCTGTCCCTCCCACCCCTGGCTCTGACCATGGCTCTGCTCCCAGCCCTGCTCCCACCCCCAAACCTTCCCCCAGACCCAGCCAGAGATCCGGCCCTGCTCCCCACTGTGGCCCGACTCCAAATCATGGCACAGAGATCGACGCGTGGACAGAAGTTAGAGGGGATGGGATGTTAAAAATTTGGGGATCACTGTTCTAGATATATACAGCATGGACACAGTCCTTGTTACCGTTAAAGTCATTAGCAAAACTTTCACTGGAGCAGTATCAGCCCCACAAGGCATGTTTACTACCCTGTGGCCACTAGGAGACTATCCTATAGAAAGAGTGTTTTTAAAGTAAAAATAATACATATGTTTGACATCACACAGGTGAGAAAGTCCCGCAGTGGAGTTAACAGTGGGTAGAAGCTTCTGTCTATACTAAAATAATCGAATACTCTCTCAGTGCTGGGACAATTTTGTTGCCTACAGCTATGAGATACCTAGTAGCTTTTAAAATAAGTATGTAGGAACATAAAAGTAGCTTCAGGCACTGAAATTTTGTCATTGCCAATTGGCAAAGGCTGGTATTAAGTCACAGCATACAGTTACTTGGCTTCTGGGAAAAAGGAATGTTAGAATGGTACTCTGGAATCTAGACACAAGGATATAGCACTAGTAGAATCTGCTTCTAATTCCCGTTCCCCCGCCTATGACATGTACATTGTGTGTAATGTTTAGCTTGTTCATGACTGATACAAATGAATTTTATATGGGTACCACAGTAATGGGAACCTTAGAAATGCTGTAGATGGATGTTTGGTAAATGTTATAGATAAATTAGATAGAATAATGCAATTTGACATTAAGCCTGATTTATTTTTTGTAGGGAAACACACACACAAAATGCCTAGTATAGTGGTTAAATTTAAGATTATTCTCTCATTACTATTTGTATATAAATTTGTCACAAAACCAAAACCCAAAGTATCATACCTATTTTTCAAGTATTGTAAATACTCATGTGTTCCAATAAAAATTGATTCTTTTTGAGGTAATTTGTGTTAACTTATTTTCAACACACATTGCTGGTATAATAACAGTTGATAGAGAACAAAAGATTTGAAAAAGTGACCCAAAGTAAAGAAATCGGAGACTGACTGTTGTGGCAGCCATTGTGTATAATAAGAATGTTTGAAGGTTTGGGGACAGATCTTTATCAGGCCATAGCTCCACTGAAGATGGTTTACACTTGAGGATATACCTCTCTTTTAAACTCTGAATATTTCACTAAGCAGTAAGTTTTCTTTATTGTGCTCCTACTTTAGAGAAAGTTATTAGGGTGTTTAGTGACTATGTGCAATTGTATGTTTGGACTTGCCAGGCACCCACTTTGAGCTAGGTACATCCAAACTCTTATGTTACATGGAATTCAACACTACTAGAGAAGTAACTTGTCAATCAGAAAGTAAAATATGCTTAAAGATTAAATTAGAAGAATATGGTATGATGGCAGTTAATGCTTGAATGAGAAGTAATACTTCCTGGGTTGCCAGGCAATGAGCAAGATGTGTGTTAAATAGAGAGTCAGATCTAAATGAATAAAAAGAAGAATTGTCTACTTTAGCTTTTGTTTCAGATGAGTGAGAGGAGGGCCCTTTGGTAAGTTAACTGGCAGGATTTCCAAGAGTTCTTTGTATCCTCCTGGGGAATTCACAGCTTACTTGACCCTTTTCTTTGTCCTTTATCAATCGTTTATTCTTAATACTAGGTACAGCTGCGAGGTATTGCTAATACAGAGAAGGACCAGGATATCATACAGGAAGATCTGGATGACCTTGTAAACTGGAGCAATGAAATTTAATAGTGAAAAGTGCAAGTGCAATGCTCATTTAGGGATTAATAACAAGAATTTTGGTTATAAATTGGGGACACATCAGTTGGAAGTAACAGAGGAGGAGAAGGATCTTGGAGTATTGGTTGATCACACGATGACTATGAGCTGCCGATGTGATATGGTTGTTAAAAAAGCTAATGCAGTCTTGGGATGCATGCATCAGGCAAGATATTTCCAGTAAAGATAAGGAGGTATTAATACCGTTATACAAGGCACTGGTAAGACATCATCTGGAATATTGTGTGCAGTTCTGGTCTCCCACGTTTAAGAAGGATGAATACAAACTGGAACAGGTACAGAGAAGGGCTACCTGGATGATCCGAGGAATGGAAAACTTGTCTTATGAAAGAATCAAAGAGCTTGGCTTGTTTAGCCTAACCAAAAGAAGGCTGAGGGGATATATGATGGCTTTTTATAAATATATCAGAGAGATAAATATCAGGGAGGGAGAGGAATTATTTAAGCTCAGTACCAATGTGGACACAAGAACAAATGGGTGTAAACTGGACATTAGGAAGTTTAGACTTTAAATTAGAATAAGGTTTCTAACCATTAGAGGAATGAAGTTCGGGAATAGCCTTCCAACGGGAATAGTGGGGGCAAAAGACATATCTGGATTCAAGACTAAGCTTAATAAGTGTATGGAGGGGATGGTATGATGGAGTAGCCTAATTTTGGCAATTAACTGATCTTTGATTATTAGCAGTAAATATGTCCAATGGTCTGTGATGGGATATTAGGTGGGGTGGGATCTGAGTTACTACAGAGAATTCTTTCCTGGGTGCTGGCTGGTGAGTCTTGTCCACATACTCAGGGTTTAGCTGATCACCATATTTGGCGTCGGGAAGAACTTTTCCTCCAGGGCAGATTGGCAGAGGCCCTGAAGGTTTTTTGTCTTCCTTGCAGTGTGGGGCACGGGTCACTTGCTGGAGGATTCTCTGCACCTTGAGGTCTTTAAACAACAATTTGAGGTCTTCAATAACTCAGACGTAGGTTAGGGGTTTGTTACAGGAGTGGATGGGTGAGATTCTGTGAGGAGGTCAGATTAGATGATCATAATGGTCCCTTCTGACCTTAAAGTCTATGAGTCTACAGAGTTCAAACTATTTAGTAAGTTAATGTTAAATTGCTATCCTATTCCTAATGGGAAAAAAATAGGACTTTTAAGATGGATGCCACCTAACACTATGTTTCTGTATTAATATGCCACCCTTAACACTCAAATTGATTTTTTTCCCACTGAAGATATTGCTTTATTATTTGAGAACATATAGCATAAATGGGAAAATACTGCAGAAAAAAATCAGAAATCCCTGTTCAAATGAAAAAAACAAACAAACCATGAATTCACTTCAACTATATTCACAGTCCATTCTGTTCATTCTCCACAAATATATGTAGGAGAAGTTTGTAATTGTTTGCAGGAATGTTTGTGGCAAGTGAATGTCTTGTGAACGCTGATTTAGATATATGTTTCCTAAAGACTGGAAGTACTTATGAAGGCATCTTTAAATCTCTTTGATTTCCTTCCTTTTTGTTATAGATGTTTCTCTAATGAAATTGCCAGGCAAAAAATTTAAAAACTGATTGAAGGAAATAGCTTTTTATGTTATAAAATAATTAATGGTACAACCCACTGTCATACAATATGAGGATAAGAACTTTTCAGGATTAAAAACAATTTGTCCATATAAATATCTACAATGAGAGAAGATAGTGTAAATGTTGTCCTGAGCCTTGAAATGGCGATTACTGTCTCCCCAGCAGAAGACTGACCTGTTGCAGTTTTTGGCAGATCAGAGACTGATATTTTGATAGATAAATGAGTCCCTCTATCTCAGCCAGAAAAATGACTTTGGGGTCGGAATCCATGTTAGGAGACACTTTGGAAGGCAGGACGTTAAAGTACTGTGCGTCTGGTGCCCAGGGGAACAGGGTATGCATCTGCAACTCACTGAATCTGAGGAGAGGAAAGGAGACTCCACTTTCCTCAGGCTGCATCCCTGAAGTGTCACTTCTAATGGAGCATACTGTTCTTGGATGAACCCAACATGTGTTAAATGCCCATATTGCTCTGAGAGTTTGCCTCCAGGGTTGTGGTGTGGTTATCACAGCTACCAACACTAACCAATTATTGTTCATGAGTGGGCACACAAGCTCAGGCCTATCTCAGGGATGAGGAGGAAGTAGTTAGAAAATCTATCAGGGCTAAAAATCAACCACTAATTACTTGGAATGAGGACAAAACATTCCTTGAGGGCAAGTTATTGTACAGTTGCCCATCATGGGCTGTTTTGCACCTTTCTAAGGTACATCAGGTGTTGGCTACTGTCAGAAACATGACACTGGACTAGTCTGATCCCTACATTTCTATTCATTCTATCAGGGAGTAGAAACAATATTATGTGGCTTAGGTGACCAGCTCCGTACCACACAGAATGACTAGTAACATTTGAAGATGTAGTAGAAGTACATAGGTGGAGAACAATTCATAGGCTAAATATGTATAAAGTGTCAGGCAATTGCTGCTAATAATAATAACAATAAGAAGAATTAATAAAATCAGAATATATTCCCCTATATACAGTTCACCCAGATTTAGTCTTCTGAGTGTCTACTTTAACTCACTTAATCTGCTTATTGAAAAAAAACGGGATTCAGAACTGCTATATATTTTCTTTAGGTGATTAAGTTTTACAAACACGCTAACAACTGTTATTACTTATATGGTGCTGTTCTCAGTGGAATAAACCTTTTCCTTGTTAATTTGCTAATACAGCTAATACAGTTAATGATACATTTTTCTTTCTATTTTTTTAATTCCAGCAAGAAAAGAGTCAAGAAAGTTCAAGAAATAAAGGTAAGTACTAGCTAATTCTTTAATGCCATTATCAGGAGCCTAATCTTCATACATGTTTAAAATAATCTTCACATTATTTACTGAGTGTTTCATTGTGATATAGAACCAAAGTCAATGAACTTATGACAAACCTATATAGAAAAATGGTATGTACAAAAATTACTACATTTCCAGCCCTCGCATAGAGTTGATCCCAATTTTATTTACAAATTAATCAGCGCCTCAATAGACCCCCTTAGGAAACAATAATATTCAGTGTTTTAGGCAAGCAAGCACTTCTTTATATTTATTTACAATAGCAGTTTTGTTACATTATACGCTAGATTAAAATATTTATATCAGTGTAAAACAGCATGAGGCATGAAAATTGAAGGGCCTGAACCATAGGTGCTGAGTTTTTCTTTTCCCCAGGAATGCTCCACTCCCCGCTCTACACTGAGACCCCACCCCTAACCCTACTCCACTCCTCCTCTAAGGCCCCTCTCTCACTCTTCCCCCCCCCCAGACCCTGTCCTCACCATACCTCCTCCTGCCCCTGCTCCTTCCCGTCCCCGAGGCCCCTGCTGCTTGCAGCTCTCCACCCTCACCCCTTCCCCAACCACCAATCAGCTGTTTGGCGGCACCTACAATCAGCTAATCGGGGGTGCTATCAAACAGCTGATTGGGGATGCTGCCAAACAACTGTGGCTGGTGCGTGCTGAGCACCACTATTTTTTTAACCTGGGTGTTCCAGCCCCGGAGCATCCACAAAGTCAGAGTCTATGGCCTGGAACCGAAAACTGGTCAGTCTGGCTGAGGGAGGTGCATAACATAATTTCCCTTTTCCATCAACTCCATGGGAGCTCGGTGAAGAACCAGATCTGTTGTGAAAGGGCAGGGAATTTATGCTCCACTGGATTCTCCTGCTTCTCAAATTCAGGGGACAAACTCGAGAATTACTTCAGCTAGTGTTTAGCTTTTGCACTGATTACCCTTTTATACTATTCTAAGGAGGCTCTGGAAGCAGTGACAGTCCAGGGAGACCCTTCTCAGTCTAGTTCTTGCAGGAACTGTGCTGTGCAGATACAGAATTGAGGGAGAGGAATGGAGGGAGGAACAGGTGCCATTGCAGAATCAAGGGCTCTCCATGTGGATTCATCTTGCTTTTTAGAGATCTCAGGAGATCCATGCACTTTGGGATTTGAACCTTTTGCCATTTCCACATGAGGAAACAGACCCTATTCCCCTAGCACAAGAAGTGTAAAGAAATTCCGTGCATGAAAAACTGGTTGAGTTGCCAATATAGGTTTAATTTATTTCCACATATTATTTATACTGTGGTAGTACCTACAAGGCCCATCCCCATTGAGCTAGGCACTGAATAAGTATATAACAATAAGAAAGTTCCTGCTCTGAACTGTTTACAGTGCAAATATAAGACAAAAGACAAATGGTGGATACAATGCAGGCAGGATGGGTGCAAGTAACAGTGAGATAAGTCAAATTAGAGTGATATGCAGCAGTGACAGCATACCAGCTGACTAATCATTAAGTGTTTTGAAGCCATTATAGTAGAGTTTATTTTTAAGAACATATTTGAAGGAAGACAGATTTTTGCAGGGAACTATTTCCAGGTAAACTGTTTCCCCCCAAAGTTGCTTGTTGGAAAGCTTTTCAAATGGTTAATGCAGGCTGGTATCACTGAGAGGTCAGACTAGAGGCAGGGGTCAGTGTCTTAGTACCACATAACAAGTGAGAGGTAGTGCAAGATAAGCCATGATGAGCTTTAAAAATGAAGACGAGGAGTTTGTGTTTGATGCAGTGAAGAAGGGGGAACCAGTTGAAGGATACAAAAAAAGGATGACTTAGTTGTAGAGACATACCAGGAAAATGCTCTTTGCAACAGTGCTTTGAGTGGACACAAGTGTGCGAGATAACATTTGTCAAGCCAGAGAAGAGGAGGGAGTGGCAACATGTACAGGAACAGAGAATTTTAGCAATAGAATTCTATTTGATAAGATTTATTGGCTTTTCTTATAGTCGTAATCATAATTTTGATGCTGTTTCTGTACTGCACTTACAATTACTTTTTTGTTATGCCACTGGAGGAAATGTTGCGGCAACGCAAAGAAAAACAATATGAAACATGAGTCGGTGAACAGAGGGGAAAAAAAAACCCTAAGCAATTAATATAAGTTAAAGTCTAAGAGGATAGAATCTAATTTATGTATCATATATGCAGTTTATTATAACCACTTCAAATAACACAAAGCACTATTAGTAGAAATTGCATATGTATATACACTCACACAGTAGTCATCTGCTGTTCTTGTGTTCAGTTGTTCTCTGATGCTTCCTTGGCACAGCAAAGCCTGATCTTTCTTCTGAACAACAGGTAGATAGATATATTACAGTTTGTGTCTTGAATTAGTCTGAAATTGTATTTCTATTTTTTAACTGCACAACTAACACTGGTGCTTCTTACTTGTTCATTAATGTCCTGGTGAAGTGCTTAATTGTATTTTCTGAACTAAGTGTTACAATTTACAATAAATAAAACAATAATTAGTGTGTGTATATATATAAACTGCTTACATTAGTCACGATTTGTGCCCCATTACACTAGAGTGGTCTAAAGATGTGGGCCAGATCTTTAGCTGGTGTAAATTGTCATAGCTCTATTGACAGCAATGGATCTATGACATTTTACACCAGCTAAGTATCTGCCCCATAGTCCTTAGCCTAAAGAGTTTACAATCTAAGGCATTTCACTATTGCCTATGTGCATGTGTGTTTTCTCAGACATATAATCCACAGCTGAACCCTTCAGAACTCTCATGATATGCCATGATACATTGCTGAAAACATTAATTTATGTTATGGCTTCCAAAACATTTAAGTGTACATAAATTATAAATTTGTGGATACAGTACTTAAGTACATGCAACTTGTATCTGTCCATGAGAAAGCTCTCAGCCCACTTATCCAGTTCTTACAGCATTAAATCATCTAGAAGGTATGTCACAGGACATACTGATTGGTAAGTTTATATTTATTGTTTCTGAGTGTGTTACCTCCATGCAATGAGGAATATATTAAAGTAGGGAACCAATTACCTGCCAATTGGCATGGCTCACATCTTCAGAGGTGCATTGGGCCATCAGTTTAGCAGACTAATAAGTAAACAAAAACTATGCCAAGCACTATTTCAGGGATAAATCCATGACCTCCAAGCAGTCAGTTAAATTAGTGTTCAGCTGCACCAGAATCTTCATGGTTATGACTTTGACATCTCTAAAGGAATTTTTTAATCTACTGATTTTCCTGCGTGCTGTGCATGTCTCTGTTTACACTGACAATCCAACTTTGAAGATTCCAGTGATTTGAAAGAACACTGAGGCACAAGGCACTGTCTGGAAAATTGATTCCACTTTTCTACTAAATAGACACACTGATTGGATTTTACAATAATGCTCAAGTATTCTTTTGTGCTTTTGTTCATAGAGTACTTTGTGCTTTTCTCATTTTTTATTGTCACATTTTTTACTCTCTTTGCCATTGTGAAGTTTCAGAAAATTATCCTTATTTTAAATGGAGAGGAAAATATGTTACTATAGCAGTGGAGTTTTACTGGTTGGATTAACACTGTAAATAATGTAAGCCTACATTCAAATTTTAGTTTATAGAAACTCCTTTACTGGCAACAGGGAATCTCATTTCACCTGTCATTCACTTCCTAAAACTACTGTACTGTACTTATTCTTATGGTAAACTTAAAGTAGTTTTAAGTTTCCAAGACAGAATTTAATTATGTTTTCTACATTCTGTGCACAGGATAACTACTGTATGTTGTTCTGAGATAATGTCCTTCTACTTGCCTGATTCTACAAGAAGTAATAGACTCCATTAATAATAGTTTTTAATTAGGGATAGATAAAACTAATCAACATCTGAGGTTCCTGAAATGTTCTGAACCTTTCAGGACATCTGTCTTGTTTTAATTTGGAGAGTAAGTGAAGATCATGTACAACAGCTTTCTGAAAATGTAAATCAAGAGCTTTTTTCCCTCCAATTTTAATGATTTGCAGTACTTTGTAACTCTTGGCTGCCAGTTATACTCAGATACCTTCTCTTTACCCTGGCATTCCCATTAGTTTTTATCTTATAAAATACCTATCCAGTTAAGGCTTGATTCAGCATCATTGAAGTCAATAGGACTTCTTCTGTTGATTTGATTTGGAGTAGGATCAAGCCTTTAGTATCTAAATATGATTCTATAATTTTCAGTCATATGATAAATTCTAAGTGATTCTTTGTGTTGCAGCATATCTGATGCCAGAATTTATATTTATATTTTGGCATTTTTTTCCCTTTGCTCTTCTGTTCCAGCTGTTACTTCTGCTATCATCCTCAGGTCACTCACACCAAAACAGAAACAAATAAACTAACCACTTTCTGTCTGCAACATTGTCTTTTGTTCCAAATATCTCTGAACTTTTACCATACATAGCTTAAGTCAGAATATTTGCTTCTGTTTACAAAGTTACATAATTTTAAAATGTCCCAATCACAGCTTTAGAATGTGCTGTCACCCTTCGTTATGTCACTAGAATATTTTTGAGATGATTGTGATTTTGTCAACATCAGAAAGAATATAAATTGTACATAAAGTAAGTGATGGAGTATTCTAATATAAGTATCTTGTTTAATTATGTGTAAATTTAAACATAGCATGTGAATGGTGATAGAATAGCACCTTAAAGAGTAAAAGTGGCAAAGAGTAGACATACATGCATCTGATGAAGTGGGTATTCACCCATGAAAGTTCATGCTCCGTTACGTTTGCTAGTCTATAAGGTGCCAGAGAACTCTTTGCCACTTTTACAGATCCAGACTAACACAGCTACCTCTCTGATATTTAAAGAGTAAAGTAATGCATACACGCTTGGATAAGGGTCTCCTGTCTAATTTTAGATATCTTAACATATATGAAATGTAACGTGCCATAAACTGTTAGAAACTAAAATTAGAGTACTTATGTAAAATTGGCGTATGTTGTTTTAATAGAGTTCTTCTAAATAAAAACCATAACTGTTATCCAGGGTTCTTGCAACCCAAAGTTCTTGGTAACTTTTACTCTGTGCGAGATGGTGTCAGGAAATAAATCAGGAGGGACACGGCCATCTGACCAATAGATAGGTGGCACAAACAGGGCAACGCAAGAGTGCTTTCACTTAAAGCTAAACTTAGTCTCAAGCACTTACATACGTTCGCAATAGGTTAATAATACACCCCCAACCCTCAATAATTACTGAAGCTGAGTGTGGCTCTTGAGTGGCACAGTGGCAGCCCATCTGCTGGTGGGTAACACAAGATGCATCCAGCGGGAGAGACCATTCCTGAAGAGTCCCCCCTACCTCAAGCTTTCCCCCCCTTATTTATACATTAGTAATAGAATGACATGTTCCTTAAAGAAACCTTGTTAAGTAAGCAGTTTCAATGATCAAGCAAGAGGTTCCTTCTCATTATTGATTAACCAGGTGTGGGTTTTTCTGGAGTTTTCAGCCTTGAGACCCCAACAGACATTCCTGGGGTATATCCTACTCTTTTAAAATGTATGTATCAGCAATTTTAACACAATTCTTATCATGAAGGACGTGAGGTCAAGCTGCCCTTTCTGTGGCACCTCAAACCCCCTCCAGGGCCACCCAGAGAATTCAGGGGGCCTGAGGCAAAGCAATTTTGGGGGCCCCTTCCATAAAAAAAGTTGCATTACTATAGAATACTATATACTTGTGGGGGTCCCTGTGGGGCATAGGGCCTGAGGCAAATTGCCCTACTTGCCCTCCCCTCCTGCCTTGGTCAAGCTGAGATTGTTGAATGGCCAATTTACAGCTTGCTGACTAGGCCACCTTTAACAATAAGCCATAGTTTTTTCAAGCACTTTACTGGTTTGCCAAAGTCTCCTCATACATAACTATATTGCAACTAGGATTGCTCAAATGCATATGCTAACAACGATGATAAGGCAAAAAATGACAAGCTAAGACCTTGTCCAACCTTTGCAACCAATAACTACAATTTAATGTTCTCCAGTATTCACTACCTCCAGATAAAATGAGCAGCCTTTTAACTCCAACAATGTAAGGTGCTGAGAAATAGTTTGTGGACAGTCAGCTAGAATAACAAAAAAAAAAAAGCTGTACAGTTTGTGGAGGCAAATAGTCTAATAAACCACTGTGGTTCATGATCAAAAGTTGAACTCACACCAAAGCTATTTTGAAATGCTCCCATAGTTGAAGTAGAAAAATAATTATAGCTCTATTTCTATTTCCTTTTTATGATAATGACCAGACCGCACCACACCTTTAAGCAGGGGCAGCAGGTGGCATGGAATTTGGCTGGCTAGCCAAATGAAGGGAACAGTGCTTTAGGGCTGCAGGGGGTGGGGGGAAAGAGAGGAAAAACTGCTGCAAAAGGGGACAAGGCACCAACTGGCTCTTCCACTGGGAACTAGATGGGTGGAAGGGTTTAAAAGGGGCTAGCACTGTGCATGAAATCCCTTATTATATGGATCAGACTGAGGCAGCATCTACGCTTCCTCCCCTTTAGGTGGTGAAATACCAGGTTTGGTCAAGACTTGCTGTGGACATTGCGCTAGCCGCCACTCATTTAGCGGGGTTGGGAAGGAATTTTTCCCTTATCACCAGATTGGCCTAGGTAAAGTTGTTTTTTTTTTGTTTTTTTTTGGCCTTCCCACAGCAGGTTCAGCAAGAGCTCTGTTGATGCATGACATGAAGGGTGATGAGTTGTGATCTACACCCTATTATTTAAGTGTAGGGCAGATGCAAGGTATACAAAGACCAGATAAATGGCTTTGAAAAGGACTTAAAAAGGAGGGGCTTTCCAAAGGAATCGAATAGGGGGAGGTTTGGGGCTCCTATGACTGGTACCACAGGCAGCCAACCCCCTTTCTTATGCTAGGGCCCTACCAAACTCAGTCCATTTTGGTCAATTTCATGATCATAGGATATTAAAAATCATAAATTTCATGATTTCAGCTATTTATATCTGAAATTTGATGGTGTTGTAATGTAGGGGTCCTGATCCAAAAAGGAGTTGTGGAGGGGTTGCAAGGTTATTTGTAGGGGGAGGTTGCAGTACTGCTACCCTTACTTCAGTGCTGCTGCTGGGAGCGGCGCTGCCTTCAGAGCTGGGCAGCTGGAGAGTGGCAGCTGTTGGCTGGGAGCTCAGTTTTGGAGGCAGAGCCACTGACAGCAGCAGCGCAAAAGTAAGGATGGCATGGGATGGTATTGCCACCCTTACTTCTGCACTGCTGCCTGCCAAGCTGGGCCCTCAGTCATCAGCTGCCATTGTCTGGCCACCCAGCTCTGAAGGTAGCTTTGCAGATGTAAGGGTGGCATGGTATAGTATTGCCACCCATACTTCTCCACTGCTACTGCTGGGGCTCTGCCTTCAGAGCTGGGTGCCCGGCCAACAGCCGCCACTCTCTGGCCCCCCAGCTCTGAAGTCAGCACAGAAGTAAGTGTAGTAATACTGCTACCCCCTTAAAATAACCTTGTGACCCCCCTTCCCCCTGCAACTCCCTTTTGGGTCAGGACCCCAATTTGAGGAACACTGGTCTCCCCCATGAAATCTGTATAGTATTGGGTAAAAGCACACAAAAGACCAGATTTCATGGGGGGAGACCAGATTTCATGGTCTGTGATGCATTTTTCATAGTCATGAATTTGATAGGGCCCTACTTATGGCCCATCTTAACCCTCCTATAAGGGAGGTGGATGGTAAAGTCCCAGCAATGGATTGGCTGGGAGACCTGGATGGAAAGAGACAGGGGAGCTGATGGAAGACCCCCATGTAATTATTGAATAAACATGGGGTTACCTGCACTGTCCACTTTTATCTGCCGGGTAGTCCCAGACATCTAATAATAAAGTTATGGCCTGATTAAAACTATAGCAAATGTCTCTCATGTCCTTTCAGTGTAGCAATAGAAACTAATTTACAATCAATGTCCAAGAACCCCTTTTACCAAATATCAACAGAACCGAAGAGGAAAAACAAAACAAAATCTAAAGGATTAACATCCTGCAGTCACTGACTCAACTGAAATCATACTGGGCAGAGACCAATGTTAGTTTGTGTCTTTCTCATAATAACTTGTAAGAGAGAATAAAAAAATATAAAAAGGGGCCAAATGGATACTGGCAAAAGACAAAATGTTTCACAGTTTGTAAGCAATGGCATATGTGCTTGGTTGATTTGTATGGTGTTAACATTTTCAGTATCCCTGTTTTTTGTTTTTTTTTTAATTTAAATTGCATTTTAGAAACTGACTAAAATTTGTCAGGTTTTTATGAACTGCTATTCATCAGCTGAGCTTAGTGTCACCAGCACATGCAACTAAATAGAAGAATATTGATTGACAGCTCTTTAATTACAGTATTAGTTTCTAAAAATGTTCAATCCTTTTCAATTTACGCTTACCTTAACAATATGAATACAAAATGACTGTTGACTTACAGATCAATTTCAAAAATGTAATTCTCTATTATTATGAACATACTGCCAGCCTTTTCTGATTTCATTAACAAACATCTGTCCTTTTTCTAATCTTTAGCTACCAGGAATAAAAAGTATACCATATGGGTGCTACTTGGATATCTTACTTGCATTTAGCACTTGGAAAAAGACAACAGGTGCACAATACCAGTACTCAGTACCAATCCTGTTTGGAATGCTAGACTGATAAGATAGCTGGTTTCATAGAGTTGTAAATGCATACACTTTTCTGTGCATAAACAAAAGTAAGAGGAGAAGGAGAAGGGAGAAACAGCTGAACACTGTTCAACATTAAAATATATTTCAGAAGGAGTCTAAAAGGGACCTTTGTCAAATAATTGCCTTGCTAGAAAATGGCCAGACTATCCTCAGTTCCTGTCAGATGCTAGAGAGTGAGAAGCACACTTAATAGAAAATATTTTAAATATCTTATAGTATGGCAATCTTTGATGTGTCTAAATTTGGAACAAAGCAAACTACATTAAAATGTACAATATACTGTATCTGCTCCTGATATTACATCATATTAACACACTTAATTATATCACTGTATAAACATAATCTTTTGTTCCTGTTTGTCATGGGTCATTTGATACATGGCTGCAATTCTGCTCTCTTACACTATTCTAAATTCCAATAACTCCACTATCTTCAGTTAAGTGATATTGGTGTAAGTGTGATTAGAATCAGGATACATCTGGATACATTCTGATATAAACTGAAGTGATTTGTGTTTGAAGTGATTGAAAAAAAATCAGTTAAGCTTGTGACTTTAATCCAAAATGTCCTTCATGCTAGAATAGAATCATGAACAGATTTGGTCTATTACATTCATCCTACATTTAAATGGACAGTTAAACCATTCCCTTGAAAAGAAAGTTAAACATTTTGGTTTTTTGGTTTGTGTGTCCTTTTGTTAGTAATACTCTAACTTGTCCCAACTAACAAGATCCTAAAGGCTGATCTGCAGATATACAATTCCCTTTGTACGAGACACTGCACCACATCCTCTCCAACCCTTGTCAAACTCCTTCAGAGTGTCCTTTGTGTAGCGCTAGCTTTAGGTCACTTGAAAATCCCCCGGTGCAAGGGCTCCAAATAACCCATCTATCCTTGTAGGGCAATTCTCCACAAAAGCAGTACAAAAGGTGTAGAGTTGGGTCAAGGATCTGACCCATGAGGTCAATGTAAGAGCAGTTACTGCTCACCTGACTCTCACAATCAGTCCTACTGATGCAGATTTGGATCAATAAAACATTTTCATCTTATAGTTTGGAACGGCTTGAATGTGTTACATGTGTGATTTTCTTCAGTTTATGAATCAAATAATTATAACATGAAACACTGAAACAAATTGTGAAGGGTCACTTGTGTTTTTCCCACCAACACTCTTCATTTAACATAATTCAGTTTGTGGAGATAACTGGCGTTTGTTGTGAAATGAGCTTTAGTGGAAAAAATAAAATACATGGATCTGATTCACCAAGGTGTCTCATAGACTCATAGACTCATAGACTCTAGGACTGGAAGGGACCTCGAGAGGTCATCGAGTCCAGTCCCCTGCCCTCATGGCAGGACCAAATACTGTCTAGACCATCCCTGATAGACATTTATCTAACCTACTCTTAAATATCTCCAGTGATGGAGATTCCACAACTTCCCTAGGCAATCTATTCCAGTGTTTAACTACCCTGACAGTTAGGAACTTTTTCCTAATGTCCAACCTAAATCTCCCTTGCTGCAGTTTAAGCCCATTGCTTCTTGTTCTACCATTGGAGGCCAAGGTGAACAAGTTTTCTCCCTCCTCCTGATGACACCCTTTTAGATACCTGAAAACTGCTATCAGGTCCCCTCTCAGTCTTCTCTTTTCCAAACTAAACAAACCCAATTCCTTCAGCCTTCCTTCATAGGTCATGTTCTCAAGACCTTTAATCATTCTTGTTGCTCTTCTCTGGACCCGCTCCAATTTCTCCACATCTTTCCTGAAATGCGGTGCCCAGAACTGGACACAATACTCCAGTTGAGGCCTAACCAGCGCAGAGTAAAGCGGAAGAATGACTTCTCGTGTCTTGTTTACAACACACCTGTTAATGCATCCCAGAATCATGTTTGCTTTTTTTGCAACAGTATCACACTGTTGACTCATATTAAGCTTGTGGTCCACTATGACCCCTAGATCTCTTTCTGCCATACTCCTTCCTAGACAGTCTCTTCCCATTCTGTATGTGTGAAACTGATTGTTCCTTCCTAAGTGGAGCACTTTGCATTTATCTTTATTGAACTTCATCCTGTTTACCTCAGACCATTTCTCCAATTTGTCCAGATCATTTTGAATTTTGACCCTGTCCTCCAGAGCAGTTGCAATCCCTCCCAGTTTGGTATCGTCCGCAAACTTAATAAGCGTACTTTCTATGCCAACATCTAAATCGTTGATGAAGATATTGAACAGAACCGGTCCCAAAACAGACCCCTGCGGAACCCCACTTGTTATACCTTTCCAGCAGGATTGGGAGCCATTAACAACTACTCTCTGAGTATGGTTATCCAGCCAGTTATGCACCCACCTTATAGTAGCCCCATCTAAATTGTACTTTCCTAGCTTATCTATAAGAATATCATGCGAAACTGTATCAAATGCCTTACTAAAGTCTAGGTATATCACATCCACCGCTTCCCCCCTATCCACAAGGCTCGTTATCCTATCAAAGAACGTTATCAGATTAGTTTGACACGATTTGTTCTTTACAAATCCATGCTGGCTATTCCCTATCACCTTACCACCTTCCAAGTGTTTGCAGATGATTTCTTTGATTACCTGCTCCATTATCTTCCCTGGCACAGAAGTTAAACTAACTGGTCTGTAGTTTCCTGGGTTGTTTTTATTTCCCTTTTTATAGATGGGCACTATATTTGCCCCCTTCCAGTCTTCTGGAATCTCCCCCGTCTCCCATGATTTCCCAAAGATAATAGCTAGAGGCTCAGATACCTCCTCTATTAACTCCTTGAGTATTCTAGGATGTATTTCATCAGGCCCTGGTGACTTGCAGGCATCTAACTTTTCTAAGTGATTTTTTACTTGCTCTTTCCTTATTTTCTCTTCTAAACCTACCCTCTATCCGTAAGCATTCACTATACTAGACATTCCTTCAGACTTCTCAGTGAAGACCGAAACAAAGAAGTCATTAAGCATCTCTGCCATTTCCAAGTCTCCCGTTACTGTTACCCCCTCCTCATTGAGCAGTGGGCCTACCCTGTCCTTAGTCTTCCTCTTGCTTCTAATGTATTGATAAAAAGTCTTCTTGTTTCCCTTTATTCCCATAGCTAGTTTGAGTTCATTTTGTGCCTTTGCTTTTCTAATCTTGCCTCTGCATTCCTGTGTTATTTGCCTATATTCATCCTTCGTTATCTGACCTAGTTTCCATTTTTTACATGACGCCTTTTTATTTTGTAGGTCACGCAAGATCTCAAGGGTAAGCCAAGGTGGTCTTTTGCCACATTTTCTATCTTTCCTAACCATCGGAATAACTTGCTTTTGGGCCCTTAATAGCGTCCCTTTGAAAAATTGCCAACTTTCCTCAGTTGTTTTTCCCCTCAGTCTTAATTCCCATGGGACCTTGCCTATCAGCTCTCTGAGCTTACCAAAATCCGCCTTCCTGAAATCCATTGTCTCTATTCTGCTGTACTCCTTTCTACCCTTCCTTAGAATTGCAAATTCTATGATTTCATGATCACTTTCACCCAAGCTTCCTTCTACTTTTAAATTCTCAACAAGTTCCTCCCTATTGGTTAAAATCAAGTCTAGAACAGCTTCCCCCCTAGTAGCTTTTTCAACTTTCTGAAATAAAAAGTTGTCTGCAATGCAGTCCAGGAACTTATTGGATAGTCTGTGCCCCGCGGTGTTATTTTCCCAACATATATCTGGATAGTTGAAGTCCCCCATCACCACCAAATCTTGGGCTTTGGATGATTTTGTTAGTTGTTTGAAAAAAGCCTCATCCACCTCTTCCGCCTGATTAGGTGGCCTGTAGTAGACTCCCAGCACGACATCACCTGTGTTTTTTACCCCTTTTAGTCTAACCCAGAGACTCTCCACCCTTCCGTCTCCTATGTCCATCTCCACCTCAGTCCAAGTGTGTACATTTTTAATATATAAGGCAACACCTCCTCCCTTTTTCCCCTGTCTGTCCTTCCTGAGCAAACTATACCCATCCACACCAACATTCCAGTCGTGTGTATTATCCCACCAAGTTTCAGTAATGCCAATAATGTCATAGTTGTATTTATTTATTAGCACTTCCAGTTCTTCCTGCTTATTACCCATACTTCTTGCATTTGTATAAAGGCATCTAAGATACTGGTTTGATCTTGCCTCCCAGCTTTGCCCTGACCCTCCTTCCTCT
The DNA here is from genome assembly GCF_007399415.2 of Gopherus evgoodei. Classification (NCBI taxonomy): domain Eukaryota; kingdom Metazoa; phylum Chordata; order Testudines; family Testudinidae; genus Gopherus; species Gopherus evgoodei. The sequence goes on from NC_044326.1 coordinate 77,877,437, forward strand.
CTGCTATTATAGCCCGTGCTCCCTCCTGTTTCCAACCCATCTCCCAGGTCTTGTTCCCCACTTACCTGTGGGCTTTGCTCACCTGTCCCCGTCGAACCTAGTTTAAAGCCCTCCTTACTAGGTTAGCCAGTCTGTGCGCAAATAAGGCCTTTCCCTGCTTCGAAAGGTGAACGCCATCTGTTCCTAGCAGTCCTTCCTCAAACAGCATCCCGTGGTCGAGGAAGCCAAAGCCCTCCTGGCGACACCATCTTCGCAGCCAGGTATTCACCTCCACGATGCATCTGTTTCTGCCAGGACCCCTACCTTCAACAGGAAGAATCGAAGAGAATACCACCTGCGCTCCAAACTCCTTAACCCGTACTCCCAGAGCCCTGTAGTCACTCTTGATCTGCTCAGCGTCACACCTCGCAGTATCATTTGTGCCCACATGGATGAGTAGCATGGGATAGTAGTCAGAAGGCCGGATAATCCTCGACAAAGCCTCTGTAACATCTCGGATACGGGCCCCTGGCAGGCAGCATACCTCCCGGGATGAACGGTCAGGGCGACAGATGGGCGTCTCCGTCCCCCTCAGCAGAGAGTCTCCAACCACCACTACCCTACGTTTCTTATCAGTGGTGGCAGCAGACCTCCCAGCCTTAGGGGTACGAGGCTTCACCCCCTTAACTGCTGGGGGTGATTTCTTCTCTCCTGTATCAAGAGGAGCATAATGGTTATCTTTTACCACAGCAGGAGGGTTCGCAGCAGCGGTGGAGCACTGCCTGCTGCTAGAAGTAACCAGCTGGCTGTGTCCACCCTGAGCCTCCTCCTCCACTGGTGTGTCAGACACACCCTGAGGCATCTCCTCCTCCACTGGAGTGTCGGTAGTCCTGTCAACTGGGACAGCACCGTCAGCTGTCTCCACATGGATACTGTCCAGGAATTGCTCAGGGACATAGATGTTCCTCAGCCTGGCCACCTCCTCCTGTAGCTCTCCCACCTGCTGCCTGAGAGATTCCACTAGTAGGCACCTTTCACATTGGATGCCACCCCCAGCCATTCCAGTTTTGTGCCAGTATAATTCTTTTGGCTTCATTAAAGCTACATGAGCATAAACTGGCATGAAGTGGTGAATTAACTTGTATCTTAAACATTAGTTTTCAAACTCTTAAGGCCTGATTCTTTTCTCATCTAATTCAGAGTACATCCACGGTAACTCCACTGATGTTAATGCTAAAGTTACACAGCTATAAAACCAGTGTCAGATAAGAATAAAGTCTATATTGTATAACAGGTGAGAATCTATGTCAATTCACTAATTAAAGAGAATCTAGATTCCAGTTAAAAGGAAGTCAGCTCTTTCTTCAGTGTATTTGTGGTCCAGTGACATTGGACCATATTTATTGTTGGTTTAAGCCTAAAGAAGACTTTGGAGTTGCACCAAGGATGAGTTTGGCCCACTGTCTTTTATCTTGAAGGTTGCTAGGGTGGGTCTACTGAAATTACACGTAAATGAAGAAAATCAAAATTATGCAAGCGATAACAGATGATTCAGACGTTGCATGCATATTGCATCATTGCTATACTATTTAACATTTCTTAAATGCAGGGATGATTAATTCTGACCTATTGAAGGTGAGAATATTGGCCAGAGTGTCAGGCTGGAGGTCTGTAAGGATTATCCGTCTTCTCATAGAATTTCATAACATTGGTTTGTGCATAACTTCAATATTGCAATTTAGGATTTATTTTTAATTTCCTTTTGATGAGAGACTTGACTCTGATGTTCGTATGTTGTTCTGCTTTTATTTTTGTTACTAAAAAAAAAAGGGCAAATAGCTGTAACATAATAGCCAGAAAACATAATATTTTGCTATTTTTGATGTTGATCTTCAAAGCATTGTAACAAACCTGTGATCACCTAGGGACCTTACAGTTGACCTTGTTTCCATACTCAGAATTTTATCGTGGCAGGGGGGATAAGGCCTCAATTTGTTTTATCAAAAGAATGGGCCTTGCTCATACTACTTGAGACAAAATATAATTTGTTTGTTATTAGCAATGTATGGCCGGTGATTTGCATTTTAGCTGTTCTTATACCATCCAGCACAGGGTAGTAATACACATATACAACTCTAGCCAGCTTGGGACATACACCTATACTGAGAAAAAGCTCATTCTTAAGCATCCGTGGTCAAAATCTCACTTCTTAAACTGATCTAAGATCTGCTAAGGCTTTATAGTTGTCACTACCATACTTATTCATACCATATCAATTACAGCAGGAACCTGAGCACACCCTTTTGATTTAAAATAAATAAATAAATAAAATGACCTGAGAATTTGAGCTAAGGGAGAATTTCTTTTAGCTATTAGTGGCATAGAGCTTCACACAGGGTGTGTGTAACAGTTGAACGGTTCCAATTGTCTCAAGTAGATAACAGTGACACATGAATACTCTAGCCAGTAGTCCATTTCATTATCAAACGGTCTTAGAAAAATGGGAAAAAGCCATTTTGCCATTTTTTTTAACTGAAGAATTTTAGTGCAAATGAAATTAAGAGATCAGTAGCACTTATTTCTAACCTGGGTAAGCATGAAATCTGCAAGCCATTCCAAAGTCTTCCTGTCATACATATGCTGAAGAGGAAAGCTGAAAAAACTGAAATGTATTACTAGATAATGGGTATGTTTAATTTGCTGAATTGGGCAGTGTGAAGGGTTAACTATCTCTGTAGGTAGGCACAGAGGGTTAAATTGTAGCTTTGTCACAAATCCCATGTATGAATTAAAAAAAAACCTCAGAAACTATTGAGCAGTTTCTCCCTGTTCGGGTGGTGGGGAGCATTGTATCCTGTATCATCTCTATACATGATGTGACATATGTCCTTCAATGTGCTGGGCCAGCTATGTTGCCTTGGCTCCTCTCACTCTTCACATCCAAACAATCTCTGCCTGCCCACTTGTGTGAATGGAGACGGTATGTCTACACTACGGGATTATTCCGATTTTACATAAACCGGTTTTGTAAAACAGATTGTATAAAGTTGAGTGCACGCGGCCACACTAAGCACATTAATTTGGCAGTGTGCATCCATGTACCGAGGCTAGCATCGATTTCTGGAGCGTTGCACTGTGGGTAGCTATCCCATAGCTATCCCATAGTTCCTGCAGTCTCCCTCGCCCATTGGAATTCTGGGTTGAGATCCCAATGCATGATGGTGCAAAAATAGTGTCACGGGTGATACTGGGTAAATGTCGTCACTCATTCCTTCCTCCGTGAAAGCAACGGCAGACAATCATTTTGCACCCTTTTCCCCTGGATTGCCCTGGCAGATGCCATAGCATGGCAAACATGGAGCCCATTTTGCCTTTTGTCACTGTCACCGTATGTGTACTGGATGCCGCTAATAGAGGCGGTACTGCAGCGCTACACAGCAGCATTCATTTGCCTTTGCAAGATAGCAGAGATGGTTATCAGTTGTTCTGTACCATCTGCCATGCTATTGTAAATTGACGATGAGATGATGGTTATCAGTCGTTCTGTACCGTCTGCTACTGTCATGGGTGCCCCTGGCTGAGGTCGGTCGGGGGCACAAAGACAAAAATGGGAATGACTCCCCGGGTCATTCTCTCCTTTATGGTTTATCTAAAAATAGTCAGTCCTGCCTAGAATATGGGGCAAGTGTACTAGAGAACCAGAGAGCACAGCCACTCCATGTCAGATCCCGCAGAAATGATGAGCTGCATGCCATTCTAGGGGGTGCCCCTGCAACAACCCCACCGTTGCTTCCCTGCTCCCCCAACCTTCCTGGGCTACCATTGCAGTGTCCCCTGCATTTGTGTGATGAAGTATTAAAGAATGCAGGAATAAGAAACACTGACTTGTTAGTGAGATAAAATGAGGGAAGGCAGCCTCCAGCTGCTATGATAGTCCAGGCAGGATATTAAATGGTGCGGGGGAGAGGAGCCCAGCATCCCGCTGCTATGATAGTCCAGGCAGTACAGAATCTTTTCTTTAGACATGAAAGGAGGGGGCTGATGGAGCTCAGCCCCCAGTTGCTATGATGAAGATGATTACCAGCCATTCTGTACCATCTACTGGGAATGACTTAGAGTCATTCCTATTTTTACCCAGGCGCCCCCGGCCAACCTCACCTGAGGCCAGCCAGGAGCACTCACAGGCTGATGATGACGATGGATAGCAGTCATATTGTACCGTCTGCCACCGAGGAGGGGAGGGGAGAGGGTGCTGCTGTTCATTGCCCCAGCACCATGTCTACCAGCAGCATACAGTAGACATAGGGTGACATAAAAAAGTCAAGAAATGATTTTTTCCCCTTTTGGGGGGGGAGGGTTAAATTGACGAGCTATACCCTGAACCACCCCGGACAATGTGTTTGACCCTACAGGCATTTGGAGCTCAGCCAATAATGCAAAAGCTTTTCAGAGACTGTGGGGACTGTGGGATAGCTGGAGTCCTCAGTACCTCTTCCCTCCCTCCATGACTGTCCATTTGATTCTTTGGCTTTCCATTACATTTATCACGCAGCACTATGCTGAGTCCCTGCTGTGGCCTCTGTCTGGAGATTTTTTCAAATGCTTTGGCATTTTGTCTTCTGGAACGGAGCACTGATAGAACAGATTTGCCTCCCCATACAGCGATCAGATCCAGTATCTCCTGTACGGTCCATGCTGGAGCTCTTTTGGGATTTGGGACTGCATCGCCACCCGTGCTGATCAGAGCTCCACACTGAACAAACAGGAAATAAAATTAAAAAGTTTTCCTGTCTACCTAGCCAGTGCATCCGAGTTCAAATTGCTGTCCAGAGCAGTCACAATGGTGCACTGTGGGATACTGCCCAGAGGCCAAGACCGTCGATTTGCGGCCACACTAATCCTAATCTGATATGGTAATACCGATTTCAGCGCTACTCCTCTCATCGGGGAGAAGTACAGAAACTGGTTTAAAGAGCCCTTTATATCGATATAAAGGGCCTCGTTGTGTGGTTGGGTGCAGCGCTAAATCGGTTTAACGCTGCTAAAATTGGTATAAACGCGTAGTGTAGACCAGGCCTGAGAGTAGGCTGTTTTCCTACCACTTTTTTCTGCAGGAGCGTCAGGCCCAGAATGAATAAATTAGATTATGGAAGTTAAATATCATAGTAAAGGGCAGGATGAAATAAATCAATCTGTGGCATGGAAGTGTGACTGCCGAAAAGCTTCTGGGAGATGTGTAGTGTCTCTCTCCATGCCCTTTGAGGGATCTTGGCATCTAGGGGTTGCTAGGAACAAGTAATCCCTACACCTCCCAGGTAGTCTGGTTGGACCTGGCTGATACACAGGGCAGCAAAGAGGGTGACAATGTTTCTTGTATCATCCCTTCACCCTCCAGGAATGGACATGCATATTCTGTCCTTAAGTTATTTTGGGGCCCGATTTTCTATACATTGAAGCCAAATAGGAAATATACCAATTGGTTTGATGGGATTAGGATCAGACACTTTGAATACCTTTGTACTTATAAACCACAAAGGGAATCCTCCCAAAAGATGGTTTTGTCTGTGGGTAGTTCTGCATGATTAAAAATCCCTACCCACAAATAGTGACTGGTAGTGGATATTCTAGGCCAAATTGAAATCTCACTTGCAGTGATGGTAATCTGGGATAATTCCATTGATTTCCGTCTATGATTTTACTCTAGATTTACACCCAGGTAACAGGTCAGAATCTGCACCTCCCCATCCCTTCTATAAAATCTAAACACTCTTGTTTCTCTGAGTTCAAAGATAGTTAAGTAAATTCTTTGTCTGTTTGGTTTGCCTAGTTTAACTGATTTGTTATTAGGAAATGTAAAACTAAAGATGTACTGGTCTTTTATCTTTCTTTGAGAACATATTTTGCTTACATACTTTATTTAAAATATTAGTGCTTGTTCCATTTCAAAGTGTCTTTGAAGGCAAAAATAACCTCTAATAAGAATTTCTGTACATAATAATAATTAGTTTCCTCTCGTGGGTAATGTGGCTTTTTTATGCTATTTAATTTGTTGATTAGAGCCATTTCAGAAATCCTGTCTCATCCTGAGTAACCCAGGTGACTGATGCCACTGATGTAGACATCATGGTTTATTCCCAGGGTTAAGTGCTATTCAGCATCAGTAAGAATTGCACAATATGATCTACAGTAAACAGTTTCAAATTTATATATAATCCCTTCAGATAGTACAGAATATAAATCCAGTGATGAAGGCTTGTCACTAATGGCACTAAAATAATTGGCATATTATTGTATAATGGGAAGAATATATGTAGCTAAATTGTATTTCACACTGCAGTTTTACTCTAGTGCACTGTAAATGGAAGAGAGTTCAGCTGGAATTTATGTAGAATACTTATCTTTTGTTTCAGTTGCATAAGCAGCTTTAGAATGACACAAAATTGACAATCCATTATTATTTATTTTACTGCTTACAGTTTTTGCAAGGTAGAAAGTTTGTCATTTAGATTGCTGTTTGTTCCATTGTGACCTCTCTGTCATTCAGCAAGTGCCAGAGAAAAATGACCTGAAGAACTCCCATATTGCAAAATTATCTACCTTCATTAGGATAATGTGTAACAGTTGCTTGCTACTGTACGCGGTAACATTGTAGAAAGCCTGTAGAGCTAATACCATAGATTTGTATCCTCAGCTTCTTTCTGTTACTCTCTGTTTAAAAGTTTGGCTCTTTGCTATATGCTATTGTTAAAACTTTGAAACAAACATGAAATATATTGGAGAGATGATGATAAACCTGGCTACATAAACACTTACAGCACCAACCACATATTTGCATGACTGCTTTTTCACTTTCTGCAAATAAACAAAAATAGCACTAGCACTAACATTAGAGATGATTTAAACACTAAAGCATAAGGTTTTATATCCTTTGCTCACAACACATTGGCAATTTTTGTTCTCCCTTTGCTTATGGTTTATACCAGGGGTCGGCAACCTATCAGAAGTGATGTGATGAGTCTTCATTTATTCACTCTAATTTAAGGTTTTGCGTGCCCCAGTAATACATTTCAATGTTTTTAGAAGATCTCTTTCTATAAGTCTATAATATATAACTAAACTATTGTTGAATATAAAGTAAATAAGGTTTTTAAAATGTTTAAGCAGCTTCATTTAAAATGCAGATCTTATCAGTTTAGTGTGATCCTTGCCCTTGCTTTTCCTTGCTGAGTTTTCCAATGTCTGGCATATATTTGAATACTTTAAGCTGCACACAGGCTTCTGAGGGATCAGTTTTTAACCAGCTCCGAAAGGGACAAAGGACAGATTTCATGTATGAAAATACCTGTTCACACATGTATGTGTATCCAAATACTGAAAACATTGCAAATGCAATTTTCTTCAAACAGTTACATTTCACTGGCAGGGACACCCAGCAGGTCAGAATAGAGGCCTCATGATTTTTCTTGGTAACTTCAAGTGCACTCCGCAGACTGTGATGCCCACAATTCTGAGGTTTTTATTGGAATGAGCTGCATTTTGAAATCTTCAATACCCATCCACTGAAATACAGACAAATCCAAGTCACTTCCATTGAACTTTTCAGGTTTAATTAGAAAAGAAAGCGTTAGGTCAAATCACTGGAAATCTTGAAATCTGTCAAATTCTGATTCCAGTTCTTGCATGTACATTCCAATCTCATCGACACTGACAATGCAATGTGTTGATAGCTTTTTTATGTATTGGAAGTAGCGGAAAGTCGAAGCCCGAATATCCTGAGGAAAAAAATGCTAGTTTTACAAACAAATGCCTTCCAGGCTTCATAAAGATCCAGAACCATTTGCCCTGCACCTTGGAGACAGAAGTTGAGTTCATTTAGGTGAGCAGTGATGTCAGTTAGAAACATGAGCTTACACAGATTTGTCATCATCCAGTTTGGGGTAGTTTTGTCCTTTTCCCGACAATAAGGCCTTGATTGCATCAAAACAGTTTACAAAGCACACCAAAACCTTACCACAACTTAACTACCAAATGTTACAGTGAAGTGGAATGTTGTTATAAGCTTTGTCCATCTCTTCTAGCAGTGCTTGGAACTGTCTGTGAGTCAAAGCAGATCGAGCAACAAGGAAATTCACAATTCATACCACTGTCTTCATCACATTATTAAGCTCTGAATTAGATAATTTTAGCACACAGGTTTTCTTGATGTTTGATACAGTGAAATTTGACTGATGGGTGGCCAATTTGATCTTCAAGTAACTTTATAAATCTTTTCTGTTTTCTGACCATGGGAGGTGCATCATCTGTCATAAACAGACAGTTAAGGGTTAATTCCTCTCTTACCTGTAAAGGGTTAAGAAGTTCACATAGCCAGAGGAATCAATGGGGGAACAAGATGTTTTCAAAGAACGAGGAGGGAAATCAGTCTTTTGTCTTTCAGAAAAGTTTGTGCCGGAGTGATGGATCCAGGAATCAGCCATCTAACATTTATTAAAAGTAGTAAGTGTTTAGAGAAGAAATGTATTTGATTGTTTATTTTCTTTTGTGACTTCATTTTGCATAGAGGGAGAATCAAATTGGGTGTCTTTGTATAACTATAAGGTTTTTGCGCCGAGGGACATCCTCTGTGTTTTGGATCTGTTGTCTATGAGAGTAGCTTGCATGCTAATCTCACAGAGGTATTCCTTTCACCCTTTTTCTTTAATTAAAAGTCTTCTTCTAAGAACCTGATTGATTTTTCCTTGTTTTAGGATCCAAGGGTTTTTTGGATCTGGGCTCACCGGGAATTGGTGGGAGGTGAATCAGTCTCAATCCTGCCAGGAAAAGGGGGATAAAGACTGGGGAAATATTTGGGGGTGAGACAGAGTTTCTAACTGACTCTCCCATAAAAGTTTGTTTAAATTATTTGGTGGTGGCAACTACTAAGCTGGTAAATAAGCTTAGGGGTTATTTCATGCAGGTCCCCACATCTGTACCCTAATGTTCAGAGTGGGGGTGACACCTTGACACCACCTGTCACACACAATATTTTTCTGATGTCAACTCCTCGTTCTTCAAAATGGTTTAGAAAACTTTCCACTATATCTTTCCCCTTTGTTGTGCAGAACACCTCCCCACCCCCCCGACTGGTGGCCAGGACCCGGGTAGTGTGAGTGCCACTGAAAATCAGCTCACATGCCGCAGGTTGCCTACCCCTGGTTTATACTATTGTTTTCTCTGGGATGTGTACATGGTGGTCCCCTTTATCCTCAGTTTTTGTGGGAGTTTTTACTTCTTCTGGTTTTCAATAGTTTGGTTCCTTCAGGCAGCCAAAACAAGAGACTTTGGTCTGTTAGTACTATACAAATAATTCACAATGAACATGAGTCCTTACTAGAAAGAAAGAAAACTATTAAAATTAAAGTCATTTTGGTGTAAACTCTTTCAATGACAAATAACACAAAATGGATAGTTTCTTTAAGGTTATTATATATGTTCAAAATAGAAGTAAAAACAATTGAAACACAAGACTGTGATTCTCTTTTCTATGCCAGAGTATTTATTACATCTCAAAATAAAATGTTTAGTTAAGTCTTTTGTATTTATATGGTGACTTTGTACATTTTACTTACTAAATATCATGAAATTGTTATTATTATGTATGTTAAGTACATCAATGTTTAGAGACCCCCCCCCAACCAATACCATAACCCTGTTTTTCTAGATGCTCTACCAATAATAAGAGGCAATTATTGCCCAGAAGAACTGACAATCATATGCCCTGTTTGACTTTAATGGAACTTCTTATACTGGGTAAAATTAGGCATATGCATAAAGTCTTTGTAGCATTAGGGGCTAAATGATTTCAACTTTCTGTAGATTATTATTATTTAGAAAGCCATAACAGCATGCAGAAATGCTGCGGAGGAAATATTCCCTTTCAAAATCATCACTAAAATAAGGTTATGGTTGTTCAAATGTATTTTCTTGCCACAGAAACACTAAACACATATACCAATATTTATGTATTAATCACTAAAGTCATGGTAGTTAGACACCCATAACATACTAACATTGTCAATTTAACATTATCACCCTTAATACACATATCAGGAATTGAAAATCACACAAAATGCACAACTTTAGCTCCATATTTAGAGTGCTACATTCTGTAATATTGTAATGACAATTTTAATCTTAAAATTACAATATTGGGTTACAGTTGTGAGACAGGCACCATTGTTTTGTACCATATTACATGGTACAAAGTGGCCCTAAACCTGGCCCTAAACCTGATTAATCAGGCCTTGGGTGTAGACCTGGCTGGAGCATTTTGAGGCAACTTTTGAGGTTTGACATTTGTTTTTGTTCCACAATTGGAATGAAAACAGCACAAAATGAAAACAGAATTGGATTGAAATGTTTGTTGTTAGATCAAAATATGAGTTTTATTTGTGTGTGTGTGTCTATATACTTGGGCTTAGGGCATTGACCTTTGATGTAAGAACCCAGGTTCAAGTATCTACTATGCCTGGCTCAGAGCAGAGTTTGTCGTTCTGAATCAGGCAGAGCAGAGACCTATGTTTGCTACATCTCAGGCCAGTGCCCTAGCTACCAGGCAAGAGAGTGTGACAACTCTGTCACTCTACCAACCCCCTCCCCCAACCCCAACCATTCTTGATGAAAACTCCATCAAAACCAACACATCTCCACAAAACATTTTGGCTTTGACAAAATTTCATTTAGTCAAAAGTTTTCTGAGCATCTCTAGTTGGGAGTATCTCCTTTGCATAAAATTATCTTCAGGCTGCACAGAGGCTATAGCTGAGGCTCCCCTATGTCCTAGCAAACCATAGCTTCACTAATGGCATGTTGAGGTATTAGCCGCTAGAGCAAGTTAGAGCAGTCTATGTGTGATAGCAGATTGAATTTACACAAAGTGGTCCTAGTATCAGGGACATGCAAGGGCATCTCTGCACCCTCCTCAGCTCTGCTGAGTGTTCCTCAGACCTGGCCATCAGCATCTTCATATGCCTTACACCAGACAGATAAAGAATCCAACTTTGATTACATATTCAAAATTGTTTACCCTGTCAAAAAAAGAAACTACTTCTATGTAATTTGCAGTGAAATTGAAAAAAAAATACCATCAGCTATAAAACACACCATGTCAAACTGTGTACACATAAATAGTATTTAAATTTGGACATATGAATATGCATATAGCACAGTGTATAAGTATTTGTATATTTACAAGATATCATTTAATAGCTGTATAGATCAGAATTGTTTGCTTGTTGCAGTGTGGTTTCCTTTTATATGAATGAAGCAATGTGGATCTATTGAGCTAGTCATTTAGTTTGTCAGCAGATCCTGGAACATCTATTTGACAACCAATATTAAAGAAAAATAATATTAGTTAATATTTCCATTGATTGACATTGTGATGCACATAGAAATGTTTTTGATGAATAATATTAATAATAAAACTTGGTGAAATTGTTTTCACAAAAAAAATGTAGTTTTTGGGTTAAATGAAACACTTTGTGACTTCAAGTCAATTTGCTTTTCCGTTCAAAATTTTGCTTCAGTTATGTTTTTAAAAAATAATTTAGCTTGAAAACAAAATGAAACTTTCCATTTCAGCTCAAATGAAGTGTTTTATTTGACCAAAAACAATATTTTTTCTTACTTTTCTGTTCACCAATTTATTTATTTATGTATTTATTTTTGGAACAGCTAGCAAACCAAAAGAAATCAGTTATTTTCACAGCTCTAGTTAATAAATTAAAAATCCACATGAATAAAGTTTAAAAGTAGCCTCAGATTTTGTTATACTCTAGGTGTGAAACAATTTTCAAATCACAGAAAATTCACACTGCAATCTAATAGTAAATACTCTAAACTTGGAAAGAAACCTTGACATTATTCATGCATAACAAATAGGTGTAATCCGTGCTTTAAGTACCAATCTCAATGCAACCTTAACTAAAAGAAGCTGCTGTGATGCCTTCTTAGTGAATTGAGAGGAAACTGTGATCTCTGTATCAAGTAGTTTATATCAGAACATGACACGTATGAAGGACTCTTTAAAATGGTACAAGTATTTTTAGGGAATTCATCATTAAAGTGTGATATAGAAGTGCTTTTTAGGAGAAGACTTAATAAATATCAATCTGTAGCCCTTTTCATCCACAGATCTTTAAGAAGTGTAGTTTGGTGTTTGAGGAAGGGAAAGTGTTTTACGTGTAAAAGGGTGGCATGAATGATGAATAAAAGATGAAAAGGGGAGTATGTACGAGCAAAGGTTAACGAATCTCAGATCCTGGCTTTACAGAACTAAATTGCTGTACAGTAAATACCTGCAACTACAGAATATGTTCATTTAAATAGCATTCCACAACATGTTTACCATAAAGTTAAATAGCTATCAGTTATCCTATAACTAGCAAAAAATATTTGGGTAATATGCACGGCCTGTTAAGAACACTTTTGTGCAGAAAATCAAGATTTAATTGTGTTGAACGGGGTTTATAGAAGCAGTTTTTTTACTCTTGCCATTATTAGCTTTCTGTGCTCACTCTGAATTCTTTAGAGTGCTATTAATTATATGTTGGGAACGTATTATTTTCTCATATCTCTTACAAGTGACTCAAAGAACAATCAGAACTTACGTAACCTTGAAATATGAGTCCAATGAGTACGCTTTTTTCTTCATGCATACTCTATAATTGCAGCACTGTACATTATGCAGGTGGCTGCTGAAACAATTACTGTATTCATTTTGTGCTCTAATCTTTGCATACAAGGGTTGACACTTCATTATCTATTAAGGTCATGTTCTAGTTTACTCCAAGAACATTCTTTTGCCACTGTTTCAGACATTAGAACACTATTAATAGTGTCAGATCCTGTTAACGTTTACATCATAACTGAGAGCAGATATTAAAGTGAAGTTCACATTAAAGACTGCTAAAATGCCTGCCACTAACAATTATGGTGGGGCAGTATTAAATTCCTCATTTATTTCCAAAGGTCAGATTAATAAAGCTGCATGGCACATTATCATAAAGGGTGGACCTAGCTGTCTGTTTTGATTATGCTTAAAATCTAGTGTTTCTAGGGAGACTTTACAAGGAGTGAATTCATCCATTCTTAACTAGCAGTTTAAATGTGGGTAATTATTAGACCCATTTTTAGAAAGGATCAACCCAGAGGCTACTGTCAATCAAATGTCTTTCTGCTTTTCAGTTTATAAGTACAAAAAACTCAGTTTCTTTTCTAAAAGAAAAGAAAATTCATAATCCTTCTATTTAACTAGTTCCTTGAGTAGCTGAGGTTATCCAGTTGGAAGCACCAGCTGCAAACTAGTATTACTTTAAATATAAAAAATAGGATGGTCTAAATCCATTGAGGCAAGAATTATGAGAAATTTATTGGAATTTTAATTCTTCTCCTTTCCTTTCACCAAGGACATCTGTCAGGAACCCAGGTAAGACACTAAGGAATTCTTTCCCAAAACAGGAACACACCAGCTCTGGCAGTAGCTTTCTACCACTGTTTCTACTTAACAGAAGTATGAAATGCTGTTGTCTGCCAACTGTCTCCTATTCTGAATAACTTAAGGGCCTTCAGGAATAATGCGAATTCTGTAGGCATCTCAAGTAAATGAACCTGAGTGTGATACCACAGCATGTTTCACATGCAACAATTAAACCAACTCCAATGTTTAGAAATGCTAGAAAGTGAAATCTTGTGAGTGGAGAGAGAGCAATGGACCTATTCTGTGTGTGTCAGGATATACACATTAGGCCTGATTCTCATTTACAGTAAGGCGCCTTCATATCACTCTGGCAGGGTAAAATGGCCTTAAAATGCGTGTAAATGAGAATCAATTTTATGAAGTAAAATCTTCAAATATAATCCCAAATGGATGCTAAAACCAATTACTCTGAAATGTGACTGAAGTCTTAGACTTCCCATGGCAAGATGGCTCCCACCTCCCATTGTTTCCAATGTGACTAAAGAGAGACTGTCCTAAGAGAAGATGATGTCGTCTTAGTCGCCATATGAGGTCTAGACAGACAACAGGAGAATGTGGAGTTGCCTAGAATGCAATTGCATGGATAGGAGGAAGAGGGAATCTGGGCATCTACTGGGAGACAGGACAGGACACTGTAAGGAGTCAGAATAATGGGAGAAGTAAGAGAAGATGGAGGGCTATGTAGGGAGAAAGAGACTGACTGACTGAGGTGGGTAGAGGAGTATGGAGGGCAGAAAGCAGACTGAGGGTGATTCAAGGAAATGTGGGGAGCTGGGTGCAGAATTAAGAGGGTGCAAGAGAATGTGGTATGTCAGAGTAGGAAACAAAGGCAAAGGGAGAGAAATATCGGTGCAAATGAATGTAGAGAAGAAGTTAGGGACAGGAGACTGTGCAAGAGTATGGTGAGCAGGGTAGTCTTTCCAGTCTAGTTAGAGATGGAAAGATTGGCCGCTCCCCACAACCTAGGGACTAGGAGAAGGTAAAAGTAGTGAATAGGGAGGCTTGCGTATTGTATTTATGGTTGATTTCTGAACCTAAGCTGAACCACCAAAATTGAGAGTCAGTAACTTCCCCCTAAAGATGCAAACAAATCATAAGATCAGCAGAATAATGTGATTTTAATTTTTTTTCTAAAATCTCATTATTTTTAAGTCAATCTGAATAAAAATATTGAGAAATGGATGTGACTCAGGAGTTCTGATTGCTTGGACAATATTGCTGCATCCCCAGGCTAACAACATTTTTGTTTAAAAACAAGTAAATAAGGTGGAAAGTGTTTGACTAATGCAACCCCACTCTGTTACATCATCAGGTGTTGAGCTTTAATTAGTATTTGCAAAGTGCATTGAGATCTTCAGTGAAAGATGCTGTATAAATGCAAATTATCATTAAAAGATGTCCTAGTTCTTATGCATGTAGTATTTGTTGCACTCTACCAGATTCTTCTATACGTGCAGGTTTCTCTGTGGGCATTCATTCCTTCTCGTGACTTGTCAGCACCCCCTTCCCCAAAAAGATATTTAAATATTAGGCCTCTGAAATGCAGGAATTGTTCAGGCAATTTCTGTTTATTACAGACTTTTAAAAAGAGGAGGTCTTATATTACATATTCTGATTAGTTAAATGTAAACTGGGTTACCAGTATTCTGTCTACATTGCCTTAGTCATACCTGAAATCTGTGTAATAGATATTTATTTGCTAGTGTTGCAAGGTTGTGTAATACAGAATTAGGATTATTATTTGAGGTAGCCTAGTTTAAACAAGCAGTATTAACACTTCCCCAAAATGTGTACCTGCTGGTAAATTATAAATACCTTTATTCTAATAATCTCTCTGCTATTCAGCTATTAATTTCCATAGCAACCATTATGCTACACAGTGCTTATACGTCTTGAAAAGAGCCAATAAATGTGTGCCAATGACTCCATCTACCTCAGCCCACAAAGTAAACAAGGTTAACGGACACAGTCTGCTCACCTTACTCCTTAGAGTGGTCATATTGAAGCCATTTACACATAACATAAAAGGACAGAACTCCCATTTACTTCTGTGTGACAACTTCACATGAGGAAGGTAAGCAGGGTTTGCTCTTAAACCTAACTGATATAGAATATGCTAAAAATTGGATTATTTGGGCGGGTGCTGACATGTAATTTTGTTTTGATGGATCAACAAGAAAACAAAGTGCTAACTGAAATTTGTGCTTTGGAGCTACTCATATAATCTTTAACACTGATTCACTTTATGCCATTTACTGTGCAATTATACCATTCAGTTTCATTAATTCACTGAACTAGCTAAATTCATGGAGGATAGGTTCATCAAGGCTATTAGCCAGGATGGGCAGGGATGGTGTCCCTAGCCTCTGTTTGCCAGAAAATGGGAATGGGTGACAAGGAATGGATCACTTGATGATTGCCTGTTCTGTTCATTCCCTCTGGGGCACCTGGAATTGTCACTTTCAGAAGACAGGATACTGGACTAGATGGACCTTTGATCTAACCCAGTATGGCTGTTCTTATGTTCTAATTCATTAAGGGACATCAACTGATATTACATTCATCACACATCCCAAACGAATGAGGACATGCAATTTTTATACACAATTCAAGGACATTTAGTAGACCAATGCTCATGGTCCTTTCTTTTGCCCCAAGACATTTCCAAGGATGTGAAACCTCTCTTTAATTTCTGGTTCTTGCAATTTTTTTTCAGTATCTTCTGTGTGGCTTCTTAATCCAACAGTGAAAGATGTGGGCAGACAGCATAGAGCAACTGAACAATACTTTTACCTATAGTATTTAAAACACATTCAAAAAACAATCCACTGACCATCACAATAACACCCACCCCCCATTCCCTATCAGAATCCTTTTAACCTCCACTTACATGTTACAGTATGGTTGACAGTAATTAATATTATGTGTTCAGCTTTAAAAATGCAATCCATAATACCTACACACAAGCAAAAGTGGGAAAGAAATGCCTTATTCCTTCTATCACTGCATAGTGAGTTTTGTCAGTTACTTATTCACCTTTACTGATGTCCTTTAGGGGAGAAAACAGTTGCTACCTTTTCCAAGCACTGTAGATTCTGGAAATTAGGCATATCTGCATTCCATCCCAAGAAGGAAATATGACTATACATGTATATGAAGTGTGTGTCTGCATGTATATATCTACAAATATTACACATACAAAAACAACATTGAAAGAACTTTAATAAACTTGTAAAGTTAAGCACTCAAAAGAAAGGAAATGCCAGAATTAAGATTGTCTGTGCGACCTTAATTCACACCTCTTGTGCATGTGCATTATGATACAATCTTTAATTACATGAGTACATACTATTTTTTCCACAGCATCCCACAGTGCACAGGATGGATGGTACTCACTGAAGGAGCAGCTATTCAGTATTTTGTTTTCTCCTCATTGTTCACTGTGTGGCTTAGGCCTTATTTTTTGCACACTATTCAAACCGTTTTCTGAAGACAGAATTATTAATTTCCACAGAGGTTTTTCTATGGTGCTTATCACTATAGTATATGAGTGCTTCATTAACTTTTAATTAATTAATCTTCACAATGCCCATGTGAAATAAGGGGGTGGTATCATCCCTGCTTCACTAATGGAGAGGCACAGAGAGATTGAGCACAGCAGTATTCATTAATTTTGGGTGCCCAATTTGAGATGTTTAGTTTCTGATTTTTCAGGGTACTAAAAATCATATAGCACTTTCTATATTCAAGGTACAGCTCCCATTGACTTTAGTTGCAGCTGTGCGTGCACTAGGGCTGGTTGGAAAAATTCTGACAACATATTTTTTCATTGAAATTTGTGGATTCATCAAAATCTAAACACTTTGCGGAAATGGTTCAATTTTCACAAAGTTTTGATGGAACCCAGGCAGGCTTCCGTTTTAAACCTGTCTGGTTGCTTCCCAGATCGCTTGCCCTACTCTTTTGCAACTTACCTGGCAAGCTGATGGTGAGCCCTGGAGTCCCATGGTCAGTTCCAGGGCAGCCCTTCAGATAGACTTCTTTGGAGTCAGGGACTACATGGGCAACTGGCTCCCCAAGCTGTCCAACTCCCAAGATTGAGGCAGCCTGGATCCAGCTGTGTCATGAGTCAGGGCGCAAGGCAAATATTGCAGAGCTGTGGCTTCCTGGCTCTCTGGCAGCCCAAGGCTGAAGAGAAGCCTGGAAGCCATGAGGGTATGTCTATACAACAAAGAAAAACTCATAGATGGCTCGTGCCACCAACTCAGGCTCTTGGGGCTGAGTCTGTTGAGCTATTTCATTGCTGTGCGGACTTCCGGGCTGGAGCCTGGACTCTTGACCCTCCCATCTCGCAAGGTCCTAGACCCTGGGCTGCAGCCTGAGCCTGGAAGTCCACACATTAATGAAACAGCCCTGCAGCTCAAGTCCCACAAGCACAAGTTAGCTGGCATGGGCCAGCTGTGAGTGTCTAATTGCAGTGTAGACATGACAGGGCTGCCTCCCAATCCAACTCAGCCAGGACTCCAAGGATTCTAGGCCCACTTCAGCCTCCCAGATGGATTTTGTTTTGAAAATATTGAAACAAAATGTTTCGATTTTTCAAAACAGTTTTTTTTGGATTTCTGTTTCAAAAGAATTTCAACATTTTTGTTTGTTTTTCATTCCAAATTGAAATGAAAGCAAATTTTAAAATCCCCAAATCCTCTGCAAAATAGTTGCACCTTTCTTTGCCCCACTCGTCTCAGCACTTCTGCAAATCAGAGCCCAAGGTCACAAATAAGTCAACCAGAAAATGAAGAATGAGGAGGACTTGCCCAACATCATGTCAGAACTTTGTGGCAGAGGCAGGGATAGAATCCAGTTCTCCAAGACAGTATTCAACTGTCTTAGCCATGAGTACCGATTTTCTCTTTTTGCACTATCCTGCTTTATTGACTACATACCTTCCAGCTTCTACAGCAAATGAGGTAGAGGTCCTACCAACAGTCTCCTTCATTATATAACCCTGATTAATCCCCAGAGCAAGCCCATTCTGTGCATTGAATAAGGCAGGGATCCTGCGGAAAAAATATATCATCATATAATTAAATATTTAGTCATAATGCCTATGCATAAAGGGGGCAAATTAAATTTGACTAAGCCAAATTTGGGTGGATTTTCATTAGGCAAGCAAAAGTCACCTCCCTGACACAAAGGACACCAGTCTGCTGAATTTCAAGTCCTTGTTGAAAAGACTGGCCACTAGAACTTAAAAAATTCTGTTTTTTGTCTTCTTTTTTAACATGAGTAAAACAATGTAATTTTCCTTAGCCTCTTTCCCGAAAACAGTGGAACCATTTTGGATGAAATTTTCTGAAACAATGCAGCCTAAGCCAATCTTATGGCATGGAAAATGGCAGCCCAGACTGTTAAAGTTTGGCAAAGTTATAAGCAACTTATAATGGGATGTCAGTCAACCACAATAGGCAATGCTAACAGCCCCACTTACAATTTTCTGAAATGATTAAAATTTGCCTTGCATCATGGCTACAATAATATAGTCAGAAAGAAAAAGGTGGTACAATTAGATTAAATTCTTACTTGATTCTGAAGCAATATTTATTTTAGGAATATATTCAAAATGGTTTTCCTTATGGGCAGATTTCCATAGTGCTGTGAAAGTCAGGGAGTTATTTGCTTCTTATGCAATGCTTATGAAAGTTAAAGCATTTTTGTTTGGGTTCATATAACTTAATCTTTTGGACTAGCCCCGTTTCTTTTAATTTTCCACCCACACACCATTATGCAGGTACAAATTCTCTGTTTGTCCAGCAGACCATTCATGCCTGGCAAGTTTAATAATATGCACTCAAAATTCCAGGGGAAATATAACAATTGTGCATAATTTGAATGACAGACCCATGCTACATTTCTTCCGTATTTAAACTGGACTAAAATAGTAGATACAATGCATGTAGGGGGAAACAATTTGAGGATTTAGTGAAAACTACCCGATCTTTCAAAGGAGGGTGTCTATCTGCTTTTCAACTAGTTTACAGCCATTACAGTACTAACATTCTAAGACTGAGTCAGTGGTCAGAAACATCTTAATTTGTCCAATTCATTGTGCACTTTCAACTTAGACTTAAGCCTTATCTGTCTCATCCATTCCTATGTCACCTTTAAACTACACTATTAAAATGAGGCTAACCATAAAGACAATTGAAGCTTCTGCTAGAGCAGAATCAGTTTTCTGAGTGAAACAAATATGTGAGAGCATTTTGCCCCCAGTGTCCCACTCTCTACACTGGTTGCTCATACACCAGGTGAAGTTCAGGGTGAAGGGTGTCACTTTAAGCTCCATGTAATTAGTTATCATCTGTGGTCTTGAGGCATTTCTAGGCATCTCAGGGAATGCAGTGCTAGCAGAGAGATGCCTTATGTTTGTGACCTTTTTGCTTGAGAAACCTCATCAGAGTGAGCAGCAGACACCCTCCCTTCACTTTTTAGAGGTTCAGGGTTGTTTATCATCTCCAGGAGAGATTGTGTGAAATGACTTCAGATGAGAACCCAATTTAACAGCACTGACAGGTATGTCCATACAGTAGTTGTCTCTTAGTTGATATTTGTGCTCCCCCACCCCTAACGTAACTGTCTGAGTTTTGAAGTGATAATTTTGGTATGCTAATCAATCTCCCTCCAAATGTTTTCTGTTCCTTGTTTCAGCTGTGAACCTGAAACCTGTTCTTTAGAGACATGGATTCTGTTTTTCAATAATTTCATTTTAACCTTATTTCTGCGGTATATCAGATATGAACTACTGACAGATTAGAGTTAATCTTTCACACTGGTTTTGATCTAGAAAGCCCTAGATGGCCTAGACATAAATTACTTAAGAGATTACATTCCTATTCTGACCTTTTATACCACCTGTGTACATCCACAATTTAATCTAATTCTCCCAAGAGCAAGGCTCACTGCATCCAAAGATAAAGTATCCGGTAGAATTGGAAATAAATCACAAACCTACACTTGTTATATATTATAAGATACATCTACTTACCCAAACTTTGCACTAATTATGAACTTTTGCTTCTCTAACATTCAGCCCACTGTCTGGACTTTTCTCTGAGTACAACATTATATTACTGTGCTTCAGGGGTCCCAGTGCATAATTCATGTTAATTTGCTCCCAATTCAGCGCATATTAAAATAAACTAGATATCACTGTGAATGACCCCTCCAAGGATAATTGGCCAAATCCCAATGTCTTTACTCAGTTAAAGCTCCCTAAAAAATCAATGGGAGCGTTGCTTGATTTAAGATTAAAGAAAAAACTAATAAGCACTTCATGATTTGTTCCCAAAATAGTATCTGAATACTACACTAAGCATTTTTCTTAGCTATAGAACATGCAGCATAGAATTCTTAGGAGGGAGGCAGAATAAAGAATTTTAACAAATCAGAATGAGACACAAAAATCCCACTCCTGTTAGATGTTCCATGGAGGCTCTAATTAGCACACACATTGATTCTCCCCTGTAAAATGTTAGAGTTGTGATCTCATAGCTTTAGGGATAATTGCCCACTAAAAATGTGCTACAAATGGAGGACAAACCTATAAAAATAATTTTCTGTTATCGTAATTTCTATCCCTAGACGATCATCTGTGCATCTTGCAATATGATCTAATTAGCACTGAGATGACCTTCCCCTACCCCAAACACTGAAGAATCCTGTTACTGTTTATAAGGAAGTCAGCAGACACCTCAGAATAGAAATAGTTATGCAGAGTTACAATTACAAGAAAGTAAATAAAATTGGCATTGCTGGTACAGCACCACAAAGCCTGGGGGGAATATGTTTAAGTGTCTCAAATAAAATCCTCCTTCAAACAGAGTCTCTAGAGTTCTTCAGCACACTTTTTCTCTACAAAAGGAGTAAGACCACTGATGGATGTTTTTTCACAGAGGGAAAGGATAATAAATTGTATTAACTTTCGCTTAGGTTCCCTTTTTTTTCATGGCAAATAGTGGTACAGTTAGTATGCTTTATAAGATTCCAGTCAAAATGCAGCTTATCTTTCTTCATTATAACTAGAAAAATATTAAAAACACTGGCAATAAGTGTTTTAGATTATTTCTTCTTTTGTAGAGTTACATTTAAGCTTCTGTTGTCTAAACATCTGGAGATCAAAGGTTGTCAACTGAATAGTGCACAGTTTCTTTGGATACCAGAACACGAAGAAAATATGATGAAAGATGTTTCAGTTTAACAATGGAATGTCATGCAAGACTTAATAATGAAGCTGAGTTCAAAAATTTGACCAGAACAGTTAGCATTGCAGGAACAGCTGCAATGTGAACTTATTCCTGGAGGCCTATTTGTACTTGTGTTGTACACAGGCATTGTGCTGTAGAAACATACTGGAGAGGGCTTAAGTTGCTTGGAGAACTGGTTTAACTTCACCTGAAAAAGTTGTTGATTTTGTTGGCAGAACTCAAAGTTGAGTATGGACATGTGCAAGGCAGTGCAGACAGAAAACAGTAATACTTTGCAGCATAAGCCAGGACTTTATTCTTTATTTCTTTTTCAGTGGTACCTATGGAAGGCTTTTGCCACCCATTGTCTGTAACTTCGTAATTTGCACGAGACAAATTCAGAAGTTATGCATAAGATATGTGAGTCTTAACCCCTTACATTCAGGCCCTTCTCATGCAAACTGTGGTTTGCCAGTGAACCCTTGGACCCACACAGAGCCTCACTGACTTCAGTGGTTCTTCCTATAGGGATAGGAATCCACTCACACAAGTTGTTTGAAAGACAGTGTGCAACTTACATGCTGGGGAGTCAAAAGAGAGTCTGAGGGGTGCAAATTAAAGGATGAAAGGGGACTATTTTAGTTTATGTGTTCTTCTAGCTCCTCAACTACATTCAGTTGGACCTTCTTTCACATAGTAGAATGGGTGTAAGTTACCATAAAGGAATCTCTGTGTAAGGAGGGCCTGACTTACACCATCACTTCTGAATTTAGTTTACTGATCACTGGGGTTCAAAAGTATGAATTTCTTGACTGACTGAACGGCAAAGAATCATGTGGCACCTTATAGACTAACAGATGTTTTGGAGCATGAGCTTTTGTGGGTGAATATCCACTTCGTCGGATGCATGTAGTGGAAATTTCCAGGGGCAGGTATATATATGCAAGCAAGCTAGAGATAACAAGGTTAGTTCAATCAGGGAGGATGAGGCCCTGTTCTAGCAGTTGAGGTGTGAAAACCAAGGGAAGAGAAACTGGTTTTATAGTTGGCAAGCCATTCACAGTCTTTGTCTAATCCTGAGCTGATGGTGTCAAATTTGCAGATGAACTGAAGCTCAGCAGTTTCTCTTTGAAGTCTGGTCCTGAAGTTATTTTGCTGCAGGATAGCCACCTTAAGATCTGCTATAGTGTGGCCAGGGAGGTTGAAGTGCTCTCCTACAGGTTTTTGTATATTGCCATTCCTAATATCTGATTTGTGTCCTGTCATAAACAGATAGCTAAGGGTTAATGTTCTTTTACCTGTAAAGGGTTAACAAAGGGAACAAAACACCTGACCAGAGGACCAATCAGAAAACAAGATTTTTCAAATGTCAAGGGAGGGAAGTTTTTGGGTGGGTGTTCTTTGGCTTGGTTCGGTGGCCCTCTCGGCTCTGAGAGTGATCTCTCTATCTCCAGGCTTTTTAATCTTCTGTTTCCAAGTTGTAAGGACAAGGATAGTAAGACAATAGGTTTATATTGTTTTTTGTATTTACATGTGTGTAGTTGCTGGAATGTTTTAAATTGTATTCTTTTTGGATAAGGCTGTTTATTCATTTTCTCTTTTAAGCAATTGACCCTGTATATTGTCACCTTGATACAGAGACCAATTTTATGTCTTCTTCTTTCTTTTTATATAAAGCTTTCTTTTTAGGACCTGCTGGATTTTTTTTTCTAGTGGGGGCTCACGGGGATTGAGTCTGCAGCTCACCAGGGAATTGGTGGGAGGAAGAAGACAGCGGGGAAGAGAGAATCTCTTTGTGTTAGATTTACTAAGTCTGACTTTGCATAACCTTTGGGTGAGGGGAGAGAGAGATTGATCTCTCGGTACTTGTGTTTCAAGGACTTGAAGCAGGGAATATCCTAGAGTTCCCAGGGCGTGGAAATCTGGGAGGAGGTAAAGAGGGGAAAGGGAAGTTGGGTATTTCCCTTTGTGGTGAGACTCAGGGCATCTGAGTCTTGGGGTCCCCCAGGGAAGGTTTTGGGGAGACCAGAGTGAGCCAGACACTGGAATTTTCTGGCTGGTGGCAGCGATATCAGATCCAAGCTGGTAATTAAGTTTGGAGGTTTCATGTTAGCTTCTCATGTTCTGAACTTTAAGGTTCAGATCTGAGTAGGAAAATTATGACATGTCCATTTATCCTTTTCCATAGAGACTGTCCAGTTTGGCCCATGTACATAGCAGAGGGGCATTGCTGGTATATGATGGCGTATATTACATTGGTGGATGTGCAGGTGAATGAACCAGTGATGGTGTGGCTGATGTGGTTAGGTCCTGTTATGCTCCAAAACGTCTGTTAGTCTATAAGGTGCCACAAGATTCTTTGCTGCTTTTACAGATCCAGACTAACATGGCTACCCCTCTGATACTTGACTGACTGAGTTTATAATGTTGTTCTTCCTTTAATATTTTTAGATCATTCATAATCATGTTATTAGTGCTTTTATACAGAATTTGAAATATATGGGACAAATTTGAGTTCCTTATATAGATTAGAAAAATGTAAGCAGAATGTTAACTTCAGGAGTAGTATTAAATTGAACATGTAGGCTGGGATTTTGCAAAGGGCGGTTAAGTGCCCAACTCCATCTGAATACTAACAGTAGCTGTGCCTAACACCCTTAAATCACTTTAAAATACAGCCTTAAATTAACTCTAGTTTTTCAAAATATTTAATATAGTATTGAAATGACATTTTGTTTTGCCCAGGAAAATTGTCAGATTGCATTACATCACCAAATATAATCAATAAATTGTGATGTGTCACAATAATAAACTGTGTCAAGTAACAGTTATTTTAGGACTAAATAATGGCTTTGCCACAAGCCCTGAGTAGGGGAGAGCAAGTGGTTGTGCTGTCCCAAGAGAAGATTATCTGGTCCCTGGTTTCTCCTTGCTTGGCTGGGAGTTGGGAAGCAGAATCTGCACTGGCTTATACTGCTCCAGATTACTTCCCCTGTTGTGCCTGCTCAGTAACCAATGCAATGCACATGAGGGGGTGGAGCGGAATCAAGGTTCTGTCTATTCCTGGCATCTACCCTTGAAGCATGTTGGAGGTGTAGAGCAATACTGCAGAGGGTATTCTTCCTCCCCTGCACAGCTACCCACAAAAAGAGTATCAGTCACAAAGCAGTAAGGGGGTTCTTTGTGCCTGCTTACTCCCCTCTTGGTGCCTCCGGCAAGATTCACAGAATAGCCTTTAAATTGTGAGGCTGGCTTGAAAAGCGGTGTTATTAAACCTGTGCATTGCTACCATTTGCAGGATTTTGTTTTTGTATTTTTAAATGTTCAGTTATCATAACAATTCAGAAGTATATCATCTCAATGTAAACAATTTATTTTGGTACAGTGACTTGAGTAGAACAATGTAATAAGGATTTAAAATGTATGGTTAAAAGCTGTACTGGTAACTGAAAATTAATCTTATAACGTTTGTGGCTGGCAAATTCAGAAAGTCTGATACTGAGGAAAGAGAATTTGGTTTAGAGGAGGGGAAACATCTGATGGGCTTCTCAGCCCAGATGCCATACTGAACTAATCCTCACCTTGGTTATAATGATTAGGACTCCACCTAATAAACATTTCTTCTGCTATCTGACAGTCCCCATAACTTTGTTGTTACTATGTGAAATTATGTGGCTTGCAATGTCTAGTCTGACATGGTTCTCACTGTTGGGCTGACTATTATGTTATGGGTGCTGGCAGAAGGACATATTACATTCTGTTACTTTTTGGGTGCCAAGTTCAGAGGGTGAGGAAAAGGCCAGTAAGGGAAGGAGAGGGACATCAGGTGTTGGTTAATTGGCTGGAAATGAAAATAGGCACAAGAAAGGTAAGAAGTGGGTTGATATAAGATGTAGGATGGAAGGAAGAAGACCTAAATAGTTTTGATAAGCTTTGTACAGCCACATAAATGTTTGGGAATTATATGAGTGAAAACTTTTGACTTTATCGTAAGTAGAGTTGGGAAAATAAAGGGCTTTTCAGTTTGCTTACCTTTTAAAAAAAAAGCGGGAGGGGAAGGGACAGAAAATGCCATTGTTTGGTTAATCAAAAAGTAAAAAATAATTCAGATTGAAACAAATTTAAATATTTCAGTAGCATCAAAACAAAATGTTTCATTTTGACTCTGGAAATGTTGGTTTGATTTTTTTCAGGCATTTTGACAAAAGCAAAAGGAAGGCTTCATAAGATGGCTCCAGAGGGGAGGTGGTGCCTCACTTTTATAAGAATTTGCCTAAGGGTTAGGGCATTCACCCAAGATGTGGGAGACCCAGGCTCAATTTCCGCTTTTTGGTAGGAAGAAGAGATTTGAACTTGGGTCTCCCACATTGCAAAAGAGCATCCTAGACACTTCTGTGGGATATTCTGGTATGAGTCTCTTTCAGTCTTTCCTCTTAGAGCTGCTCCACTTTTTATAAATAATTAAATAGTCACTGTAGCATGTATTTGAACTTGGGTCTTCTACAGCCTAGGCAAGTGACTCAATTACCAGGCTATAGGGTCATTCTCAGTTTTTCATTGGCCCAATGACTATCCATTGTCCAGCCACACTGGGAGAAAGACAGGAGCCAATAACTGTGGTTTATTTAGGCCACAACTTTATTCATGTAAAATATGTGGGAGCACCCAGCAATAAATTGTACTGTACAGGTCAACATAATTTTCTTAATTCTTTACATGTAATCCCCGTCTTGGCCCCAGCTATCTCATAGACTCATAGACTCTAGGACTGGAAGGGACCTCGAGAGGTCATCGAGTCCAGTCCCCTGCCCTCATGGCAGGACCAAATACTGTCTAGACCATCCCTAATAGACATTTATCTAACCTACTCTTAAATATCTCCAGAGATGGAGATTCCACAACTTCCCTAGACAATCTATTCCAGTGTTTAACTACCCTGACAGTTAGGAACTTTTTCCTAATGTCCAACCTAAATCTCCCTTGCTGCAGTTTAAGCCCATTGCTTCTTGTTCTATCATTGGAGGCTAAGGTGAACAAGTTTTCTCCCTCCTCCTGATGACGCCCTTTTAGATACCTGAAAACTGCTATCATGTCCCCTCTCAGTCTTCTCTTTTCCAAACTAAACAAACCCAATTCCTTCAGCCTTCCTTCATAGGTCATGTTCTCAAGACCTTTAATCATTCTTGTTGCTCTTCTCTGGACCCTCTCCAATTTCTCCACATCTTTCTTGAAATGTGGTGCCCAGAACTGGACACAATATTCCAGCTGAGGCCTAACCAGCGCAGAGTAAAGCGGAAGAATGACTTCTCGTGTCTTGTTTACAACACACCTGTTAATGCATCCCAGAATAACGTTTGCTTTTTTTGCAACAGTATCACACTGTTGACTCATATTAAGCTTGTGGTCTACTATGACCCCTAGATCTCTTTCTGCCTTACTCCTTCCTAGACAGTCTCTTCCCATTCTGTATGTGTGAAACTGATTGTTCCTTCCTAGGTGGAGCACTTTGCATTTATCTTTATTGAACTTCATCCTCAGACCATTTCTCCAATTTGTCCAGATCATTTTGAATTTTGACCCTGTCGTCCAAAGCAGTTGCAATCCCTCCCAGTTTGGTATTGTCCGCAAACTTAATAAGCGTATTTTCTATGCCAACATCTAAATCATTGATGAAGATATTGAACAGAACCGGTCCCAAAACAGACCCCTGCGGAACCCCACTTGTTATACCTTTGCAGCAGGATTGGGAGCCATTAACAACTACTCTCTGAGTACGGTTATCCACCCAGTTATGCACCCACCTTATAGTAGCCCCATCTAAATTGTACTTTCCTAGTTTATCTATAAGAATATCATGCGAGACCGTATCAAATGCCTTACTAAAGTCTAGGTATATCACATCCACCACTTCTCCCTTATCCACAAGGCTCGTTATCCTATCAAAGAATGCAATCAGATTAGTTTGACACGATTTGTTCTTTACAAATCCATGCTGGCTATTCCCTATCACCTTACCACCTTCCAAGTGTTTGCAGATAATTTCTTTGATTACCTGCTCCATTATCTTCCCTGGCACAGAAGTTAAACTAACTGGTCTGTAGTTTCCTGGTTTGTTTTTATTTCCCTTTTTATAGATGGGCACTATATTTGCCCCCTTCCAGTCTTCTGGAATCTCCCCCATCTCCCATGATTTCCCAAAGATAATAGCTAGAGGCTCAGATACCTCTTCTATTAACTCCTTGAGTATTCTAGGATGCATTTCATCAGGCCCTGGTGACTTGCAGGCATTGCTGGGACCCTGCCACTCTCTCCTGATATGAGTGCTAAAGGGGCTAGAAAAGGATCATCTCGCCACCTTACCATACTTAGGAGCACGAATCCCCCTTATTCAGCTCCCTGAAGGGATGCTTTTCTTCAAATCCTTCTCCAATCCATTTTATCCAATGACTGTATCTCTTCTATATCAAGTACCTACACTGAATATCTTCCACAAGGAGATGCCAGCAGGTATGCTTGGCTGCTTCCCTCTCACTCTTGCTGAGTTCCCAGATATTCACTGATTCATTCCTTAATATCAGAAAAAAATATATTTGCTCCCCAATCAGAGAGGAGTACCCCATCGTCACTGAATAACTCAGGTGCCTGTTAGATATGTCTGGATGTGGAACATCCAATCCTCCTTCGTTGCATATGATTCCAGACACATTCTTATTCACATACCTCCTGGATTTATCCACCCCAGGATGCTTCATTGCTTCTCGCCACCCCCATACTGCAACATGTAATCCCAAACAATCATCATGCTGGGAAAATATCCTGGATCTGCCCCAAATCCCTCTTAGATCTGTCTATCAAGTTGACCCCCTTATACCTTCCCAAATCATTTTAATCAAGGTGAACAAAAATCATATCTATTGCCTGCTCCTGGGCTGCCATAGAGTGTACAGGGTTCATCAGCTGGTCCCAGAATATTCCCTCCTTGACCTGTTCCCTCTAGAGAGTGTCTAGACTCAGAACTGCCTCACTGCTGAGGCCAATCAGTGAACCTTTGGGCCAAATGTACAAGATTAAGTCCAAACATCCTGTTACCAGCACCTGAGTCCATTCACGTGATCCTGAAGTAAGAAATAAACAAAGAGTTTAGCACATAAATTACTCTCCTTAACCCAGGGTGCCAACCTTGTATGCATTTGGATGCCACCACTGGTAAGTTTGATTTATTGGGCTCCTATTTCAAGCTGTGCTGTGGGTATAACCAATGCAATCCTGCATTAGCTCACCAGGGTAACATCAACAATATGCATTCTTTGACATGACCACAAACTGAATTTTCATTCTCCAAGGTAACTCCCTTTCCCAGGAATGAAAGTGGCACCTGCACTAAGCAAGTCCATATTGCTTTGACTGCGAAAATCCCAGCCTCCTCCATGCTCTTGTAGTATTATGACTCTCCTTGTGCCCCGTAAGTTGTTTTTCGACAGTCTGCAAGTCAGGCTGCCAGGTCACTCCCACCTTCCTGAATTCCAAAGCCCTGTCTATAACTTTCCTTGCTGAAGCCCTCCTTAGCACAGATAAAGTCAGTCACTCCAACGGATCCCACCAGCCTTCCCCACATTCTTGTAGCATTACAACTTGCCTTGCTACCCCTCATTGGCTTCTTGACACTCAGTTAGAGAGTCAGATCTCTCCTGCAGATCCCCAAAGCCCTATCCATAGGTGCTGGAACAAGGGTTGCTGGGGGTGCTGCCACACCCCCTGGCTTGAAGTGGTTTCTAGCATGTACAGGGGTTACAGTTTTGTTCAATGGCTCTCCACACCTCCACTATACAAATTGTTTTACCACCCCTGGCCCTATCTAAATCCATCCTTATAAAAACCCTTATTAAATCTGATAGCGAAGTGAAGTAAATTCTCCTAAAATTGGTCAAAAAAAAATCAGGCTTCCCAACGTCTCACTGCACCCAAATTGTCTCTTTCCGTGGTTCTCTACAACAACTCTCAAATTCTACCCACCTCATACTCCAAGTGACTTAAAGCTCTATGTGGACCCATGCCTGAATCACCTCCCTAGCCCTAATTTCATTTGTGTAGGTAGTCACTGCCACTAGGACAGGAAAGAGTTATGCTCCCATCCCTCCCCAGATCCAGTGAACACTGCTCAGTTATCATGTCTGACCTCTGGTACCCCATCCTTCCTCCAAGGAAACACTGACTAGGTTTGTCCAACACTCAGAAAAAAAACCCTCTTAATTTTCCCTCAATAAATGGGATCTGCCATGACTGAGGAAGTGTAAAACATGCATCCCAAGGGCACCACCTGGGGTGTGAAATTAAAGATGGCTAAGCATGTAGTTCATGCAAAGTAATCACCGATGGCTCTGTTCTCCTAGCCGACTCCCTCCATCCTGCCAATTTATTAACAGGGAATGGAGTTATCTGCCTGCCTCTAACTTGTCTCCAGACAAGTGAGTTGCTGGTTGGGGGTGGTGGTAGTTGTATTTTCTTTTGCTAACAGCTCCTAACCTACCAGACAGAGTGCAATGAAGTCAGGCTTGCATTTTCTTTTGAATCCACTTGCTGCAAACAAAAATGAATCCAGGTGGCCCACCACATGCAAAGCTAGTCTTAAGTTACATCTGGGCTTCAATTACTGTACTCACTATCAGGTGGGGAAGGGATTCATGCCTCCTCTCCCCACTTGCTATGGCATGCCTTTCTGGGGTGGTTGTCTCTCCCCCTGGGCTACACGTGTAAGGAAAATATCTCCCCTCTTTAGGGTTAAGGGTATGTTTCTTCCCCAAGAACACTCCTTATCTCCACCACAGTGTGTGCTGTGAGTCAGGGTCCCTTGACTGAGCTGTCCCCTAAAATCCAGGGCTGACTTCTTTTAATAGTTCCCAGTTATAGGCCACAGCTTCCCAATTGCTGCACAGGTATCTTGGATGCCGGGCCTCACTTTCCGCAATTTCCACTAAAATTTTGGCCAGCGACACCCTGGACTGTGCTTCAGGTTCCCAAATGTCAGCTAGGAACTTGGCCACAGCCACCTTGGGCCATGTCTCATTTTCCCTAAATTTGGTCTCAAATGTCTACTGGCAGCCACCCTGAGCACTGCATGAGTTTCCCCAGTTGCAGTTTTCAATATCTACTGGGAGCTTGGCTGCATCAACTCTGAACTGTACCTGTTTCCCCAGTTTTGGTCCCCTATTTCTGCTGGAATCTTGACCATATCTATCCCACACTCCTGGCTCCTATTCCAAGGGCTATAGTTTCTCCATTTTTATTCTCCAATTTTGGCTAGAGTCTTGGCCACAACAACTTTGAATGATGCCTCAGTTTTACCAGATTTGGTATTCAAATTGGGCTGGAGTCTGGGCTGCAGCCAACCTTGAGCTGTTCCTCTGTTTTGGCAGGATTCTTGGGTAAGGCCACCTTGAGATGTGCCTCAGTTTCCCCAGTTTCTGTTACCTGAGGATGTGGTTGTCCTACCACATGCCCCCTCCTTGTAGGGGAAGGTCTCTCAATGATCTTTGCCCCCTTTCCCTAAGTTCCTTCTCTGAGCTGGATATGAGGTGCTTGATCTGTAACACTCTGCCTTCTGGGGAGACCCAGGCTTTGCTGTTTGTCCTCCATTCCAAACCCCCATGTAGCCTGCAGAGTGTCTATGGGATTGCCTGACTACTCTTTAATGTGTGGACTCTATAACCTATGGAATCCCAGGCAAGAAACTCCAAACTCTGGACACATGCCTGTATTTCCCCTGCTCTCCTTCTTGCCCTTCAGAGCTCTGTTGTGGTGGGGAGAGCCGATCTGCCACCCTGTCTCCCCCCTCTCCCAAGAGGGGCCACAACATCTTGGAAGAGCACAGCCAGTCATTCTCTCTCACTCATCTTGATGCTTCCCTACTAGCTGCCACACAGGACTCCATCCCATCCTTACTGGAGGGGCAGTTCTGGGGTGAGAAAGAGGAAACTCTCCCTCCTCTCCAGGACCCTGACTCTGCACTCTCACTTTCTGCCTGGATCGGTTTCCCTCTCCTCTGTGCTAGGTACCCTAACCTTGCACGTTCTCCCATGTGCTTGGCCTCCCTTATTCCCAGGCCATGCTAGTTAGGATTTCCCCCTCCCACTGCCATGCTGCTGTGGTCAAAGAAAAAGCGGCACCATCCCAGAGGGCTCTCAAACTGAGTGGTATTGCACTCTGGCATACAAGGTCAGAGTGCCAATCAGGTTGGCCTAGTGGCCTTTCTGTCATGATGGAGGGTGGCCAAGCCAACCCAGAGTGGGCCTGCAACTCCTCGTGCCAGATTTTAATGATCGCTGCAGAGAGCCAGGTCCAGCCTTGCTGCACAGGAACCGAGTCACTGGGCTCACTGTCCATCTGGGACCTTCCCTCTATGGTCAATTTTTTTGGAAGGGTGGGGCCCTCAGTTTCAGATTTTGTTGTGAGCCCCAAAAATGCTCTCTGCTGCCCGGCTGTGGTGAGCACATGCAGGCACCAGAGCAGCAGCAGCAGTTGCCAGCCTGGTCCAAGTGAAAGAGTGCTTTAGGTGGACTACACAGGGTACAAATACACCTGCCCTCACCTGGTCCAGCTGCTCTTCCTGGAGACTTCATAGAGGTGAAATTTCCCCTTCCTCCTCTCTGTTACCAGTTGCAGGTGGAATCCTTAAAGGGGCAACAATCCCCTTTCTCCCAGCCAGCTAGACGAAGACCCACTACATAAAATTGCAGTGAGAATGCCACTGTCATTCATAGTGGCAATCCATAGTCATCTGTGTGGCTTATCCCCTGGGCTAAAGCTTACAAGGAAAGCAGCACCAATATCACCTCTTCCTTCTGTTCCTGCAGCCATTTTGGGAATCCTTCCCTTTGCTTTAAAAAAAAATACCTGAAAATTTAAGCAAATGTTATGGGTTGAAATGAAAATATTACCAAAACATTTAGACCTTTTTGGTTCAGTCTAAATTATCTGGCAAACTTGACATAAACTCATTAATAGTTTTGGTGGCCCTGAAATGGCATTTTTCAGCAAATAAACTATTCATCTGAAAATATTGCCTAGCTCTATTCATAAAATAGTTTCAAGTTTTATTTTTAATAGATGAATAGTGATGATGGCAATGAAACATGATACACGTCCTCTCTTACATGTGCAGAACCAACATGCCCAAACTGGAAAGAACAATGGTCAGATATTTTTGTTAAGTGGAAAATTACTTGATTATGTATCCAGTTTAAAAGCAAGAATTTTATCAAAGAAGCTACACATTTTTGACCACTGATGACGGAGGACAGATTAACTTTTGATCAAAATGCAATAAACTAACCCTTTTTGGAGGTTAAAAATATTAACTTAAAAAACATACAGAAAGCTTGCACTTTCTCACACTGTCGTGACCAGAGCCAGGAAAAGTGTAAATAATGAGAGAAGCAATTCTCACACTAGTTGCTATTTAGCCAGTACATAAAGTTCTTCTGGAAATCCCAAAAGAAAGCATTCTCTTGTGAGTTTTCCAGGCAAAGGAGGCTTAAATAAGCTTTTGAATGCTTATTTTAAGCAAACTTTTTAAAGTTACTCTCACCACTGTCAATGCCTACTGCAAGTGTAATAAAAATAGTGGAAAATACAGAGACCCTTTCATTCCATTTCTTACCTTTCCGTACTTTGTTTGGAAATGCTGGTTAAGAATTTGGAAAATTGTTTGGAAGTGTACAGTCTGAGATTTGTAAAACATTGTAGGAGAGGAAACTGTCTGATTTCATCCTGGCTTGATCAGTTACTGTTTAAAATATTACATGTTTGAATAGATTTATACGTACTAATATATTTGCTGACAATACTGATCAGTGGGCACACTGTTATCTGATCTTTTTATCATCACTTTTGCTTTCTTATTCAGAAAGAAGAGCCTTTTCATGCTTCTGAGTTGTCTTTATAAGCAGTCTATTGCAGCCTGCAGTTCTTACTTGCCTTGCATCTCTAGAGAAATATTATGAGACATGAAGCCTGTTTACTTCCTTTCAAACCTTTTTGTACTGACAGAGACTGCCCTTTTCCAGATGTCTATTTTATTCTTCCAACTGTGGCAACTGTTTAAAGGTTAGGGGAATCATAAATGCAAGTAGACTACTTGCTAGCCATATAGGGCATGAAGGTCAGTATGGCTTCCCACAATGGGACTGCAATTTCCCATCAGGCACTTTAGCAATCTGATCTGGTTGCCGTCAGAAAAGTCAATATTTGCATTCTGTTGAATATGCATGCTCACCACTGTTTGGGAGAAGGACTGCTTGATATCAGCACTTGTATGATTATCTTGTTTTCATTCACAAGATACTATCTGCAAATCCTCTAATGATCCAAAGACAACACCGTAAGGGGTTATAATATTATTAGAATTAACTCTTTTTTTGCTATACCAAATAAACCAGGTTTAGCATCTTTTTTCCTAAATCAACTAGAGCACTGAAAGGACAGCTTGAGGAAACACACAAAAGAACACTGTTTTGTTCATAGACTGCTAGGTTCACATTCGGCAAGGTAGTGGCTATTATTGGAGTTTATGGAATGTTAATATATTGCTTCACTCGGGGTCTTTGAACCAGACTGAGCATGCAGAAGCATTAGTTTATAGATAATTCAGCAGTCCAAGAGGACTAATGATGTTTTTGAATCACTGATTATTTCTTCCAATTTTCTAAGCTTCCATTTTGGTGGTGGTGGTCATTATTTGTTGGATTCCTGTAGCTCCTAGGGGCCCCGGTCTTTGACTAGGACTCCACTGTGTGAGACACTGTATAAACACTGAACAAAAAAAATAGTCCATGTTCCATAGAGCTTACAATCCAAATATAAACAAGATGGATACAGACAAAAAAAAAACACAAAAATATAACAAAATGGGCAGCATGATAGGTGGTGGTCTCAACACATCACCAGCTTAATCAATGTCAAGTTTTTTTGCCTCAAAGCAAAAAGAGAGTTTTCAGGAGGATAATGAGGTAATGTTGTGGATATTTACAAAAATAAAACTTCTCTCAAGTGCAAGGGGCAGCATGGAAGACATCACAAAGATGCTTGTTTGAAAATTTAACAAATGGGCAGTGGAGGTTGACATCTGGGGTTAATCAGAGATGAGAGTTGACTTTTTAATGCTGAATGAGAAATGATAGGTAGGATGGGATAGGTCGTGAAGGGCCTTGAAAGTAAAGACAAGTAGCTTATATTTGATATGATAGAGAAGAGAGGAGCTAGTGAAAGGATTCAAAGAGAGCAGTGACATGATCAAAGCAATGGACTAAGAGAAAATAATAGGGCAAGATTGCATTTGTCAAGGCAGTGAAAAGGATGTTGCCATAATCAAGATACAAGAGGATAAAAGTAACTTTATAATTTTTTATCTCTTCCTAATCTATCTATCTATATTATAGCTAAGACAGATATGGCCAAATAATGATATTTACTCTTGATGTGCAGTCATGCTTTATAGACTATGAAGCCACATGGAGCCACACTGATTTTAGTGGCTCTGTACAAGGATGTGGGGATCTGCCTGCATAGATAGGGCTTAACTCAGTTAACTGAAACCAGAGCACATCACCATTTCTGAAACTGAGTTTTCTGAGTAGGCTAAATTATCCTCTTTTATGGTAAATGGCCCTCATTATTTCAGCTTTCATCTAGGAATCTTTTGACGGGCCTGATTAAAACAAAAAAAAGATCATCCTGCAATTATCATTTCACTTTTCCAAAGAATTCACAAAGATACAGAAGAAATAGAGAACATGCATTTGCCAGATTGTTCACATATAATTTGGACAGTAATGAATGGGAATCAGTCATTTAAAAGCTTGCAGTCTGTTTTTACTGCTTCAGCTCACAAATATACTCTTGCTTTCCAAATAACACGAGGCATCCAGTCATACGACATTGTGAAGCCACATGCCAACAGTACCATTTTTGTCTGACAGTTTCTAAATCCTTTACTGAGCTGAGCTTGAGAGTATTCTCACAGTGAGTATTAGATGATACTGTCTCATAAGGCAAAGGGCTACATAAATTGTAGTGCCCTGGCACTTAAGAATCTCTAATTACACTGGTCTACAATTTTTGAGAAGTCGTCTGCTTCAGAGATAAAATGTGATATTTATAACATATTTTGATGTGCTGAATTCAAATATGACAATTAAAACAACTGATTGGCTACTGTTTCTAAGATATTTAAGTTTTTACATTTTATGTTTATGTATATTGTGTAGATAGTAGAGTTTTAAACATAAATTGTAAACCTAGGTCTTTTCATGTGTTTATGGTTGCTTTACATGATAATATTTCACCTGTCCTGTTTATGTAACACTTTAAAAATCAGCAAAAGGGTTATATAAATAAAATTTATTATGAAACAAAAGGCAAAAAACTATTATATACATAGTTTAGTCCTATTCAGTGTCTACTCAGCGCTTCTTGGCTTGTCTCTTGTATTCATTAAATGGAGCATCTCTTGTCACTGTCCAGCAATAGTCTGCAAGCATTGATGGGCTCCGTTTGCCCTGATAGCCTGCCAGGAGATTCCACGGCTGTAGTCTGGAGCCCAACAGCTCTGCCTTACTCTTGGGTAGTTCCAAATCCCTGACAAGGTCATTCAGTTCACCTTGTGTTATGAGGTGTGGTTCAGAGAAGGATGGGAGAAAATGTGGGTCCTGTGACATTGATGGTTCAGGACCAGAAGTTTCATCCTCTTCCTCTTCCTCGTCTGACTCAAGTGAGAATGATTCTGGTGCATCAGGAACCGGCAGTCCTTCTCCGTGGGATACCGGGCGTATAGCTGATGGAATGTTTGGATAATGCACAGTCCACTTTTTCTTTTTTGACACACCTTTCCCAACTGGAGGTACCATGCAGAAGTAACAATTGCTGGTATGATCTGTTGGCTCTCTCCAAATCATTGGCACTACAAAAGGCATAGATTTCCTTTTCCTGTTCAACCACTGGCGAAGATTTGTTGCACAAGTGTTGCAGCATATATGTGGGGCCCACCTCTTGTCCTGATCTCCAATTTTGCAGCCAAAAGAAAGGTGACAGGCTTTCCTAACCATAGTGGTTATACTGCACTTTTGTGATGCAAAAGTCACTTCACCACAAACATAGCAGAAGTTATCTGCACTGTTCACACAAGTACGAGGCATCTCTGCTTACTTTGGCTAAACAGAAATGTGTCCCTTTGCAAAATCAAACACTGACAAAGAAGAGAGCACGACACTGTATGATTTCTAGAGCTAATATAGGGCAATTTGTTCAGCAGCGTGATGTAAGCTTCGTTATGATTGCATCATCCATGACTTCTAGGAATAACATGATGCAATTCATATCATGTATGACGCAATACCAGCTTCAGATTGCACCATTCATTGTTTTGCCTCAAAAGCAAGTACTGTCCAAACCCAGTCATAGATTTATTCATAGATCCAGTCAAAGATGTATTTTCGTCATTTCTGGTTTAAATTGAGATCCATTCCCTTTATAACTCACTTATCCTCCGCCATTCCCAAGTCAAGGGTCGTATATACTGACCCAATAGCATATCTTGAAAACTAGAGCCAATCAACAATTTTAAGCATCATTTTCGTTCTCAGTGACCCAGAATTAGTAAAGTTTGACTACATTTATTTCAGACGCTTTTTGGCTGTAGAGCAGTGTTATTAAACAGGATTTCATATGTTCTTCTACAAGGAATTTTTACCTCACTTCAAAGTAACTATCAACATCTTATTTTTTTTGTAAACTGTCATTTCAAATAATTAAGGGCCGGTTTGTGGCGTACCACCTTACCCACACTAATGACAATGCAAAAGGGGTGCAGTCCTCATGAGGCATTCTGACTGACCATCCCTGGGGGCTTCCAGGGAATGCTGAGGTGGCTGTTCTGCTATTCTTGGAGAGAGTGCCCTAGAAACTGACCTCTTGGTCTCCAGCCACTCCCACTGGTGGTAGGGATAGGCTTGGAGCAATTGGTCTACCTTCATTGGCCTTTCTCTCTCCCTTTTTGTGAAAGCTTCAGCTATCAGTGGCTCTAGCCATACATACTGCCTGTGCTTCCCAGCCGCCCTGTGGTCAGGGATGTATGGTTCCTTTCCTCCATTCTGTGTACCCATGCAAAGCCAGCCACATTCTGTCACTAAAATGGAAAGCAAGAGAGAGAATTCTGAGAGAGCAATGTTATATTACAGTATATTACAAAAAGATTAAAAATAAGGGCTCTATCCTCCTCCCATTTTGAAATCAAAGAACTTCCATCAGTATGAACAGAAGCAGGATTGGGCCCCAGGTAAGCTTAATGAACCAGACTCTGAGAGATTCTGAACTCCATCAACTCCTTGGCACCTCTTTTGATTTTTATCCAGTAATTTTTAATTAATAAAGAATCTGATTCAATTTTGCTATACAATATAATTACCTCCATAATTTATTTTTGGTTATTTTCTACAGAGAGAATGGGTAGTATAGCTGATAAACATCTCCCCCAGCTTGTTGAAACCATAAAATCTAGTGCAACTCCAAATTATATAATACAATGCAAATTTAAACTTAAAAAACATTTTCTGAACTGCCTGCTTAAATTCTGAAGATGAGTCTTAAAAGGCTTTGACATATGACTGGTTTCAGCCAGGCAGCTCTCTCTATGTTGTTGTCTCTCCCCTCCCCCACCCCCACCTCAATTGTTGTGTGTGTTTGATTTTAGCCATAAAACAAAAGGACTGCATCTTTGACCAGCACAAAATTAGGAGATACCAATACCCCACCACCTAACAACTACAAAAGATGGGAAAACAAAACAAAATCACATATTTTGCAATTTCATCATTCAATTTAATGAGAAGCTGTAATACAGCATTTCTGCCACCAAGTGGAGCTATATGAGATTTAAATTGGCATCACTGCCATGATTCCTAGATGGCATCTTCCAGCAGTAGGCAAGTACTGTTGGTTTCACCTAGGCCTCAGAACCAATAGGTAAGCAGTTCCAGAAAATAGGAGTTCCCCAGGTATCTCTTTGTAATATAATGACTAAGATAAGGGAGAAAAATAGCTTGGCATTATGCACTAGGGAGTTAGTTGCCTCTGTTTTTCTTTCAAATTTGACAGTAGACTTTGGAGAAGGATTTTAGTATAATTAGAATGTCCTTCTGGTTTAACCGTTCATTGGTTGTAGCTGGCAGGCTGTCTCAGTCTCAGTATAGGATTGCTACTTCAAAAGTGAGTGCAGAAATACTAGCTGTCTGGCCTACTAAGAAGATCCAGTATCCAAATCTTCACAGTGAGCATGAGAATTCTATTGATTTGCATGGAAGGGGGGGGGGGGAGAGCTGTTCCGCCTTCTAATTTAAATATATTCAGAACTTGTGAATATATATATAGGAATTAGGGAAATAGTGGATGAAGATTTCCTGTTAAACAGCTGGAAGGGAAACCTTTGATGTGGAAGGCAATGATAGAAGGTAAAAATCTAGTTTCACCATAGAGCGCTCAGTCAACAAGCAGTAGCTGATACTTCCCACCAGGGAGCACAAGTGCATATGCAAGTGTAACCCACGTGCTTACAGGGTGTGGTGTTGTGGCACCAAGACCACTTAGAGAGAGAGTAAATGAGTCTGCTCTACAGCCTTCACTTTTAGCTCATGCAGTAGAGGCTCATGCACTAAGCTCCAGAGGTCCCTGGTTCGATCCTCCCACCAACAACCAGGGTCGGCGTTACATAAGGATCACACAAATGTTTCAACCTGTCCCTGGGATGGAGGCCCTATACATGGGGACCCACTGCTCCTATAGTTGGCCAGCATTGTCTGAACCAGTTCTGAATATATCTGATCTTCCAGCAATCCCTTGGAATTTTGCCCCAGTACATATACTTTATTCCGTTTCCATGGCACCTAGTTATGCCCCCTGTATCATCTCATGTTTTACCAACTCAATAAAATGCTGTACATGTAACGTATCCATGGACTCTTACTGTCTATATTATCTGAATGCTTTATAATCATTAATGGATTTTAGCCCAATAATACTTCTATGAGGTAGGGAAGAATTGTCCTCTTTTTACAAATGGGGAACTGAAGCTGATTATATGAAGGCTATGACATCGCTAGAATTGAACCTACATCTCCTAAGTCCTAGTCTATTTCCTGATCCACTAGACCATCATTCTGCCCTAAGCAAGGCCCTCCTTATTATCCAAGTATCTGACTAAGTACCTGAGCAAGTCAGTGTGCATTTAGGTGCCAAGACTCTGACTTTTGTGTATACATGGACTTCTAAAACATGGCAAAATAGTGAAACAGAGAGGAGAAAAAGAGGAGAAATTGAGGCTGAAAGACATTTTCTTGAAAGGAAAATTGAAACTATTTTGCATGTGTAGCTTTATTTTGTTTAGCGTTTAAAAGATAGATCAGGTGAGGAAGCATTTTAGACACTGGGTGTTTTTCCTTCTTTTATTTTCTGTCTTCAGCAGATGCTGCTTTTCTCCTGTTGCTTCAATGTCTGATTTTTGTTTTGTTTAGTTTTTTGGTCTCCTGCTCACTTCCCTCCCCCTCTTTACATTTTGGTGTCTCTTCTTTGGAAGTAAAGAAGCAAGTGTGAGAGGCTTTTGTTTGTGGGGCCAAAAAGTTCAGCCAGCCCTACACTAAATGAATAAGAAGCAAGTGATAAATAAAGAAACAATTCATTTCCCCCTACTAAATAATGAAAGCCATATAATGAAAAATAAACCATTTCATTTTATGTTGTTTGAAAAATAGATAATGAACTAATTTCTGGTTTTTATATTAGTCTATTAACCAAAAATTCAGATCTGATCTCATCTTCTCTTCAGCCATCACAACCCACGGTGATTACAAAAAGCTGAGTTCTTATCTTCTCAGTCTTAACAACCAGAAACATTTTACACTCTGTATATTCCATTTAAACCCATTACAAAATCTATAACTTAAGAGAAAGTGGGTGCATATAACTGCATGTCTTTTCTTTGTTAAAACAGTCTTTCTTTACTTTTTCTTTTTGTGTAGTGAGTAGGAGTAAGTAGGAGAACTTGAGAAAGGTAGAGGTGAATTTGGCTTCTGATTAGCAGCAAATGAGTTTTGTTTGCTACCTCCTTAAATACAAACTTGTTTTTGTTTTTTGTTTTGTTTTTGCAAATGTCTCTGGATAGTTGATAGACTAGAATTTTATGATTATAACCCCCTGCTGGAGGCCTCTGGGTCCTGCCACACCCATCCCAGGAAAGGAGCCACTGCTAAGTACTCCCAGCACCCTAAAGAGACTGTGCAAGAGGCAGTCAATCAGGGAAAGGCTTCAGTGCTAGCCAATCAGAAAGGCTGCAGGGAGCAGCCAATCAAGGCCCAGGAGGGCTATATAAAAAGAAGCTGCAGATTTAGTCAGTCAGATCATTGCTGGAGTTAGAGGAGTTCAGATGGTACTCCTGGCTGTTTAAAGGGAACTGCAGCCCTATAGACAGCACAGTGCAGACAGGGGCTGGGGGAGTGAGAATGAGCTTCTGGCTGCTTGCTGGGCCTGAATGAAAAAGAGCCCTGAGTGAAGGGTAACACATCAGTGAAGGCTGGGGCTGCAGGGAAGTGGTTCAGGGAGCTGAAGGCATGGGGCAAGGTGGTTGGCTGCTACTCTTAGGGCCCCTGGGCTGGGACCTGGAGTAGTAGGTGAGCCTGGGTCCCCCCCATAGACTACTGGGGAACTGGTTGACTCTGGGACCGAAATAAACCTTTGGAAAGGGAACTGAACTGTTAAGAAACCCAGCTGTGGGCCAGAGCAGACCAGAGAAGGCAAAATTATTGCCTCCACAGAGGAAGCCCTGCTGGTGCGGCCCACTGCCAGAGCCAGGACTGGTTCAAAGAGTGCAGATGCACCTAACCAGAAGGGGTGCACTCAAGAGAGGTGGGTGCTACTCCACTATAACCGTACATTAGCTTTTTTATTGAATCAGCATAACAGAACATTTTTAAAGATTAACAGGTTAGAATTCCATAAGAACGGCCATATGAGATCAGACCAAAGTTCGATCTAGCCCAGTATTCTCTCTTCCAACAGTGGCCGATGTCCAGTGCCCCAGAGAGAATAAACAGAACAGGCACTCATCAAATGATCTATCCCCATAGAGTTTTAGGCCCTTTACAGATGTGAATTCTCAGCTTGAAGTCAATGGCTTTTTTTCCTATGCATGAGTCTTGGTGCTACTGGTTATATGGGGCTTAATCTCTAAAGAAGCTGGACTTGCAAAATCCCAGTTAAGCCACTGGGAGATGCAATGCTCCTAACCTCATAAGATTAATCTTGTGTCTGAATGCTGGCAATAAGATCCAGGAAGGAAATCCAGTTCTCAACACCCAGGGGCTAAAAGTTGGAAAACTTTAAAAACATAATACAGTGCTTTTTGTTATTTTGGTT
Source organism: Gopherus evgoodei (assembly GCF_007399415.2). Classification (NCBI taxonomy): domain Eukaryota; kingdom Metazoa; phylum Chordata; order Testudines; family Testudinidae; genus Gopherus; species Gopherus evgoodei. The sequence goes on from NC_044326.1 coordinate 77,919,629, forward strand.
TCCTCTAACTCTTCTCAGGCTCCCTTTTTCTGATATTGGTAGAGACTATTAAAAGGAGTACTATTGTGGCTGTTAGGCTAAGGCACTAACCTACCTTGACATTTTTTCTACTGAAAAGGTCTTGTCTTAAATATATTTTTCTTCTTCCATATACTTCTGGATAGTTGTTAAAACAAAACAAAACTAGGAACAATGTATGCTGTGCAAGCACATTTGTTTACTATTTGCTTTTAAAAAATCTTTCTTAATTTGTTTCCTTTTTATCTAACAGTAAGGCACATGTTATCAGTTAAATTGTCACTTGTATCATCTAATATAAATAAAAATGATGAGAGATTTCTAAAGCAAATATTATAATAAAAGAAGTATTCAGGTACAGAAGTCAAACAGTTTGACCTATCACTCTAGATGAAGTCACTTACATAGATTCTATTCATTACCATTAAAAAAACCCCCAAATTCCTAGAAGTGCCCATACCTATAATGAATAACTGTACTTTTATTGTTGAAGATCTTGTCCTCCTTCCCTATTATTTTATCCCCAGATATTCTCACATAAAAATGAGATTGTCATTTCTTTAGGATAGGACCCGTATCTATTTGTCCTTTAAAGTGCTTATCATACTTTTGGATTCTGTAGTTAAAGACACACACACTCCTTTTAAATTATTCAAATACCCAATAGGATTTACTAGAGATGCTCCCCAAAGACATGAATATCATAGCTTATTGCTTGATAGTAAATCTACACTTTCTTTTTGTACATTGTTAACAAAGCTGCAGCGTACTGTTAATTCATAGTACATTATTTCCTGCATTTGCTGTAATAATGCCTATAACATAAGTATTATCTTGACTGCAGTCTGTAAATATCACCAACAGAGTGACATGTGTTAAACATACAAACTCATATTGAGATGTTGTCATAAACAGACAGTTAAGGGTGAAGAAGTTCGTCTAGTCTAGCTGACACCTGACCAGAGGAACCAATGGGGGGACAAGATGTTTCAAGAGGAAGGAGGGAAGTTCTTCTTTTGTTCTTTCTTTAAGTTCTGTGTCAGAGTGTAAAGATCCAGGAATCACCCAGGGCAGTGAGTATTAGAGAAGGAATTAATTAGCTTATGTTTATTTCCTTTTGTGACTTTGTCTTTTTGCGTAAGAGGGATAATAAAATTGGCTTTTCTTTTGTGTAACTAAAGTTTTTGCCCAGGGGAACATCCTCTGTGTTTTGAATCTGTTGTCTGTGAGAGTAGTTTGCATGTTAATCTCTCAGAGATATTTCTTTTACCCCTTTTCTTTAATTAAGTCTTCTTTTTAAGAATCTGATTGATTTTTTCCTTGTTTTAAGATCCAAGGTGTTGGATCAGTGTTCACCAGGAAATTGGTGGAGAAGTCTCTCAAGATTACCCAGGGAAAGATTACAGTATTTGGGAGGGAGAGATTTTTTTGGGGAGTGGGGGGGACAGAGTTTCCCAAATGACTCATAAACAGCTGTTTTAAACAATTTGGGTGATGGCAGTAACCAGACCTAGGCTGGTAATTAAGCTTAGGGGTTCTCATGCAGGTCCTCACATCTTTTCCCTGTAAAGTTCAGAATGGGGGTGAAACCTATGACAGATGTCTTGAGGAGATGTCTAGAGGTTCTCTTTTGTAGTAATTGTGGGTCTTGGTGATTGTGTTCATAGAGTGTGCATTTTAATTGCTAACGTAAATATTTGTTGAAACTTCATTTAAGCTTATGCAATATGTTACCATACTAAGCAGCTTTGGCAAAAGATGAGGAATGCAGCCTTCATCAAGAAGACAGATTGACAATATGTGCTTTTGTTCACACTTTGTAATTGTTTTATAGCTTCAGAAGTCTGTATATTATCAAAATGGTTTAAAGCTGGACTACGTTCTAGATAAACTTGTATACTAAAGGTTCTAACCCATTTATTATTTTGGCAGATTTGGCTTCTCTTTTTTTATGAAGGAAAAAATAAAATTACAAAGCAGAATGAGTGGCTTTTCCTCAGCAAGGAAAATGGTGTAAAATCATAGTAGTTAGTGATGGAAAAGTCCTATTAGATCATAAACTTCTCTGTCCTGTAAGGGCAAGACGGAGCCCCTCAACAGAGGACATATCAGATATTAATTGATACTATTCTGAATCTTAGCAAAAATGCTATTTGGAAAGTTATAATCCTAGTTAAATATAATGTACTCTCACACAACAAGATAAGTACAATATAGTAAGACAAGAGAGCAGTATATATTCATACAACATCGGTGCTAATTTCTCTGATCCTTAAAGATTATTCTGAGCCCCCTTTCCACCCATTGGAGAATTCTCTCGTGCACCATGCCCCTCTTGTCTCTCTTCTCCCTGCTGGTCCTTGAATGACCAAATGGCTGGTATAGGTTATTGGCAGTTGCTGTAGAATAGAGCAAACTGCTCTGTTTCTCACTATGGACCTGGATGCTGCCCAGTGGCTGCAGAATTGGAGGAGTATAAAGGTGGCTTAAGACTGCCTTTGCTCCCTCACCTGACTTTGCCAAGTGCAGCTCAGCTGGCCTAGAGAATCCAGGCCCCAGATTGTAGTAATTTACTTTTTTTCAAGTAATATTCATATAAAATGTTACATTGACAATACCTTGCTATTTTTAAAACCAAATATTTAATCTGTTGTTTACTGAAATGTTCTAATACAGTAGATAATATGATGTGATTTTTTTTATGTAGGAGTAGCTTATTAAAGTTGGGACTTCCTGTCTATTAGAAATTCAATTTGTCCCTCTTCAATTGACCAAAACACAGTCAATGCATATGGAAGTTCTCATGTTTGCTTCTCTGCCAAAGGAGAAAAGTCTTTTATAAAGCTTGGCCTGGAGTGAATTGTACAAGGCATTTAATAATGTGCACTAATTTAAACATGGAGGCATTTTACCAAAGTCTTTTTATTTTCAAATGTCCTATCAAAAATTGTTTGGCTTCACTATAATGAGATGCCAGACACAAGGGTCCTGCAAAAGGATATAGAACTCCTACTTTGCATCTTGTTACCAAGTACCTGTACCGTACATATTTAAACCATGTATGAAGGTGTAGTTTATAATTATTACTAAGTCATACCAATAAGTGGATTATATTATCTTTAACTAGGATATGAAGGAGATTGGAGCCTCTCTTAAGAACATAAGGAACTAGGGTTTAGGACAGAGGTCCTGCAGCAAAAAACAGAGGTACAGCCAACCGTGGACAAATTTGTAGGCTGAAGTTTCTGTTGTGTTTTTGTTTTAGGTAGCAAAAAAGCCAAGTTCCCAGGATGAGGGTAAATCTTGGCTTTTTTCAATGTGCTCATACATTGTTCAGAGCAGAGTAGGAACTTCTATATACTCCAAATGTATTTTTCTTGTTTGGCCTCAAACAGCACTGGTGCCTCTAACATTGTGGGAAATTCTAGGATAGTATTTTTAAATTACTCATTTCATATCTTCTGAACCTAAAATGACTGTGCATGGTCTGATTTCAACAGTACAGTCCTGATATTAGATCAGACTAAGATAACAAGGCTAACCTGTATACATTGTGATTAGGAAGAGATACTAAGGAAAAATGGTCTAATAAACAGAGCAGCAGGCTGAGCCAGGACCTCCTGAGTTCTAACCCTAACCCTAACCCTAACCCTAACCCTAACCCTAACCCTAACCCTAACCCTGGCTTTGCCACGCTGTGTGGCCTTACCCCTACCCTTACATAGCACCTATTACACAATATGTGATTTGCTTTATATCCACCAGGTGTAATATTAGGTGTAATATGTAATATTTTTCATTTTCCAGATGGGAAAATTGAAGTTCTCAGATGTTATTTTCTCCAGACCATGCAGCAAGTCAGAGTCAGTGCCTCTGCATTTTGGGAGATAAAGAGAGCAGAATAACACAGGGCAAAAACAATATTGCTTTCTGCATATCAGCTTTGCTCCTTTCCACAGAGTCCAGAAGATACATAGACAGTTGTTGTGTCTTGACAGAGGGTGGCACTTGTTGGCGTGACCAGAGATATGGTTAGGGATGAAGTTTACTTCAGTTTTTGCCTGGCTGGAAGATGGTAAACTTGGGATCCTGATGTGATGTTCAGGGGCATGGATCCACCATAAGCGGGTGTATATCTCACATCATTATTTGTATTTTTGCAGATGTAGGCTCTGTAGCGGTCTTATTCTCAACTCCATAAAGTAAATGTTATGTTTGACATATCCCCAGGTTGCCTTTTCTGAAAGATGCTGTGGAATAATGGTATTCAAGAACTATGTTTCCCTGCCAAACTCATTCAAACTTTATGGATTCTTGCTATTAGCTCACTCTTCTTTGCATCAAAATACATTCTAAACACTTGTATGATCCTGAAATGTGTTTAATAAATAAAGCAGCTGAATTTGACATGGCTTTCATTGTATTCTGGTGAGTATCTCTGGGATTTTATTACAGACTGACAACCATGTGATGTGAATTGAAAACCTGGAGTCAGAGAAATTCTTCCGTAGAAAACAGTATCTGCACAAGTTTGCTCACTGACATCCTTTATTCTTTTTATTCTTTAATTGATGCATAATTTATCATGCTTTCACTTTGATTTCAGACTTCAAAATTTGGAAGACTGTAGTGATAACATTTCTCATAAAATATAGAGGGTTATGGCAGTCCTTCTCTGAAACATTTTCTAGGAGAATCATACATGAAGAAGAGTTCTGTTGGATTTGTGAAGTGCAAACTTTTGGCTTTTCTTCTGTATGCGTAAAGTGCCTCACATGGCTTTTGATAAGAACAGTTCTGGTTCCATGGAATAATGGTCTATATTTGATATTGATTAGAGCTGCCCAGTATCCTAATTAATGTAGATCAGGAGCAAATATAGCAGAATAGAATATTGTTTTATTTACATGAGAGAGCTTGTGTCTTAGATAATATTATTGGCTGAATATATTGAAGATCTCCTTTAGCCTTTATTTCTTTGTTACCATGTTAAACCCTTTCTCATCTTTTGAGGTCAGATTTTCTTTCTGTCTATAGGCAAGACTCTGCCACACTTACATTAAGTAGTCCCTCACTTTGCAAGTAGTCCCACTGAAATCAGTCTTTATTTGAACACCATGGGATAACTTGTGGAGTTAGATACTGATCATCATGAGTTAGGTGACAGAATCTAGCCCTGTGAAAACAGCTTATATTTAATTTATAACATTTTATTCTCAACCTCTAAATATTAATTGCTTCACGTGTTTGCTCTCTATGGCTCAGCATACAAAGTAATAAAAATTGGTGAAATGAAGTACCTTTTTTTTCTCTTCTATCTGAAGCAATAGTATATCAGAACATGACATATCAAGCATTTCCAAACACACATAGTGAGGTACACTTTCTGATGGAAGGCAGACACTATTGTATGCAAAAAGAAATCAATTTTTTTTAAATATCCAGCAAAGTCCTTTTCAGATTGTATACTTGCAGCAGTATTTTATAATTATTTAAGTGTATGATGCTGACACTATACTGTTTGTTTGACTATTTCAAGATTCATGCTGACTTTATAGTGTGGATTTAACCTTACTGAAAAGTTGTTGGAGTACACTATTTACAGTAAAACCTCTAAGTTACGAACACCAGAGTTACAAACTGACCGGTCAAACACACACCTCATTTAGAACTGCAAGTACTCAATCAGACCACCGTGCAGACCCCTCCCCACCGACCCCAAAAAAGTGCCAAAAAACCCCACAAAACAAAACAAATACATTACTGTGTTAAATGAAACTACTAAAAAAAATAAAGGGAAAGTTTTAAAAAGATTTGACAAGGTAAGGAAACAGTTTCTGTGCTTGGTTTATTTAAATTAAGATGGTTAAAAGCAGCATTTTTCTTCTGCATAGTAAAGTTTTCAAATCTGCATTAAGTCAATGTTCAGTTGTAAACTTTAGAAAGAACAGCCATAATATTTTGTTCAGTTGTGAATATTTCAGAGTTATGAACAACCTCTGTTCCCGAGGGGTTCGTAACTCTGAGGTTCTACCATATTCACAATCTCCTTGATACATGCATGTAAGGCCTATTAATGTTAGGGAAAATTTATTGTAACTTTGTGGGGCAGGAATCTGTGAAGGAGTGATAATATAGCTCAGGCTGTCTATTGATCCCAGTCCAAAGTGCAGGGCTAGGAAGAAAATAGTCTGGGACCATTAGCAGGCAGTTGGATAGTGGTCTTTAGTTTCAATGTCATATACAGATTATGGCATTCCTCATCTGATTCTGGATTCCTCTCATTAGGAAGAGGTATTTGGGGGTATTCTGCAATTGCTGTAGTGCCCTCCAGACTTGGATTGGAATGTATAAACAATGGTAGCATCCCCAGTGGTGTCAGACAGCCAGTACTGCACTGGACTGCGATAGTGGCAGGTGACATCTGAAAGGGCTTTTATGCACTAAGCCTTAACAGTTATTGTTGCTTGCTTAAGTACTTTGATAAAGTTGCAGCAGATAGTTAAACCATAGCAAATGTATTCTGAGTATTATTTATATGTAGAGTCCACATCAATCTGGATTTCTGAAAATAGCTTATTTTAAAGTTTTATATTATTCCCTTTTGACCATATTGAAAATATTCTTTAGAAAGAGAGAAAAATATATTGTTATAACTTGATAATATTAATTGAAAATTTTACAATACAGTTTAAAATTCAGCATTAGTATTACTTGTCGTAAGGCTTTTAAAGGTCCTTTTGTCAACAAAAGAGAAAACAGCCTTGAAATGACTTTTACAAAGCTTTGATGTGCCTCTCAGTTGTGTCCAGAATTCTAGCAAAATCTAGCTGTGCAAAAAAGAAGTCTTGGCTATCTGTGCATAATGTTGAATCAATTTTGTTGATATCCATTAGAGATTTATATATACTGTACAAGAAATGTAATTAACACTGAAATTCCTGCTGTGTAAACCTAGTTCTCTAGTTTCAGAACAATCAGTATCTCACAGTTCAAGGATTATAATAAAACACATTCTAAAAGTTATGTGCATTTTAATGGGTCATGATGATAGATCAATACAGATTGAATTTTTTTTCAGAATTTCGGAAGCTGCAAGATACTGATTTGAAATTCAGTTTTTCTTAAGTGAAAGATCCAACACAAATGTAAGTGTATGTTGCAGAGATTCCAAGTCCATTTACAGTGAACTCAGTCTATGAATAGGCTGTGTTTTATTCATTACTTCAGAATCTTTTGTTTCTTGGATTTGACTTCGGATTGGGAGAAACATACTTTCAAGTAAAAATATTAGACTTTTTTTTTTCCAAATCAAGCCAGATTGCATTCTCTTTAATATGGTATTTACAAGCAAACTTTCAGTTCATTAGCAATTGCAATTATATTCTGTTTTACATACATTATATGCTAATATAGAACATTTCCTATTGCTGTGCCATATAGTGTATGGAGAGTATCTAAAGACTGATAACTTTAGAGAATATCCAGTGGTTAGGGGTGCTCTGAGGTATTCATAATCGTAGGATGACTGCATTGCTCAAGTGTGTCTAAAATACAACTAGTGGCTGGAATAAATCCAGATAGAATGGTGGTTGGACCAGTTTTGGTGGCTGCCATTACAGCTCTCAATATGGCCTAATGATGGGACATTATATAACAACATGGTGATGGAATGCAAGAAGAGGAAGAGAATAAAAACCAAAGAAGAAATGGAAATGCAAGTCTAGCAGACTGCCCAGAAGGTGCGCAGCCAGCTAAACAAAATTGTGCATCTGTTTGTTCCTCTTGTGGAAGTCCAGGGGGGAAGGGAGTATTTTTCCTCCTCTCCCATTGGAGAAAAGAGGGGGTAGAGGACAGAAGTTTTGAGAAATAAAGAAGTGGCCAGCAGACTCTGGGACACCTTTATTTCCCTAAGCATTTCCTCTTAGAATTACATGAGTTACTATAATAGTAGCAATGATGTCACTGGTATACCAGAAAAAAGTGGTGCACATGAATATATAATAAAGTCAATTTTGCATAATAGCTTGAAACTTTAGTATAAGTTTATAAAATATAAATGTGTATTTTTATGTATACTGTGTTCTGTTTAGCAATAAAAGATAGTCTCATAATACTTGTGTATACGCTAACGTTGATTTAAAATGCATTTGTTCAACTCAATTTAGCGTCAAATTATATGAGGGCTTATTTAGGAGGTTTCTATCTACACCAAAAATCAAATGTTTGTTTTTAATTCTTTGCTTTGAGTTAATTTTTGGAACTTCCCATGAAATTACTTATCCTATGCATCATTTATAGTGAAATAGTTTTAAGAATGGAGTTAATTTTTGCAATAATTGTAATGATTATTAATAAGCATTAAATAGGACTTTATTTCGATAAGACATTCCACAACAATACAGCACATCTTTTTTTTTTTTCCTATCAATTTGTTTTGCTTTTTTGATCCTGCATTCCCTGTGCATCAAAGGGAGGCATATTTCCCATTATATGGTTTATAAATCTAGCTCCCCAGAGGAAGCAGAAGAACAAAGGTGGGACTTGTTTAGATAAATGTTTACTTCCTAACACTCTTCTGTTGTCTAAGGAGACTGCAAAAATGATAGTCATTCCTCATATTCCAGTCCTTGTGACTAGTCCTTTTAACAATTTATATGCGAGAGCATTAATTTTGGTGACAAAACTTCATAATTTCAATTTCATTTTATATTGCTATCCATAACTCTCTCAATTACTTTTTATACCTGTAGATAAAATTGGGCCATACAAGGCCTAGAATCTAAGTTTGACCAAACAAATGCAAAAATGGTTTATCTGGTAAAATATTATAGAAGCTAGGACTGTCTTGGTAGAAACAGACTTAAAGAAGATGCAAAAAAAGGTTTATCTGGAGAAGCAAGAAAACAACACCACTTACCAGCAGGCAGAGTGGTTAAAATTCTTAAACTGTTTTACGCCTCTAATACTAGATTTGCCTCTGACATCCAATAGTAATACTTTTCTAGTTCTCTTTACAGTTTTTTTAAATTCACTTGACATTTTTGATGTCTCTGGGAGAAAGTCCAAATTACTTGCATCCAGAGGCTAGGTCTTTCTCTACACTGGTATTCTAGGTATCTCCTGATGGTCACATTGGTGGTCCCCTTCATGTCTTCTCTCTGCTGCCTTGAGTGCTGTTTGCCCACATTCTCTGCTTTTGTGAGTTGGACAGTATATAACACAACCCTGGACCCATCACCGGGGTCTGTGCAAATATTCTGCCATACCTCATTCCTTGCTCTCTGCCAGTTTCTGCCAGCCAGCTCTGAAGTCCACTGCTGAAGCAATGCTTTCCCCAATCATGGTTCTGCTGTTACTTATTGGTTCCCCTGTCTTCTTTCAGTCCCACCAGATGGCAATGCTCTTTGCTTTTCTGTCCTGGTTCAGGCCAGCCTCTGCCCTAGCAATGCTAGGCTTGATCTGCAGCTGCCCATCAGACCTGGCTATCTGTCCTCCCCCTGCAGCCAAACCAAGCTTTTCCCTCCAGTCTCCTGCTCCCACCTGCCAGTTCCAATCTCCCTTTATCCTCATTTTCTCTTCTAGGTAACTAAAGAATACATAGTGCTCCATACCAGATAGATGATTATCTGAATCTCAGATCTTCCCAGGATGACCCATGACCAAATCCTTTCTGTCTGGGTCACATTATACCTTTCTTTACTAGATTGAACAGCCCCTAATAAAATATTTTTTCTCCATGGTAGTACTTAAAGGCATTAATCCAGTCACCCCATACTCTTCTCTTTGTAAAACTAATTTGATTGGTCTCTTTCAGTCTGTCACTAGTTTTACAACAGCGTAGTTCTGATGTCAGTGGAGTTGCTCCTAATTTATAACATGTCAGGGAGGTTAGAATTCAGGACCTGTGGGGTGGAAAAACCCAGAACATCTATTGCTGAATGGTTATTCCTCAGTAACTGTATAACTGGCACTTTATTCTGCACTACAAGTGCCTTTGTGTGGTTTAGGTTGATTGACTTTGGAAGCACAGAATACTATTGCATTTTAGTTTTGGAAGTGGATTAAGCTAAACTGCACAAAGCCACTTTAAAGCAGAATAACATCATGTACACTCGGACTTAGTGAGAGATAGCTTTTTCAATTTAGATTGATACCCTAACTATTTTGCTGTAATTTCCCCATGAATTTGTCATTCATAGATAAACCATAATACAATATCAATTAGCCATATTTGCTTTACTTCGGTAAACAAAACAAAAAAATCAGCTTGACTATTCATTTTATTTGATATATAAAGTTAAGCAAACACACACCAAGTAATAAACAGTCCACCTACAAAAAAACACTTTGAAGACCTGCATAATCTAATTATTACCACATGATTTGCATTCTGTGTGGATCATGGGAGTCACACAGTAAAACTACAATGTCAGATAGTTTCTTTAATTCTCTATTCAGTTAGTTGGAGGGCTGTGGTCACAACTTGTTTTTTCGCTCTCTCTTTTATTAATATTTTGATTAGCAATATATGCAAAATATTTTTTCTTCTAGCTGGATTTATTCCAAGGAAGCCTAACCTTTCAAACAAGCAGCTTTGAAGATTTTTTTTTTTTAGTTTATCATAGATGGGCATACACTAGTTTGGACATTACTGATAAGGTTAGGGTTTGTGCATTCAACAGGTAGGAAGGTATGTTGGGTCTATAAGGAGGTCAAACAGTTAAACGTGGTCCCACATTTTCTGTCAAGTTCTTGTTGGCTTACTTCTTTGTAACAACCACCATTAAACATCTATTAATTTCTGTAATCTATTTAATTTCCTAGTTCTTGTTAGCTTTAGGTGTGTAGAGTCTTTCTTTTATAGGGGAAAAGTTTTGTTTGATACTTGTTTTAAACGGTATTAAAGTTGGCATCAATTGTTCTTTTGGGGGGCAAAATAAAGTTAGTTTAGATGGTCTCGAGCTACTGTTGTTGAAGTCAGATCTTCTAACAACAAAACAAGACAAACTCATACAAAAAGAAAGAGAAAAGAATAACATAGAATACACAGCTTCTGCCTTTGGGGCTGACTTTCATTTGCAACCAAGATCCTGGGGAATACACACTTGTAACTGTGAGCTACTCTGAGACCTAGCAAACTTTTACCGTTGTCAGATTGTTCAAGATAGCTCAGTGGTTTGAGCATTGGCCTACTAAACCCAGGGTTGTGAATTCAATCCTTGAGGGAGCTATCTGGGGATTGGGCCTGCTTTGAGCAGGAGGTTGGACTAGATGACCTCCTGAGGTCCCTTCCAACCCTGATATTCTATGATTCTTCTATGAAGACATTGGTCTTAGTTTGTCTTTTGTGTCACTAGCTCATAGCAGAGTTGAAAAAAAAGTGAAGTTGTCTGGACCAGATAAGTCAGACTCTCATTAGACAGAAGGCAAAAAGAGATTGACAGGAAAGAGGAGCTATAAGGCAGGTTAAGGAGGAAAAATGACATAAGGACAGACTGACAGCAGGAACCGAAGTCTCACATCTGAGCTGGTGGTCAGAATGTAGCTGGAGCGAGTGAAGCTGGCAATGTCATATGGTTCCCTCACTCTGACCTGGTCTGATCAAGATGGTTTTCAGGATCAGTACAACAAAGACCAGTAGTATCACGGTAGATATCTAGGCTACCAGAAAATAGTGAATGTGGCAGCATCCCTGATCGTGAAGCTTGGTCCTTCTAACGTATCCCTCTATGATATTGTATTAGTCATAAAAATTGGTAACTTTCATACCAAACCAAGTAATCACTAGTAAATGGCATATATTTTACCATCAGTAACAAAAAAATATAAAATATTTTTTTCTTTGGGTGGCCATGCTCATTGTTCACATCCTGTTGCTTAACATCCGTATGATTATGATTCAGAATTTTTTTTTACATCAGGTTCGCAACAACTTAAAGTATGAAAGTGGTTTATTTCCAACCAAAGCTTCATAGTGGCCATCTTTCTTGCAAAGAGAAATTCTGCATTTTGATGCTTAATGCTAATTAACATATATCTTATGCTTAATTACTTCAAGAAGTAAAACTAAGTAAAACAATCTTAAGGCTGCAAATCAAGCACTCACAAGTTGGGAGTTGCCTGTGCATTCTTTAGATCTGAACTACTGTTGTCTACCACTTCAGCTAATGGAGTTATTAGCAGCAACAGAATGTTATCTTTTATGTAGACCTGTCAGTAGAGCAGGTTGGAATCACACTTTGCTAGTGGGTTTCACAGCAATTTTCTAGCCAGCAAAGGAATTTTGAGACTAAGGAATAATGGGTTCATTTCCAGGTTCCATACAGGAGTGTTCTCTAGTGATTACGGACCATTCTTCCCCTGTCAACACAGCCTCTCTCTGTTCCCTCTTCTCCTCTCCAGTGCTTGCCTCTGTCCACCCTTCCCCACCTCCCTGCAGCTATCTTCCCACCCAGCTCCTGTTCTTGTTTATCTCCTCCCTACTCCTGATTATGCCTCTCTGCCCATATCCTCATCCACAGTCTTTCTTTCTATCATCTCCCCTTTGTTTCCATCCCTGTCTTCCTTTTTCCTCAGATTCCTATCCTCCCTTAGTCCTCTGCCCTGTATCTTTAACTCCTCCCTTACCCCCGCCCCCGTCCAGGTTCTTCACAGCCCTGAATTTAAATCATGTGGCTTTCTCCTTCTCTATGCTCCCAGGATATCAATGGAGAGCACAGGAGAGACTGTTTTCCAGCTCTAAGTTCTGATGCTTGGTGCCGTAGTAGTCCTCAACTTGCAGAACAATTGTGAGAAAAGTCCTGCTCAGCACCTGGACTCCTGGGATGGGGCATGCACAGTTGCTTGTATCGATGGTGAATACTCAGTCTAGTTAGCACATAGGAGCTGCTAAGGGATGGAGCATATTCAGTGAGGCAGCATCTTTGGAGAATTTAACTGCCAAACTTTAACAAATCTCTACCAGGACTTTACAAATTGTGCATTTCAAAAGGTTGATATTGGCCAAACTTGGGCAAATTTTCATAGGGTTGGCAAAAGGCATATCCATGACACCAAAGTGATTACCTTGCCAAATTTTAAGTCCCAGCTCCAAAGCATGTAGCTACTAGAGTTTCTCATCAAAATGATTGAAAGATTTTTTTTAACATGAGCAAAACAGTGTATTTTTACTAATATTGTACGCAACATTGTGGCTTTATTGGTACCAGGATATTAGAGAGACAAGATGGGTAAGATAATATCTTTTATTGGACCAACATCTGTTGGTCCAGAAGTTGATCGAATACAAGATATTACCTCACCCTATTTGTCTCTCTGTTTTCCCTGATTTCATTCTGAGAAATGGCTGGACCATTTTGCAAGATTGCCAAAGGTATGAATTACTGAAAACAGAGGTTTATACTGGAAAGAGTCAGACAACTTTTGTTGTAGGCATCATCTGCATCACCTCTAATTATTATTACTGTTATTTACATAGAACCATGTTGCTTTACAAAGGAAAAAGAGATGGTACCTACTCGAAGAAGTGTACAACTTCCCAGCCAGTGCCTCAGATGAAGAAAGACCTAATTGCTAGGGGAATGATTCAGAACTGAGAATGAAATGGAATACTAATCCTGCAAACGCCATATAAATGTTGAAAAAATAGAACCCTACTGCAAGCCATACTTGATAATAGTCAGAATGGCCATGAAATCCTGAGCTGGCTTAGAAAATTCATCTTTTCCACGGATATTGAATTCACCAAACACAATTACCTTTTGGTGATTGTCAATACCATGATAATGAGAAGCTTAATTGAACCCAGTGTCTTTGCATTGGACTAGGGTAATAGGTACTTTAAAACTAGTCCCACCTTCACCCTATCCCATGGTTTATATAGAAGATGAACACAATAGTTCAGATTTAGATATGGAGCAGGAGATCATCTACATCTAAGGCATGACTAGCAGTACGGCTATTCCACCTCCTCCCCAATCACCCGTTGGTTCATGATGCACTGAATACCTTGCTGGAAACAAATATGCCAACGCCACTTCAGCACTGTCCTCTAATCAGGTTTTGAATATCCATGCAATGCTGGAGATATCATCCCTTATGAAATCGTGAATAATTTTGGAGTCTTATTTATTACCAAATTTACATTAATCACCAAGAACTGAAGAACAAAGGACCCTTGTCCACTGACATCCCAAACTCTTGAGAAATAAGTATGTTTTCACAATCTTCCAGATTTTTTTTCCTGTCTCTATCTCCTACCAGATCACGGAGGATCCAGCCTGCCACAGGGATCAAGGAATCCAAACTCCCACAACAATAACCTCAAGGCCTCTATATCCCCTCTGTACAGAAGCATAGGATCACCCCCCCAGCCACCCAAAGGATACACTGCAATAAGGATCTCCAGGGCAGACTGAAAAAAACATGCCATGACAAAGTTTTTGGCACTTTGCTTTGGTAATTAAATGAATATGGCTATAGTCACTTAATTTTATTCTTCAGGGGTAAGCATAAAACTACAGTCTGACAGAAATATATACCTTCTGGAAAACATTAACATATTGACATTTTGAAGTAAGTTAAATTGAATTAATAAGGTCACACATATCCTGTTTAGGTCTCTTTACTGGCTTTCAAACTGTTGGGAAAAGAAGAGACCTCCTCCAGTAGTAAGGAAGCTTAGAAGAAATAGTCTACATTGTAATTTCTACCATTTAATTTTAACCTTAAAAATTGCGTATCTTTGTCAAAAGAGATTAATAATGCATAGTTGGAATGTGAAAAATGGAGTGGTTGAAGCTGTAGAAACTTTCCATTCCGTGGGATCCATGTGAAATTTAGTGACATTGCTTCCTGTTGTGCAAATGGTTATTCTTAGTGCAAAATGTATGGAGCTATTTTTTTTAATTATAGTGCTTTTTTTAAAAAACAAAAACAAAAATGTTTCATGCAAGCCAAGATCTAAGATCTGTGTTTCTGGCACAGTAAGTTTTAAGTAAAAACACAGGATTATTTCTTTTCAATAGTTTTGCATTAGTACCAGTTTTTCTTTACTTCCATAAATGTTCACTTAGAATACAGAATGTGCAGGTCCAGTGACTGGAACATGAATTATCCTTTCTATTGTAATCTAAAATACTTTCCTCTGGCATTTACCACACAAAGCACTTTCTTAAAAGTGTTCATCTTTCAGCATGAAGGACATGAGTCTCATTTGATTTGTGCTTTAAGCGTCTATGACATATTGAACACAAGGATAAAGGGAATAGAAATATTTGTCTCTATTGTGAAAGGTTTCTAACCGAAAGTGTTCATTCTTATATACTTAACATCAGTTAATGTGATTTCACATCTAACGTGTTCTGTAACATTCTTCATCAAGTATATATTTATGAAAATCTCATTGTATTATCAGATACAGTGTGTTGTCATTAGTAAATGGAAAACATCATCTTCAGTAGTTCTGTTATTTGGGTCATCTTGTTACAGTTAATAAAGGACATCGTCCTTAGAAATAGTTTATTCCTTTTGCTTACACTCATTTCAATGGGCTTCTCTACAATATTTTACAGGTAGCATTTAGAACACAGAAAATGTAGCTTTTCTTTTTTTATAGACCTTTCTTTACGTGAACTTCTTCTATTGTATGTTTTTAAAAAAGCAGTGTTCTTGCAAATATGCAGTCTCTACCATACATCAAAATTAAATATTTCTATTGCTTTATCCTGCCAGCTACATTTCATTTTAATCAGTATTCATGCCAAAAAGAGAGGGGGAAAATCTTTGTATGTTCTCTGTCTTAGTGAGGTCTGCTCATCACAGTTGTTAATGAGTATAGAAGTTTCACAACAATTGAGTCCATCAAAGAAAATTCTAGATAGAAAACAGACACGTGTTGTGCACCTTATGGATTCTTAACTGTTTTGACAAGTAATTTTGCAGTGCTGAGCCATGAAGATTCCCGTACCGGCAAAAATCAGTGTTGCATGTTCCATTGCTTATCATAGGGGCAACAGCCATTTTTAGAAGAACCAACCCTTTGAAGATTCTATCTTTCTGCTTCTGAAACATCATTTTCAGAAATGCCATTGATGGTACCTTTAGAAATGACATTTAGGTTTGAAGGGTCTTTATCCAGAAATTGAGACTCACATTGATGTCAAAGTTTTTTGTTTGAGTTAGGTGTCTTTGGGGAGTATATGCTCTTGTTATGAAAAATTCAAAGTAGGTCAGTTCTGCTGAGTGATTCTCAACTCATTTTTTTCCCCTTTCTTCGCCTCATCAAGAGCTTGGCTCTAAGAAACAAGATTCTATATTGAACAATAAACAATAGATTGAAAAGTTTGTTTGTTATATTTCAGTTGGGAATTTGTGGGGCACTCAGTTTTTTTCCCCAGAATTAAAAAGGCCATACACATTTAAGTTCAGTGAACAGGGAAACATACATTATAGAAATAGGATTTCTAATTCTGCAGGTCTTTTAATAAACAACTAGAAATACCAGTTAAGGAGTCATATGGCTCCTTTGCATTCACTTTTGCATGATGTGTGAACAACATTAATATACTTCTATAATAAAATGAATAATTGATGGCAGCACATACACAATCACGTTATGGATTTGTGATAACCTGAAATTAACTTATAGAGATGAACTAGTGTCAAAATACTCATTATCCACAGACCTGACTCCCTTAAGCAGGATTCTTCAGTCTGTCCTCATGCAACTAGGCGCAGCTTCTGAGTGCTTGCTTGACAATGAGAAATTCAGGAAGTGAATAGTAATTAATTTTTGTCAGAGTTGCTTCCAGCAGGTTTCCAGCTTCTTATTTGAGCAAGTAGTCTTCTGGTAATATCCATAGACCTTTCCAGGCAGAATGATGTACTTCTATTGATGATGATGCCGACTGAATTTGTTGGAAAGATCCTGTTCTACTCTGGGCTCATTAGAAATGATGGAAGCAATCTATAAGCTTACAAAGTGTGCAAATGCATGTTGCTGCTCTTTCAGGGTGGTGTTACTGTAGTGATTTCACGGGACTCTCTTGCCCTTTTTAATATTCCCAAAAAATTAATTTTTTCATGAGACTACTTTTGCTCCAACTAGGTGATGGAGAGATGACAGAACATTTTATGTCTCCTAGCATTTTTAAGATCATACTTCCACTAGTTTGAAGTAGAAACAGTATATATCAACTCTGCTCTTGTATTGGTAAAAATAATATTTTCTTTCAAAATTCTATTGACTCTGGAATTGTAAGGACAGCTTAGAAATTACTCTATATTTTTCTTACCCTCTTGACTCTGTTTCATTTTTTTTCTCCTTCTCCACTTTCATGATGCCTGAAATGTGGCAGCACCAGACCAACAGTCTCACATCTACTGAGTTCTTAGTTTTTTCTGCAAAGTTATAGTGCTGTATTTTGTTTGTAACTTTCAACCATATTATGCAGTTCACTGTACGCTGTCATTTCTGCTAACAGACACGCAAGGGGAACTTCGTTTGAAAGCAGCTGCAAACTGTTCCACTAGAGAGGGAGGACTCAAAGAAATTTAAAACATCAGTTTTATACCTTATTAATATAATGTTACAAGAAATTGAAATATAGCAGAGAAAGACTGAATGACTTGCCTTATGACTGATGCTGATTCAGTGGAAGAGTCTAAAATCCTGATTATACTCCCTTTTGATTGTGCACTTATTTAATCCAAATGGGAGTTGTATGCACATACTAAATATGCAGTGGGCCCTATGTAAGAATCCATGCTTGGCATTTAAAGTCAACATTCAAGAAAAATTAGTACACCCCTGATTTTTTAGATACCATAGTAATTACTACTACTAAGACCGAATTGTAAAGTCCTTACTAATTTGTTTTTATTAAATTTCGGCTAAAATGAAAATCCCAATGATTTCGTTCAGAGTTTTGCCAAAGTTTAAACTATTGACCTTAATTCTAGCTAATCTATTCTTAATTTTGTGTACTGAATGTACTATATAGGTAGTATTGCCTGTGTGGTATAACTGATCCAGGCCTCTGAGATTTTTAAGTGACATTTCAGGTAAATGTTGTTCACAGTATGACCTTTTTCAAAACTGTAATGATTGTGATACATGTTTCCTTCTGCTACTTGGTGACACTGGGTAAAGCAAAGTTGGCAGATTGAAGGCTTGTATGCTGTGCTGCTACTGAAAAGCGCTCCACTTATTTGAATACCGGTGGTCCCTGTATCTCTGGTGAGGCAACTCTGGTGAGGTCACTTCTCACTTTGCTTTAGACATCTGTTGCTCATCACTGGTTTAATATACTTGAAAAATAAACATTTTTAAGACAAAATATGAAGGAACACAATAAATGTTAGGTGCAACCAAGAATATAATATCATTTAATTAATTATTGGCTTGAAACTACTTGAAGGACATCAGTCTACATTTACATATGAGCACAGTGGTGCTCTTTCTGTAAGTCTTCTCAGTTGGTTGTTTCAAATGAATGATGAGAACATGGCCTTTCTGACTGTAATTATCCATGACTAATGTGAAGCATAGTTCAGCCTAAGATTAAATCAATTTAATCTGATTATCATGACTAGGTATACATTCAGCTGTCATTATACACTAAATGAATTGCAATCAGGAGCAACCAATAACTTTGCATAATTTACTCTTCTTAAAAGATATATTTTCACTCTAAATCATGCCAACTCTTGGAAATTATGGGAACATGGGGTGAACCTACTGCATTTCAAGATCAGTGGAGATTACTTGCTAGTGCAGAACATTAATTTGCAGTATTCTGTTTCTGTGGTTTATCCTGTAAACTTACTCAAATCTTTAAAAGCAATTCCTATTTGACTTTGTTGTGTGAAACTAATATAGACCATTTCTAACTTCTATGAGGAAGTTAAAATGAATTGTACTTGAATAGCTTGTTAAATAAAGACTATTATCAATATTATATCTGTTTCAGATAGGAACTTTTATGTATGTTCAAGTGTATTGTATTAATTTTTTATGGATTCACAGTCTGTTGGGGAGTGTCCAAAATCTACATAATATATCTTATTTATAACTGACAATTTATAGATCACTTGAAGGCAGAGAAAACTATTGACCAGACAGCTGTGGAGACTCATGTCTATTGTTTAGTTCAGCAATTACATGAAATTGTGTTCATGAAACATGAACATAAGCTACACTTTTAATAAGACATTGATGTGCAATGCTTTAACCTCCTGCTCTTTTAAGAATGGTGCCTCTTCAGGGGATATTAAAACTTAGGTCCATTAGAGGCTTGTAACTGACCCAACTTTACTTTAGAAATACCAATACAGTGACACATCTACCTGTCTGAGTAGAGAATGCAGTTAGCCCATCAAATTCAATTTTTGGGGGCTACTTTCATTCTGTAGTCAACGTATTCACACAGTTACACCAGTACAATCACTATAATTGTAACTGAGATCAGAATTTAGCCTCAAGAGTCTTCGGGCTTGGCTACACTCGAAACTCCAAAGCGCTGTCACTGGAGCACTCCCATGGCAGCACTTTGAAGTGCAAGTGTGGTCGCAACGCTAGCTCTGGGAGAGAACTCTCCCAGCGCTGCAGGTGCTCCACCTCCCCAAGGGGATTAGCTTGCAGCATTGAGAGCCGTACTCCCAGGCCTGGGGCAGTGTTTACACTGGCGCTTTGCAGCGCTGTAACTTGCTGTGCTCAGGGGGGTGTTTTTTCACATCCCTGAGCGAGAGGGTTGCAGCGCTGTAAAGCACCAGTGTAGCTAAGGCTGTTGGCTGGTTTATTGTGCCTAAGTGTTGCAGGGAATCTTTTCAAATGCTGCATGATAATATTAAAATTCCACTGTGCTGTGCTACCTAGGTGAATTAACTGGATTAATGATGAAATTTCACCCCCCATACTTTAATTGTCTTTCTGGGTTTAAACTGGACTCTGACATAATTTAGAAATCTGTGTGTGGTAGGTGTGAAGAGAGGATATTTTATCTAACAGAAGTTACCCACAAAAGGGTAAATAGATAAATGACCTAGCTAAAAGTTAGCCAGTTGCCTAATTAACAGGTACATTTCCTCCCCCCACCCAATATACATATTTTGGAGGCTTACTGTGATAGCAGGGTAATACTATAGAATACATGTATAGATAGAAGGAAGGGTCATTGATCATTATGCATATCTCTTTACCGTCATGTTTGGGTCCGATATACAGTAAATTATCAGCTCTTGATATCAGAATGTCAGTGTTTTCATCTGCCACTAAAAATGCCCCTTACTTAGGCAATTCAAAACATCTGGGCTCTTTTATCTAATTCTTCCCTCTGCTGCACATGTGTGTTTCACTGGATTCAATGAGAGAGATGTAAGTATGCATCTGGGGGAACAATTGGCTCAGTAATTCTTTAAAATAGTATTTCTCACCACTTTCCTCTTTCCTCTCAATGTATTATTCAGACACAGCACTTACTGATATACTGGTTTTCCCTTTTCTTTTGATGTTCTCAGGAAAAGAATGTTCTAAGAAGGTTGTGGGAGCCTTGCACATTTTACGGATTGTTGGGTTTGATCCTGAACACAGTAAGGCTTGCATTGTCTTCAGTGCTCAGGTTCAAGTCTTTATTTCTATAGATGACCTTAACTCACATATTTATTGTACCACAATTCTTATTTATTTTATGTATCACAATTTTTAAAAAATATTTTTTAATTTTTTTTAAATTTTCCTATTGCTTCTTAGTACCTATAAGTTTGATTACATTTTCAGGCTTTGGGACATACTTTAGTGTAGATTTAGAGTTGAGTTATTGTGAGCCTCATATTACTTTATTTGAGAAGTGTGGGATTCTTTTTCTTTCCATTTTTTGCCATATGTGACCAGTAAGCACAAGTCAATGGCCTTCTTTTTAAAAACAAATCTATGAAGTGTTATACTTCAAAACATACTATTGTATGATACATAAGCTTAAAATAATGTGCACTGTTACTCTTTTTATGAAGGTCATTAGAAAATATGCTGTCATCTTCTAAATTCAAATTAAAACCTACAAAGCTATTTCCTATACTCCTTTTAAATATATTGTGGCCATTCAATAACAAATGAATTCCAGATCAAGACTGTGGGTGAAATCCTCACCCTGTTCAAGTTAATGAGTATTGTTCCATTCTATATATTAGAATAATTATGGTTGGTAGTATAAAGCAAAGAGTTGATAAAAAAGGTCTTCTCTGCAAATTAATAATGAAGTTTTCCATTAGGAGGGAGAGCTTGTTTGTTTAATTCCGTGTATCAATGTTACTTCTGGCATATAGTGGATATCAGATATGCATTATATATATTTTTTCCTTTGTCCTGAAGAAGCTATTTAGTTGGCCTTTTGCTTTCAGGTATCAGAGTCAATTACATTACTAAAATCAAATCCCAAGTGAAGTCTCACTTCAGTCTCTACTTGCACAGCAGTATGCTGCACTATGCATTGTTAAGTCTCCACACATACTTCAATAATTCAGAACAATTGTCAGTCTCTGATCTTTATCTTCTAATTCAGAAAGCAGAAATAATAATGATTTATAGACTTTGGCTTCACACTACAAGAATTCTATCCCTTCACGGGAGGGAGTCTCATAATTTTGTAATGTGTGTGCACGACCTAGTCCATAAAGTAGTCTCAAATTCTGAAAAATGTTACTTTATTTGACGTTAGTGGTTATATAAGGAATTTGGATTTCCATGAACTTGTATCAGGTAATATCTAATGCCCACCCATAGTAGTAATTTCTTGGCATGTTGGGTAAAATTTTCATAAGCACCAAACCTTCAAAGTTACTTAAGTGTTTTTGAAAATTGTACCCATTAAAACCAGTCTGGCTAGTGAGTTCCTCCCATGTATGTTGAATACCAATAGAATGTAGAGATATATTAGAAGTATCACACATTAAAGACCACATGCAAACTTAAGTTGTACCCCCAAATAAGTGTAACATAATGCAGCAAAAGAATGTCGCATCAATGCTAATTTCCATGGTTACGTGCTCTCCCTTACATATATGGTCTCCAGAATGAAAATGCAGGTGCTTTCATTGCATTTACTTTAGGTAAATGACTTTATATTGTTTGGACCTTCCCCATTCACTGTAACAAGACCAATTCCCCATTTTACAAATTTGCCTAGTTTTAATGTGATACTATCATATGCATTTAATGCTACCCTATTTTGAAATATTTTTGGAGCATCTTTTAAAGTTCTTTGGTTTTTTTTTTAAGGAAAAGGAAGCAACATTGTTAAGAGTGGGGGTGGGGAGATCATTGTTTGGATAATGGAATTGACCAGCCGGTTGGGAGATATATTGTGTTTGTGAGGCTCCAAGTGGAAAATAAAAATAAAGCTATAGAAAATACTAGGAGATAACTTTTATTCGGAGGGACTCATCATACTGGGTAATTTAAAAACCAAATATAAAAGGTATTTTCCCATTAATATGGGCAAAATATGTGGATAAGTTGCAAGTATTTTGTACCTTTTAAGTTATCAGTGTATAGCAAAATCAATTTAAAGAATCGCTTTCAGGGCAAAAGTTGTTTGGAAAAAAACAAACAAACTAGCAGATCCCTAAGGGGAACTGTACCCAGGGCGTTACTTCACAACCCTTCCCTTGTCCCTGCAGAAACCCCTCTGTAGGGGATCTCTAGGGATCCATATGTGAAGTTGGGAATGGGGCAGACACATGTAGGAGTCAGTGGGGCCAATGGGTTGTGTTATCTCCATGTGTCATTACCCTGCCCTATGGTAAATCTCCACCTAAATTAGTGTGGTTCTCTTCTGAAAAGCAGCTGTCTACAATGGCTTAATGGATAACCATGGTTATTTTTTCTTAATATTAACTAATGAACATGTGTTCAGTTTATGAGCAAATTTCCTAATTGCCAATCCTATGAACTAAGCCTGAAGTCTCACAGTCAGGCTGGCTGGGTTTTTTTCCTTCTAATGCATCATCACCAGTAATAAAATACTTTAGGCCAAACTGTGTCTTTATTTTCCCATTGCCTGTGTGTTATTCCCTCGGTGACACTTGTATAAACCAATTGCCTTCAGGGGATTGGCAGAGATGCAGTTTATTGAAACTTAAAAACCCAATTGTGTTGATGCACAGGAAAGGAAAGAACCCAAGTCTTATCTGTATTCATTCTATAGGACTAACAAGGTGATTGTAAAAAGTAATAAAAACATATTTTAGTCATTGAAAGTCAGCATGAGACTGAATGCACTCAGGGAGCACATATGTTGAGTACAAAGTTCTCAATTTTCATAGTAGAACCTCAATTTTATGTTATCTGAGGCAGTATTGCCTTTGACACTCCTCTTTTTTCCTCTCACTATGAGACCACGGGGAATATTGGATGGTAGCAGAGTCCAGCATGAATCTGGAGAGGGGCTGGAAAAGAGTTACAAAGGGGCAGAGAGCCAGGAAAGAGTTTGGAGCATGTACCACTTTGGGATCTAACATCTTGTTCATTCTGGGAGTGAAAAGCAAACTCTAAAAAACCACTAAAAAACATCTGTGGGGGAGCCTGATGGAATTTCAGAACCCCACACTGGGTTATTCCAATAAAGAGAGGTGTTTTCTTGTGTTTATTATTATTGATGTTATGAGATAGTGAATATTGTATAGTCTACATGGCAGTTATGTTTTTGTTTTTGTATGGGTTATTTTTCCTATCAGCCTTTTTGATACAATTGTTTGTGGGTTTTTAATATCTATATAGTAAACCATTCCAGTGATATGAAGTCTTGTAGTAGATTTTTTTTTAAAAGAAGACTTGTAAGAGTTGGCGTGATTTAGAGTGAAAATATATCTTTTAAAAAGAGTAAATTATGCAAAGTTATTGGTTGCTCCTGATTGCAATTCATTTAGTGTATAATGACAACTGAACATATACCTAGTCATGATAATCAGATTAAATTGATTTAATCTCAGTCTGAACTATGTTTTACATTAGTCATGGATAATTACAGTCAGAAAGGCCATGTTCTCACCATTCATTGACATAATATGAGATCCAAAAGGATGCTTGTATGGATTAATTACATTTTGTTTAATTGTATTGAAGCTACTTAGAATCTGTATGTTTGCATGTGGTGTAAAACAGATCATTAACTCCTAAAAATGGCTAATTTTCTAATGCAACCAGTTTGTCTGAATTGCTAGTTTTAGGAATACCAGATTTGATGATGTACTGTAAATGCGCACTGTATCCAGGTGTTTTTTTTCACATCACTGATACTCAGCTTGAAGCCTGCTTGACATATTAGGCTGCTACTCTTCCCTTGTGTGGGATCCATAGCTGCAATTTATCAGGTTATTTTCTGTGTGAAGAAAAGCATTCACCCCTTCCACTGCTCTTTGCAGGCCTTGTAAAGAGTAAAGTGGGCTCTCATGCTCAATACCTGACATAAGTATCTAAACCATCAGCATAGGTAGTAATGGAGCAGAAAAATAAAGGCCTTGTTCTATAGACAATAGAGGAATATTGTTGTTTTATAAAACGATTGCCCAACAGATACCATAGTGAAGCCTTCACCAAAACCTTTCAGTCTTGCAGTCCTTTTCTGCTCTATTTAGCACTTTTTGGCTAATTTGCCAACATACTAGTAAAATTGTTTTGAAGGTCTGATTTTCTAAATACTTTGAATGATCAAGGTGGGTCTCACATATGTGGAGTAGAGATACTGTTTTCAAGGTTGCAAGTATCAGAGGGGTAGCCATGTTAGTCTGGATCTGTAAAAAGCAACAAAGAGTCCTGTGTCACCTTATAGACTAACAGATGTATTGGAGCATAAGCTGTCATGGGTGAATACCCACTTTGTCAGATGCATGTAATGGAAATTTCCAGAGGCAGGCATAAATATAGAGGCAAGAATCAGTCTAGAGATAACGAGGTTAGTTCAATCAGGGAGGATGAAGCCCTCTTCTAGCAGTTAAGCTGTGAACACCAAGGGAGGAGAAATTGCATTTGTGGTTGGCAAGCCATTCACAGTCTTTGCTTGTTTAATCCTGAGCTGATGGTGTCAAATCTGCAAATGAACTGAAGCTCAGCGGTTTCTCTTTGAAGTCTGGTCCTGACGTTATTTTGCTGTAGGATGGCTACCTTTAATCTGCTATTGTGCGTTCAGGGAGGTTGAAGTGTTCTACAGGTTTTTGTATATTGCCAGTCCTAATATCTGACTTGTATCCATTTTTCCTTTTATGTAGGGACTGTCCAGTTTGGCCGATGTAAATAGCAGAGGGGCATTGCTGGCACATGATGGCGTATATAACATTAGTGGACGTGCAGGTGAATGAACCAGTGATGTTGTGGCTGATGTGGTTAGGTCCTGTGATGGTGTCGCTGGTGTAAATATGTGGGCAGAGTTGGCATCGAGGTTTGTTGGATGGATTGGTTCCTGAGTTAGAGTTACTATGGTGTGGTGAGTGATTGCTGGTGAGAATATGCTTAAAGTTGGTGGGTTGTCTGTGGGCGAGGACTGCCTGCCTCCTAAGGTCTGTGAAAGCAAGGGATCATTGTCCAGGTTGGGTTTTAGATCACTGATGATGTGTTGGAGAGGTTTAAGGTTAGGACTGTAGGTGATGGCCAGTGGAGTCCTGTTGGTTTCTTTCTTGGACTTGTCTTGCAGCAGGAGGCTTCTGGGTATACGTCTGGCTCTGTTGATTTGTTTCCTTATTTCCTCATGTGGATATCATAGTTTTGAGAATGCTTGGTGAAGATCCCTTTTTGTTGTTGTCAAGATTGGACATTATGTATGCACTAGAGAAGCAAATGGGAGAGAAGGGAACAGATGATAGCATACAAAACAGGAAGAGAAAATCAGAGCAGGATAATTGGGACAGAGTATGTGAGCAGTAAGGAATATAGAAGAGAAGTAGGGGGAAGAGAGGAGCAAATGAGGAAGAGAGACCAGAGAAATGGGTTGTTCTGAGAAAGAAGCAAAGAGCGAATGAGGGGAAGGAAGTGGCTATCCTAATTTGGTGGGAGAGGTGGTTATTTTTCTTGATAGGAAGGTAAGTGAGAGAAGGGGAAAGAATGATTTTTTTAAATGGTGAATTCCTTTCTTGAAATATCAGTACTTTTAAGAACAAACATTACTCTTCATCCCCCAATTTGGTTCACAGCTGCCATTTAAAATGAAATTTCCACACACAAAAGTAAAGTCAGCTCCTCCAAAATTGGGCTATTAAGTTGGAAGTTACAGTGTTAAAATATTCTACTGAGGCTCAGAGTTAAAAAAAAAAAAAAAAGAAAAGAAAATGAGGACCCACAATTGCAATTGGCTGAGGGTTGGCTTAAATGAAGAATATTTAAATAAAGTAAGTGCATACAACAAATAATTCCTATAGGGCATGGGAGAAATACATTATTTTCAAGCTTCTTGAAATTATAGTGAGAACAGTAGTGGAATTTAGAAGTATTGCTAATTGGTCTTATGGTTACAGTTTACTTAATAAAAGAACTGCAGACTATCTGCAGTATATTGTCATTAACTCTTCTTATGCTATGGTATATCATTGTTTCTTCATCAGCCAGAGATTACATTTCCTAATTTTCTAAACACTGTTATTCTAAAGTCTGCCTCTTTCCAAAACCTTAAACATACTTTTTAGCTGCAGGTATTCTCCCAACAGGACATTGCATTGTAACTCGGTTCTCACTTCTTATGCAAAGTATGCAAACAGCCTTAAAATAGTCAGAGGATACTGACTTGATAAAATCAGAGGATTTAAAGTAAAACAGCTCCCCATTTGTAGTAACCCTTATAGAGTAACCTACTCAGTGGATTGCAGAACTATGCTTTTTTCATGTCACAATTCTCACCCATGCACATCACAAGACAATTCTTTCTACTAAGGTATGTAACAATTTATATTAGGTTCATAGGGCTCCGATTTCTATTTTCAAAGAAAACCTGCAGGCCAGGTGATATATATCGTCCTGGTTGTCAGATGATTACATGTAAATTCATAACCTTTTTTTTTTCTTTTCCTCAGGGCGCGTTGATCAGGATGGCCCCTTTGGATCTTGTGAAAATAAATACTGTGGTTTAGGTAGGCACTGTGTTGTTAACAGAGAGATTGGCCAAGCTGAATGTGGATGCCTGGAATACTGCAAATCGCACTACAAGCCTGTGTGTGGTTCTGATGGAGAATTCTATAAAAACCATTGTGAAGTGCACAGAGCTGCCTGCTTGAAAAAGCAAAAGGTTACCATCGTTCACAATGAAGACTGCTTCTTCAAAGGTAAGTGGTTGGACAAAGTCTGGAATACTCTTATCAGGTGCATATTTTGAAGCAATTCAATTAAAGCACCAGTAAGATTGCACAGAGTGTATCATGAAGAAGTGATGCAAAAAGTTGATTCGACAAGTATCTCACTCTAGAGATTTCTTGCAGCTGTTTTTTTCATTTTACTCAATATCCTCTGAAAACAGTTTGTGTAAACCTGGGTAAGTCAAAGTGTGGCTCTGGGACCAATATACCCAAAGAGCTAGCTATACAAATGTAGCTGATGACCACTTTCATCATTAACATGAGGTGGTAGTCTCAACATGCAGTATAAATTCATGGCAGTGACGCCAAAATACAATCGAAGACTTGCATGGGGTTCCATGTGGGTGCAGGAGTCCCCTGTGCAGAGTTGCTTGTAAATTGGAGGCCACACCGAATGCTGAGAGATGGCAGTTGGCAGCAGCAACATCTATCATATTAAAGATGAGAGTCATCAGAGCCTGCTCCATTTTATGCAACTGAAGTGCAGCTTTGAGGCTCCTAGAACACCACCAATACAGTCATTGATTAAACAATTTTTGTATGTGCCGATGTAAATGATGGAAGTATTTTAATGTTTTTTTTTTTCTGAATTCTGCATTGTGTGGCTTTTTCTTGTTTAAAGCAGAGAGGAGCAGAGGGCTTTTCAAGAAAAGCTTTTTTTCAAGTGAGGCACTCTGAATGGCCTGATTAGGTTGAATGACTTTGTATTCTTTTTACAACTGACATTATTTTATTAACATTTTTGTGATAAGTTATGTTTATAAATACTTGCCCTGCATAGGTACGTGTGAACTGCTCAATGATCCAGCAACGAATATGAAAATAAACACTACAATAAGATGTCCACTAAAAACTCAGAAAATTGAGTTCCATTAACATAAAACAATATAACTAGGCAACATCTAGGCACATTTAAATAAAATAATAATTGTACGTCATAGAAATTAAGAGAGACTCCAAGATTTTTAAGAGAAAGTGTGCATATATTTTAAATCAGTGAATTACTTGCAGTGTGGTATAAATTTATGCAAATATTACATGTTAAAATGTTCACTCCTGTGTTTTCCACTAACTTTACGGTGTAGAAAGATGTATTAAATAACTGAAATTGTCCCAATAACTTTAGCTTCTTTGTGGTAGTAAGCATGCAATGGCTAAAATGAGTACAGCACACTGCATCATGTACAATATAAAAAGCTGCTCTACATCATGTTTTTTAATCTTCCTCGGGAAAATGTTGCTTTCTAATTTTTAAAAAAGGAGACTGTGATCTCTTGGAGTTATGGACCAATTATCCATGCTTTGTCACCGCCAGATGAATTATTCCTATGTGCCCTCCATGTGGTATCCTTGAAGATCACTTAGAAGTTTCAGCTAGTTTAGAATGTGGTAACCAGTCCAGTCATTGCAATGGTGTTTCTCGCATGCAGAATATTATACCTACAGTCTATTTTAGAAAGTCTACAGGGAATTTTAGGGCAAATGCTGTCAGAAGTTTTACTGAACTTTTGTTGGCTTAGCTCCACAAGACTTGAGTGAATTCTGACTTCATTGAGGTTGCACAGGTGAGATTGGTGGCAGTTTGACAAACATTGTTTTTCCATTACCTGTTGTTGTTAATTTCACTGGGGCATATCATGTTCTTTTTTTTTAATTTAAGTAGGAACTTTTGCACATGAATGGCATTATATGACCTGTAGATATTAAACGGTTGCATTGCAGATCAAGAACAACAGTTGAAATTGTAGACATAGCTCTCTTTTAATTAATTTAAAGGGTGGCCTGTTTTGTTTTCTGAATTTGTTTTTAAAGTCATTGAACATTTTCCCACTCTGCAGCCCACCACCACATAGTACAGTCACTTTCAAGTGCCTCTGTTACCACCATTATAACATGATACAGGAAGTTATGTTATACAGCAGCCAATTCAGAGAGAGAATGCAGAAAGGAAGATCTTGTAAGGAGATTGCATCATTTCTGAAAGGCTGAAGTTATGGGGGCTAGATTCCCACCCACTTTTCACATACTTTTGTGGAATAAGAGAGAGAAAGGGATTTCTTCCACCTGTAGTAGTTCTGCCTCACCGACCATATCATCTTACAGAATTTCCAGGATGTGCTCAGTAGGGCAATGCACTTGACTCAGCCAGTAGACAAAAACTTAAGAGCTAAGGAAGTTTTCTTTCATGGATGGACAAGAACGAAGTCAGATCCTGAATAGATGGTGTCTTTGGAGAAGAATTCCATAATCATCAGCTGCCCTTAGCTGGGCAGGTCCTCTGCAGTGACAGAGCCTAGATCCTCAAGCACAGAGGATCTGGTCTTAATCTACCACTGATTATAAATCACGTTTAATTATTTTGAACTAAATGCAGAAAACAGCTAAGCACTCCTATGTTATCACAGATAGGGTTTACTCATAGAGATTTATTATTTTTTTAAGTAGGAAATAACTTTTTTTAACTGTTTCCATTCAAGATCCAATACAACAGCATCTATTGTCATTGGCATCATAGATGCATTTCAAATGATGCTTTAATATAAATATTTCAATTTCTGTGTCTTGCTTAGTCATTCACTTTTCAAACTAGACAGGCATTTACTTCACCATTTTCCTATAACTTTATAGCTGATCTAATCCATATAGTTGTTTCTAACAAGCACAATTTTTTTCAACCCTGACACAGGGTCAGTCTGTTAGAAAACAAAATTTACTTGCTTCAGGTTTAAATTTAAAGCTTCAGACAGAAACTGAATATAAATCCTAAAACAAAATAATTGAGAGTGACCCATTTTATAAGGAACACAGCTACATAGAAAACCACTTGTCATTCACTGAGTAGAGAATGAAAATCTCACAAGCAAATGCTCTGTGCACCTCAATTAGCATCACAAACAGTAAGAGCTTAGTAGCTATAATTGTTAAAATAATACAATGTATATTTGAATAATTTTCAAATTGATCTTGAAGAACTTCAGAGATCTGGCTTAGTGATGTGGAAATTGCCCTTTGAACAGAGTGGTGTGTTATATGTGAGGTTGAGGGAGTGACACATTAAACCCCCCAAAAACTCCTTTTGGTTTATGTTTGGAAACTTCCATTGAAATCACAGAGGATTGCTTGTCTTGTCTGAGGTCAGTTTGTTGTCCTGTAGACAGAAGAAATAACATTCTATACTAATACCTGAAATACCTTTGAAATATGTATGTAGGCACTGTGAGCTTTTGAGGCGATGGAGGCAGTCCCTCTGCTTATGTTATGATGCAATGCAGATCTTCAGATATCCACATCTATCTTGTTTATAATATAAATTATTTGTCTCTAAAGCAGTTAGACGCATTTTTGTATTGGCCCCAGTGGCAAGCTGTCAGCCTGTGTGGGTCTGCTAAGTGAACTGACAGCAGCAGGAGCAGCAGATCAGTTGTTCTCCTCTCTCCAGTGTCTTTGATAAAGAATGTTCTGATATGGCCATGGGAAGACTCATTGGATCACTGTCCTCTGCCACCTTCCTTTCCAACCACAAATGAAACCTTATGTGTCTCCTGGGCATTGGACTGCACTAATTTCAAATAGTAATCAAAGGAGAAGGGATAAATTGTTTCCTTTTCTTTCTCTGCTGAGTTCTTAGGCAAACAGCACATTCTATAACGTGAATCAGATGCATCAAGATAATAGACATTCTAAACCAAAACTAATTCCTTCCCTTTTGCATAATAATTTTCTCACCAGTTTTTACTAGCATTGTTGTATAGCCATTGGACACGCAACAACAATTCAGCAACATGGCCTTACACTAAGGGTTTTGTTAGATGTTCATCTGTATGTCTTCTGAGGTTTGGGGAGAAATGTACACTGCTGGGAATCAAGCATCTATATGAAACATATCATATTCCTCATCAGTATCTTCTGAGCCAGAGTTACTGAGCTGCAGAGTCAAGTATCCCCAGTCAATGAATACAATATACAGCTACCACTGTCAGAAATGTGATCAACCTTTTACCATATGTGGATGTTTAAAACTGCTATTAATGATATCATGCCTAAAATATACTGAGCAATTAGGAGAATGTTTGAAAGACCTGGTCTGTGCCCTACAGAGCTTACATTCTAAAAACATACCAAGAAGTGATTATGGTCACTGGGGAGAGTAAGGAGATGGGAGCACAAGTGTTTGTATAAATTAGATCATAGGGTTGGCTTGATTTGTTTTGCATACTACATGGTGATTATATGTGATAACATTTTAGTTTGCAGTTTCCAGACAATTACATTTAAAGCTTTTTTTGAAGATAAGAGGAAAAAAAGATGATGGAGGGTGGGAAGAGAAGGAAGGATAAGAAAGGTTGATGATGGACATGAAGAACTGGGTTAGATTAGGGAAAAGGCGTTATGCCTGGTGAACTGAAGTGGACAATATAAGACAAAATGAGAAGTTGAAAATCATCTTTCTGATGTCAGCAGGCTGAGCTTGTGAGCTCTGTTGTGCTCCTGCTGCCTGTTTGGCTGGCTGGCTGGCTGGCTGAAAGGACTTTTTGGGCATAGAGACAACATATAGGCCACCCTTAATGATGTCCCTGGTCTCGGGCCATGTGCTTTGTGCCTCAGAATTGCTTTTGACTGGTGCAGTGGGAGAACTGAGAAATGGCTGGCTGACTGCACTATTTGAGGCAGAAGAGGAAGATGATAATAATAAATAACCCCCTGCTATCTGTTGCCAGCCTACCTTTAATAACCCCCAGTGGGTGGTGATTTCAATTGATTAGAACTGCTCTACTCTGTGCTTCTGCCAGCATCTTTGCAGCATGTATTCTCAGCTAGAGCTAGTGGCTGTCTGGCAAGTTTAGAAGGCTAGAATTGTTCTTTTACTTGGGAACTGGACTTCTTTTATGCATGGGACAATGGACTGTGTGATTGAGCAGTGATGTCATCAAATGCTACAATTGATGTGTAACACACAGTAGACGGCGAGTCCAATACTGCACATCAAAGAGGCTTTAGTTAAAGTTTTTCCTCTTTTGTCACATGCACTGCATTGTGCGTTGGCTTCACTAAATCCATGTCAGTAACTTTGATAAAGTTTTATTTAAATGGTAGACTGGAAACACTAGGTATTTCTTTTTCACTTATGTTGCACCACAGACCTGCCTTCAGTTCTCTTGTAATATGGATTTCTGTACAGAATGCCACATGGCATGGAATTTTTAACTTGTTTACCTTTTTATTCTTATGGGGAAACTCTTATTCTAAGTTGTCTGCCTGAGCTACTGATTCAGTGCCATCACCACTCAAATGGCCAAACGTGTGAAGCGTGGTGCCCATATTTATAGATGTGATGGATAAAGTGTTGACAGTATTGAAGCCACAAATGGGACTAAAATCCTTTGGGCAGTTTGGTAGTAGTTTTGTGGTCCAAATGCTGGAAAATTTGTGAGAATTGCTTGGAGTCTGACGCTCCTCTTTTCCCTGATTGCTTTAGAAACAAAATCAGTTGAGTGGGTTTATATATGAATTCTGCTCAAAATTTAGGAGGTTGATTTCAGATTTGGAATATTTGGGCCCACTTTTCATTGCACTACATTTTAATTTCACTAAATCTTTTTTGAGATTTCTGTTTTCCTTTTTACCTGATTTTAACATTTTTGAGATCGTGGCATTAAAATGTTTGATATGTTTTGACAGAGATGAGACAATGTACACAAAGTGGCATTTATGTATTTCTTTGTGTGTATGTCTTGTATCATTCAAAATATATCAGATATAATACTTAATATATTTAGCCTATAGGTAGTTTAAAAGTAGATACACTTGTATCTTAAATTGTTTTCTTTCCTTTTTTACTATTTTTTTTAGAAGGTCCTGTCCATTGAGATACTACAGAATACTATTTTTTCCCCACTAAATTGCTACTTGCAAGATTCTTTGTTTATTTTTTTATTTTGCTGAGATAATTTTTCTACCTGCAACACTTACTGAATGTCATGTCTGTCTGTCTTTTCTGGACATTTCTAGCCTGTAGTTTTACTCAGCTTAAATTTTGTGCATTGGGTTTGAAGGTATTGTATCTTATTTCATGGTTGCTAGGGATGGTTGCTGTTCTATTAGCAGGTTTGGAAACAAAATAGTGACAGGGTGGCATCAAGAAGAGACTTTTTCTTTTTGTAAGTCAAAAGCATTTTGTTCACTGCAACACATGATTTATAAATACTCTGGTAGCTCATACTCTCTAGCATAGTGATATTCAACCTGTGGTTCACAAGTCCTTGGATGGGGGGGGTCCAGCTATATGTATTGTGTGTGTGTTACCTTGACCTTCACAGTTTGTGGAATGGGAGGGAGAAGAAGCCAGAAGGAGGCTGTGTCTGCCATGTGCTTGTTTGTGCTCCCCTGCAATTGCAGAAATGTAACCGGGAACAGTGCAAGACTCTTTTTGTAGAGAGCTCATCTGTGTCTCCATCTCTCATTCCAGATTCATAGTGCTGTAATGCAGATAGGCTTTATAGACTTGGATGGTGGCCAGCCTAGGGGCAGGTAAATATGGGAACAGGAGTAGAATTGAGCACAGCAATGGTGAAACTCTCTAAGATATGCCTCCTCCATGGGGACTGCAGTGAGAGGCAGAGTTGAGGGGAAGTTAACTAAGTATGCAAATATTGTATAAATACCAATATAAATATTATGCATTTTAGATCTCTGCAAATGTATACAGGACCAGTGAGACTCCTTGCTCTTTCCCCACTGCTAGCCACTCCCAGAGGGACTTTCCAGTTTTGTCTTTCCCCCTCCCCACAAACAGTCCTGGAAGTCTTCACTGCTCTTGTCCCCTCTGAGACCTAAGGACCTCTCATTTTCCTCTGAGATCCCATCCTTCTCCTCTTGTTCATGCTCTGCCCCCTTTTATAGATGTTATTTTCTTTCTGTATCATGTGGGATTCAAAGTGAAAGGGAAAACAGGCACAGATATCAGGCCTGTCACATACTGTGGCTGACACACCCGTTTCAATAACATAAACTAAGTTGGCTGCTACTTGATGGACCCTTCTTCAGGTAACCAAGGTCACGAAGAAATTATTCCTACATGTAACCTGGAATGTTTGATCAACAGGGAAGGGAGGTGTAAGGAATAAGGCAGCTAGTACACCTGCATATTTGCCCATTCTGCCTCACAGGGAAGTGGCTGCTGGCCAGTTGAAAGCGTGAGTCAACAGGCAGAAGGCTGGGGCAGGACAGCTTTGCTGTGGCTTCCTGATTAGTGCTCCCTCCTACTCACTTCTCATGAACACTCTAGGATACTGGGGTTACCAGCCCACTCAAAACAAAAATTCTTGAATTTAAACTTTGTGGACCCTGTCACAATGCAGAGCCTGGATCGATGAATCCATGACTCCTGGCTTAATTAACCTCAGATTTTAGGCAAGAAATCTAATTTTGCCATATTGTCTGAAATAAATTTATGTAGGGAGACCTGTAACAATAAAATAAAATAAAATAAAATCTATTCTACTTGAGCTATTGTAGTAAGCATAATGTGGACTGAGCTTGTAAACTACTCACAGCTGGCTTGCAAAAAGATCTATAGCACTGCAAACATGAGATGAAAAGAGAAAGGGATGGTGTTGTAACACCATTTGCAAATGATGATTAGGAGAGACTGTTGGCAACACCTGAACAAGTGAAGGATAGTGGAAACAATACTTTGAGAGTAACTTTGGCCTTGTCTACACTAGCAAGTTTTGTCACCAAAACTGCCATTTGTTGATCCAAAAAGTGAGTGCGTACACACTGCAACACGACTTTTGTTGGGGAAAATGCCCAGTCTTGGTGACAAAATACATACACCCTCATGAGAGACTTATGTCTTTTACCTCTATATTGTTGTTGACAAAGTGCAACAGTAGACACCACACTTCATTTCATCACTTTAATTGGCCTCTAGGAGGTATCCCACAATGCCCAACCTGACTTCTCTAGTCAGCAGTTTGAACTCCACTGCCCTGAAGCCAGGTAAACAACCATTCGCCCCTCCACATTAGAAGCCTCAGGAATTTTTGAAATTTCATTTCCTCTTTGCTCGGTGTGCAGAGGCCTCATTGCATCTTCCCAGGTGACCAGGGCAGGTTATTGCAGCAAACACTCCCCTGCTTGGACCACTGCGGAGCTGTTGCATCTGATCAGTATATGGGGAGAGGAGGCTGTGCGGTCTCAGCTGCGCTTGAGCCAGAGGAATTGGGATACCTATAGGTACATTTCTTGAGGCTTGTGCAAAAAGGGCTGTGATCAGGACATGCTGCAGTGCAGGGCAAAGATAAAAGAGCTTAGGCAAGTATACCATAAGGTGAGGGAGGCAAACAGTCGCTTCAGTGCTGCACCTAAGACCTGCTGGTTCTATAAAGAGCTGGATGCTATCCTTGGTGGTGACACCACCGCCATCATGAAGAGCACCGTGGACACTTCGGAGGGCATGGAGGTGGCGGAAGGTGGACCTAACCCAGAGGACGACGTTTTGGATGAAGAGATGGAGTTAGATGAGGATGTGCAGCTCCTGGCAGAGTCGCCCAGTGGGGCAGGCAGCCAGGAACTGTTCTCCACTCCAGAGGTAGCTAGCCAGTTTCAGCAGTTGCTCTCCGAGGAGCAAGAAGCAAGAGATCAGACGCCTGGTAAGTGGCTGTGGCTTGTGTAGTGTGGAGGTGGGTTCAGGGCATAGAAATGTGGGAGGCTGGCTGTGTTTCTGTGAGTTGGACATTTCTCTATGTAGCTAATTGATATGGTGGAACAGGGTGCACACTGAGATGCACGCCGTTGATGCACGCCGAGATCTCACGGGAATTTTCCAGAGAGATCTCCAGGAAAATAAACCTCTGCCGAATGTTCCGTTGGCAGAGCAGCCCTTTGTAGGAGACTTTACGGCATCATTTGGTAATCAGTTGTGCAAGGACCAAAGCGGCACTCAGGTGAGCAGACTAGGGAGCAGGGTGGAAGCCGCAAGCACGGAGTAGATGTACCCTCACTTCCCTGCTTACACTCAGCAGTGAGATATCTACTACTATAGCCCCTGCCTGTTGAAAAGTGAGGGAGAATTTTATATTTTTTTCCCAACTCGGCTGCACCGCAACCCTTGTAGAGGGCTCTTTTCCCCATGCAGAGCACCCCACCCCACCTCCCAGCCTTCTTCAGTTAGAAACTTCACAATTAACTACACTGCCATCTGCAATGTCTTCATGATAGTTAACAGAGCATAGGAGAGCAGTGCAGGATCCGTCCTTCTCACAAAGATTCCAAGGTGCACAGCAAAAGTGGGCCGTTGAAAAAATGCCATGAAAGCTGGAAGCTCATGGAGCGCTGCAACAGAAAACAATGCATCATGGGACATTTAGCACTGTCCCAAGATGTGCTGCGATCCGCACCGTCATTTCACAACACCTAGCGACAGAAGGACTGTGGGATAGGTACCCACAGTGCATTGCTCAAACTGTCCATGATTGTGCCCCTATTGTGGACATGATCTGTCAACAGAGGGAGCAAGTGTGGATACAAAATTGCAATTTTTATTGTGTTGACACAAAATGAAAGTGTAGGCAAGGCATTAAATGAGGCAAACTCCTTTAGAGTGGCATTTCCAACTTGTGATCCTAATGTGGTGTCCGAGTCTGATATAACAGAAGTAGAGGAGAGAAATACAGTCCAGGAAATGAAGACTGGTAAGGCAGTGGGACCTGATGAAGGAATGACAGATCTGGTAAAAGTCTTGGGCAACAGAGGTATAAAGTGGATCAGCAGAATGGTTAAAGTTGTATGGCAAGGTAAGAGAATTCCTGAAGACTGGTCCAAGTTTATCCTGGTCTAATACATAAGGTAAGTACCCATGAATGTGGAAGGTATTGAGGGATAAAACTTTTGTTCCATGAGATGAAGGTACTGGAATAGATCCTGAGTGCTAGTGTTAGGAGAATGGTGGAGCCCCTCCTCAGACAATAACAGTTTGGGTTAGGAAAGGATGGGGAGCCACAGACAGCATGTTTGTAATTCATCAAGGGGTAGAGAATGACTATTCTACTAGCAGGATAGCTTCCCAGCTTTTATAGGCTTGAAAAAGACATATGATAAAGAGGATAGAAGGATGCTTGTACCCATGCTAGAGAAATATGGAGCATCTGAGGATTCAATAACTGTGGTGAATGCCCTATATAGATCACCTAAAACAGTGATCTGAACAAGTCTCTTTGAAGTGAAAGTTGGACTGTACCAAAGGTTGGCCCTAAATTGCTGCTATTTATCATATTGATGGGCTATGTCAGCAGGAAGACCCCAGTAGGAAAAGGTGAGAACCTGCTATATGCAGGCAACCTAGCAATAAGTGCATCCTCAAAAGAAAATCTAGAGGAAAAAATAAATCAGTAGTATGACTGGCTGAGCAGGCTTGGGATGAAAATGAGCATACCTAAGACTGAGGTTGTGTGGGTAAGTAAAAGGAGGCACAGTGTGACTGGACATAATGATTAATGTGAGAATAAACCAGACTCACCAGTTCAAGTACCTTTGTGGCCATGACATGGAAGATGGTGAGCTTTCTGTGAGATACCGTCCAGATTTGAGGGTGTTGGAAGAGTGCGGAATGACATCTCGGGTATGCCATTGAGACTAAAAGAGAAACTGTATAATAGAATAATGGTGTACCCTGTAGTATGGTTCAGAAGCATAGGCAATAGAGATCACAGGTTCAACACCTACAGTATTTGAAATGAGATGTCTTTGTGCCACAAGACGAGTTGCACAAAGAGACAGGATTGGAAATGTAAATAATAGGATGAAAGTCAAAGTCTGTGAAGTGGCTGACAAAATCCAGTAAGCACTGACTTTGCTGATTTGGATGAATACAGAGGATGAATTAAAGACACTTGGTCAAGATAGCATGGCAGGAGAGGGTGGTAGAAAAGAGACACCGAGGAAAGCTGAAGAAGGATGGATTGCACCAAAGAAAATCATAAATGGATTTTAAGGCCCCATGAAACAGACAAAGGCAGTGGATGCTTGCATGATGACTCAACCCCAGTTGATGGAATAAGAGGAAGAAGTAAACATAATGTAACCTGTTTAAAACAATGACAAAATCAGCAGAATGAAGTGACTGTATTCTTCAACTGGTTTATGTTGCAGATGTTTGGTGCAAATAATCTGACACAGGCTTGATGCCACAGGTTATACCTATAAGAAGTGCCTCCAAGGTTGTAAATTCTGGATTAGTATGAAGTCAGTCATTGTAGCTGCAACAAACAGTATAGAAGTTAGATTGTCTGAACCCTAATGGATAGGAAAGGATCTACATGAGTACTAGAATCTGGATATTTCTACAACTAATCTCTCAGCAACTGGTAAAAGAGGTCTTTTTACAATGAGTAATGGTCACATACATTTAGTCTTAGGTGCTGGCAGATGCAGTTTGTAGATAAATAAGTTTAAAGCTGTGTTTTCGGTTTTTAGAATATAGGATAATTTAAACTGTGGCTTCTGTGAGATTCTTTATTCACCTATTAATGTAGGATGTTTTAGATTTTAACAAGAAATATTCATCCAGGCGGTTTAATGTTTATAAATAAAAAGATGGAACATGATAATATTGGTTTTTTGGACTTTATTTTATTGTATAATTATGTAGCTTGATTAATCAAGTGCACTTGTTTAAGTTTCAGCTGCTGTATACGTCATTTAAGAACAATATCAGTGGACCAATATCTATATAAAACACCTTGGTCTGCTCCAAATAAAACTCTGCTTTTGCTCCATATAACATCTGCATCAACATTTAACTTCTGCACCCAGAGAGAGCCTGGAAAATAGGCCTCCCAACATGCTCTGAAGGCCAACACATATCTGGACACAATCAAATATTAGCTGAAAATTTCTCTGCTACCAATCCTATCCCGTTAAAACCAGAGAGTTGTTGGCAGGAATTACATCAGTTGCATTATGCATTGTTTCATGTTTTGAAAAAGGCTTTATATGTAGCTGTTGTAGATCACAATGCAGTAATCCATTAGCAACCTGACAAAGGCATGGATAACTGAAGTGAGGTTTTGGTCTGAAAGAACAGGGTATTAGAAGACCCTGTCCCTCCTTGTAAAATGATTGAGCAAGATTCATGAGCTTTATCACTTTGTGGGTTTAATTTCAAGTGGTAATACTGTATCTGCATGAATAGTTTCACTAATGCTTAAAAACACCTACATACCTGTCAAGTGCAATAACAGTAATTCTCCAAAAATAGTATAGTTTGACTTCACTAATACATTGAGCAAACAAGATCTTTCTTTTGTAGAAAGAGATGCACATCTTGCTTGTTCTGTTCTGAAGATCATATGATATTTACCATGTGCAGTATCTACAACATATATAACATTATTTATAAATTGGTCTACAAGGTACTAGATTTTTAAAAAAATGATAAAATTCCCTTTCCCCATTCTCTTCCCATCCTAAATATAACAAATGTAATCAAACCCTGTGTGAAGAATTCTGGGTGAGTTAGAATCCAACTTCCTTCTCTGTACAAAGAACAGAGAGGAGCTGTGTTGCTGTAGCAAAACATAATTGGGGATAATTGGGACATGGGATCCATGATAGTGGAGATCTGGGAGACCAATCCTTAGCTCTCCCTATATATTAGCCAATTCAGGATCACTGTAGAGCCACCTTTCACAGCACCAGTGGTGTAGAGCAGGACCGGCGCTAGGGTTTTGAGCGCCCTAGGCGTACGGCAGTTTCGCTGCCCCATGCACTGGTCTGCGGCTCGGATGGAGCTGCCGCAGTTGTGCCTGTGGGCGGTCCATCCGAGCCGCGCAAGCAGCCGACCGCCCGCCCGCCCGCCCGCAGGCACAACTGCAGCAGCTCCACGGGAGCTGCCTGCCGCCCCCTGACCCGGGGATACCCTGGGCTGCTGGCTGCCGCTGGCAGCTCAGACTCCCTCTCTGTCCTAGCAGCAGTGGTTGATCAACCATTTAAAAAAAAATTGGGGGCGCTTTTTGGTGCCCCCAAATCTCAGCGCCCTAGGCAACTGCCTAGTCTGCCTAAATGGTTGCACCGGCCCTGGTGTAGAGCTCCACCCACCTCCCGCAACCTGCTTGAAAGGCAGAGAGGGCTGATGTGATACATGAGGCTTCAACACCTGGGCAACTTTCATTTAAAACAAAATGATTAAAAAGTGAAAACAAACACTTTGTTTAGTGTTTTAAAATAAATATCAGCACTCTTCACGTTGAGGGAGTTTCTCTTAACACAGGAAAATCATAGGCAAGAGTGGCCAACAATGTATCAACATTCTGCCTGCTCTGTCAACTTCAGCACTCTGTCAGGTGTAACACCTGGTACAGGTTTTTATCAAAACTGTTACTTTTAATCAGAGACAATGTGGGATAGTGAAAAGGGATAGTAAATCAAATAAAATTGAACTATCCAATCATAAATTTAAATGCAACAGAGTTTAGAATAACAAAAAAGCATTCAACTGATACACATCAGCTAATACAAGGCAAACAACATGGTTTCTTTAGTTTTAATTAAAGTCATGCCAGAATTATCATCAAATCTGAGGAACTATGTCTGATTAATACAACATATTTTTGGCCTTTAAAGATCTTAACAGTTGGATACAATTCCACATTTACATGACATATTGGCATAATAGCTGTAACTCAGAGTTAGCTGGAATATGACATAGCAGTAGATAAAGCAACAGCTTCTTTCATTAATAATAAAGTAAATAGGCATGTAAACACACACACACATTGTCAGTGCTGAGTAAGAGGTTCTTAATAACTGTCAGGAAAGCAAATTTGGACTGGATAGAGCATATGGGTTACAAGCATGTCTTGTGTGGTTTTTCATGCTCTTCCCATTTACATGCTATGATGACAACCCTAAGGTGTTCACAACATCACGTGAGGCACACCTGGTTTAAGATTTCAGAGCTGTGAGACAGCCTTTTTTTATATACTTGAAGACTATTAGAAGATTTTTGATGGAAAGGGACCCTTGAAAAGTCACCTCCCCTCTTCCTGCTTATTTATTACTTCTCCCATCCTTAGTCCCCACTTTCGGAGTTTAAAATGCCTCCAGCTGACAAGGCTGCATGGAATTAGCTCTGGAAGTTGGCACTGCTGTTCAGAATATTGATCAGTTTGGGCTGCTTTCTCTCCACTTTTTGCAGCTAGATTGTCTGGCCTGCCAAGGGCAGAAATGTTTTGTTGATTTTTTTTTTATTTTTTTAGGGAAAAAAAGAGGAAAAAAACAGTGAGAGAGAAGAAAACATCTATCTCTCTTTTTCTTTTTTAATAGTGAGTAGTTTGACTTCAGAAGAGTAACAATATGACTTGGAAGGTGTGATATTATCAGGAAGAATTCAGACTAGTTACTAGGTAATTTGCATACTGCAGTTGGTTAACATGCTGTAAGAGTTGAATGTGGTTTTGTTCATGGCTGTTGGGAGTAACAGGGTTTTAGTAATCTGATATAAACTCCATGTATTTCTTGGTTCAAATGGTTAACATCCACTGACAGTTTATAATGATGTTATGGCTGATTAGTGGTCTGTGACCTTCCTTTCCTCCCACCTCAGCTCCACTGGTTGGCATATGCAAGGCTAGAGATATGGCTCTGATTGCTACACACCCCTTCCTTTCCACTCTTCACCTACTTGATCAGATGTACCGTCCCATTGTCTCTCTCCCATTCCAGAGCCATGATCCAGACAATTCAAACATGGTCACACAGGAAGTGATAGGTGATGTGCAGCTGTGATGGATCAGGCTATAATGCAGTGAGTCTTAAACTTTTCTTTATTGGCGACCCCTTTCACATTGCAAGTCTCTGAGTGTAACCCCCTAATAAATTAAACACACTTTTTAATATATTTAACACCATTATAAATGCTGGAGGCAAATGGGGTTTGGGTGGAGGTTGACAGCTCACAACCCTCCATGTAATGACATCACAACCCCCTGAGGGATCCTGACCCCCATTTGCGAACCCCTGGTATAATGTAACTAAAACTTAATGGTTAGTATCAGAGGGTAGCCGTGTTAGTCTGGATCTGTAAAAGCAGCAAAGAATCCTGTGGCACCTTATAGACTAACAGACGTTTTGGAGCATGAGCTTTCGTGGGTGAATACCCACTTCCTCAGATGCATGTAATGGAAAAATCCAGGGGCAGGTATATATATGTGTGCTAGCAAGCAAGCTAGAGATAACGAGGTCAGTTCAATCAGGGAGGATGAGGCCCTGTTCTAGCAGTTGAGGTGTGAAAACCAAGAGAGGAGAAACTGGTTCTGTAATTGGCAAGCCATTCACAGTCTTTGTTCAATCCTGAGCTGATGGTGTCAAATTTGCAGATGAACTGAAGCTCAGCAGTTTCTCTTTGAAGTCTGGTCCTGAAGTTTTTTTGCTGCAGGATGGCCACCTTAAGGTCTGCTATAGTGTGGCCAGGGAGGTTGAAGTGCTCTCCTACAGGTTTTTGTATATTGCCATTCCTAATGTCTGATTTGTGTCCATTTATCCTTTTCCGTAGAGACTGTCCAGTTTGGCCGATGTACATAGCAGAGGGGCATTGCTGGCATATGATGGCGTATATTACATTGGTGGATGTGCAGGTGAATGAACCAGTGATGGTGTGGCTGATCTGGTTAGGTCCTGTGATGGTGTCGCTGGTGTAGATATGTGGGCAGAGTTGGCATCGAGGTTTGTTGCATGGATTGGTTCCTGAGCTAGAGTTATTATGGTGTGGTGTGCAGTTACTGGTGAGAATATGTTTCAGGTTGGCAGGTTGTCTGTGGGCAAGGATTGGCCTGCCACCCAAGGCCTGTGAAAGTGTGGGATCATTGTCCAGGATGGGTTGTAGATCCTTGATGATGCGTTGGAGGGGTTTTAGCTGGGGGCTGTATGTGATGGCCAGTGGAGTCCTGTTGGTTTCTCTCTTGGGTTTGTCTTGCAGTAGGAGGCTTCTGGGTACACGTCTGGCTCTGTTGATCTGT
Organism: Gopherus evgoodei; assembly: GCF_007399415.2. Lineage (NCBI taxonomy): Eukaryota > Metazoa > Chordata > Testudines > Testudinidae > Gopherus > Gopherus evgoodei. The sequence goes on from NC_044326.1 coordinate 77,962,996, forward strand.
TTCCTTATTTCCTCATGCGGGTATTGTAGTTTTGAGAATGCTTGGTGGAGATTTTGTAGGTGTTGGTCTCTGTCTGAGGGGTTAGAGCAGATGCGGTTGTACCTCAGTGCTTGGCTGTAGACAATGGATCGTGTGATGTGCCCGGGATGGAAGCTGGAGGCATGAAGGTAGGCATAGCGGTCTGTGGGTTTTCGATATAGGGTGGTGTTAATGTGACCATCACTTATTTGCACCGTGGTGTCAAGAAAGTGGACCTCCCGTGTAGATTGATCCAGGCTGAGTTTGATGGTGGGGTGGAAGCTGTTGAAATCATGGTGGAATTTTTCCAGAGTCTCCTTCCCATGGGTCCAGATGATGAAGATGTCATCAATGTAGCGTAGATAGAGAAGGGGTGTGAGTGGACGAGAGCTGAGGAAGCGTTGTTCCAGGTCGGCCATGAAGATATTGGCATATTGTGGGGCCATGCGGGTGCCCATAGCAGTGCCACTGATCTGGAGATATATATTGTCATCAAATTTGAAATAGTTGTGTGTAAGTATAAAGGCACAGAGCTCAGCAGCCAGTTGTGCTGTGGCATCATCAGGGATGGTGTTCCTGACAGCTTGTATTCCATCTGTGTGTGGGATGTTTGTGTAGAGAGCCTCTACATCCATGGTGGCTAGGATGGTGTTTTCTGGGAGGTCACCAATGCATTGTAGTTTCCTCAGGAAATCAGTGGTGTCGCGGAGATAGCTGGGAGTGCTGGTGGCATAGGGTCTGAGTAGAGAGTCCATATATCCAGACAGTCCTTCAGTGAGAGTGCCAATGCCCGAGATGATGGGGCGTCCAGGATTTCCGGGTTTGTGGATCTTGGGTAGTAGATAGAATAACCCTGGTCGGGGCTCTAGGGGTATGTTGATTTCTTCTGGTGTTAGTGTAGGGAGTGTCCTGAGTAGATGCTGTAGTTTCTTAGTGTATTCCTCAGTGGGATCTGAGGGAAGTGGCCTGTAGAATTTGGTATTGGAGAGTTGTCTGGCTGCCTCCTTTTGATAGTCAGACCTGTTCATGATGACAACGGCACCTCCTTTATCAGCCTCTTTGATGATAATGTCAGGGTGGTTTCTGAGGCTGTGGATGGCATTGCGTTCTGCACGGCTTAGGTTGTGAGGCAAGCGGTGTTGTTGTTCCACGATTTCTGCCTGTGCACGCCGGCGGAAGCATTCAATGTATAGGTCCAGGCTGTCATTTCGACCCTCAGGAGGAGTCCATGTGGAGTTCTTTTTCTTGTGCTGTTGGTGGGAGGGCACCCGTGTATCAGTGCACTGTTCAGTGTTGTCCTGGAAGTATTCTTTGAGTCGGAGACGGCGAAAGTAGGTTCTGTAATTGGCAAGCCATTCACAGTCTTTGTTCAATGATACAGTTCTGTGGCGATCTGGAAGCCTACTTTCGCCGTCTCCGACTCAAAGAATACTTCCAGGACAACACTGAACAGTGCACTGATACACGGGTGCCCTCCCACCAACAGCACAAGAAAAAGAACTCCACATGGACTCCTCCTGAGGGTCGAAATGACAGCCTGGACCTATACATTGAATGCTTCCGCCGGCGTGCACAGGCAGAAATCGTGGAACAACAACACCGCTTGCCTCACAACCTAAGCCGTGCAGAACGCAATGCCATCCACAGCCTCAGAAACCACCCTGACATTATCATCAAAGAGGCTGATAAAGGAGGTGCCGTTGTCATCATGAACAGGTCTGACTATCAAAAGGAGGCAGCCAGACAACTCTCCAATACCAAATTCTACAGGCCACTTCCCTCAGATCCCACTGAGGAATACACTAAGAAACTACAGCATCTACTCAGGACACTCCCTACACTAACACCAGAAGAAATCAAAATACCCCTAGAGCCCCGACCAGGGTTATTCTATCTACTACCCAAGATCCACAAACCCGGAAATCCTGGACGCCCCATCATCTCGGGCATTGGCACTCTCACTGAAGGACTGTCTGGATATATGGACTCTCTACTCAGACCCTATGCCACCAGCACTCCCAGCTATCTCCGCGACACCACTGATTTCCTGAGGAAACTACAATGCATTGGTGACCTCCCAGAAAACACCATCCTAGCCACCATGGATGTAGAGGCTCTCTACACAAACATCCCACACACAGATGGAATACAAGCTGTCAGGAACACCATCCCTGATGATGCCACAGCACAACTGGCTGCTGAGCTCTGTGCCTTTATACTTACACACAACTATTTCAAATTTGATGACAATATATATCTCCAGATCAGTGGCACTGCTATGGGCACCCGCATGGCCCCACAATATGCCAATATCTTCATGGCCGACCTGGAACAACGCTTCCTCAGCTCTCGTCCACTCACACCCCTTCTCTATCTACGCTACATTGATGACATCTTCATCATCTGGACCCATGGGAAGGAGACTCTGGAAAAATTCCACCATGATTTCAACAGCTTCCACCCCACCATCAAACTCAGCCTGGATCAATCTACACGGGAGGTCCACTTTCTTGACACCACGGTGCAAATAAGTGATGGTCACATTAACACCACCCTATATCGAAAACCCACAGACCGCTATGCCTACCTTCATGCCTCCAGCTTCCATCCCGGGCACATCACACGATCCATTGTCTACAGCCAAGCACTGAGGTACAACCGCATCTGCTCTAACCCCTCAGACAGAGACCAACACCTACAAAATCTCCACCAAGCATTCTCAAAACTACAATACCCGCATGAGGAAATAAGGAAACAGATCAACAGAGCCAGACGTGTACCCAGAAGCCTCCTACTGCAAGACAAACCCAAGAGAGAAACCAACAGGACTCCACTGGCCATCACATACAGCCCCCAGCTAAAACCCCTCCAACGCATCATCAAGGATCTACAACCCATCCTGGACAATGTTCCCACACTTTCACAGGCCTTGGGTGGCAGGCCAATCCTTGCCCACAGACAACCTGCCAACCTGAAACATATTCTCACCAGTAACTGCACACCACACCATAATAACTCTAGCTCAGGAACCAATCCATGCAACAAACCTCGATGCCAACTCTGCCCACATATCTACACCAGCGACACCATCACAGGACCTAACCAGATCAGCCACACCATCACTGGTTCATTCACCTGCACATCCACCAATGTAATATACGCCATCATATGCCAGCAATGCCCCTCTGCTATGTACATCGGCCAAACTGGACAGTCTCTACGGAAAAGGATAAATGGACACAAATCAGACATTAGGAATGGCAATATACAAAAACCTGTAGGAGAGCACTTCAACCTCCCTGGCCACACTATAGCAGACCTTAAGGTGGCCATCCTGCAGCAAAAAAACTTCAGGACCAGACTTCAAAGAGAAACTGCTGAGCTTCAGTTCATCTGCAAATTTGACACCATCAGCTCAGGATTGAACAAAGACTGTGAATGGCTTGCCAATTACAGAACCAGTTTCTCCTCTCTTGGTTTTCACACCTCAACTGCTAGAACAGGGCCTCATCCTCCCTGATTGAACTGACCTCGTTATCTCTAGCTTGCTTGCTAGCACACATATATATACCTGCCCCTGGATTTTTCCATTACATGCATCTGAGGAAGTGGGTATTCACCCACGAAAGCTCATGCTCCAAAACGTCTGTTAGTCTATAAGGTGCCACAGGATTCTTTGCTGCTTTTAATGGTTAGTGACCATCTTCAAGAACTCATGGAGAATGGGTGAAGTCCAAAAAGACTGGAGAAGAGCAAACATAGTATCTTTAAAAGGGGAAACAAAAAGGACATAAGGAATTATAGACTAGTCAGCCTAACTTCAATAGCTGGAAAAATAGTGGAGCAAATGATTAAACAATCAATTAGTAAGGACCTCAAGGATAATAGGATAATAAGGAATTGCCAGCATGGATTTGTCTAGAACAGATTATGCCAAATCAATCTAATTTCCTTCTTTGATGGGGTTACTGGCTTAGTGGATGGTGGGGAAGCAGTAGATGTGATAATCTTGATTGTAGTAAGGCTTCTGACACAGTCCCCCTTTTCATTCTCATAAGAAAGCTAGTGAAATGTGGTGTATGTGAAATTGCTATAAGGTGAATGCATAACTGGTTGTAAGCCCATACTTAAAGAGTAGCTCTCAGTGGTTCACTGTCAAATTGAGATGATGTCTCTAATGGGGTCCTGCAGGGACCTGTCTTGGATATGTACTATTCAACATTTACTTGAAAGATTTGGAGAGTGGAGATTACACTTATAAAATCTGATGAGGACACCAAGCTGGGAGGGGTTGCAAACATTCTGGAGGATAGAATTGGAATTCAAAATGACCTTGACAAATTGCAGAATTGGTTTAAAATAAACAAGGTACACTACATTAATGCACACTAGTGAACTTTTAGCGTAGGGATGGCTGAATAGGGCATGTAGACTTATATCAAGGTTTGAGCTGACTCACCCAGAGTTTAGATTAGAAAGGTAGGGAGGGCAGATTCATATTTGAAGCCGCTCTGTAATAATTTATGAATGCTATATGTTGGTCTGGTTATTGGGTAACTCATTAGAGGGCTGTCGGGGGTGGAGGGGCGGGGAGGAAGGAAAAAATCTCTTTAAGATAGGTAAAGGCTCTGTAGGATGTAGGTGAAGGCACAAGGCCTGACATCTAAGAGGGCTGCACTCAAAGAGACCACAACAGGACAGAGGTGTAGCTAATCCTGGAACAATGACAAAAGGCTCTGAATCAGGCAAGGATAATAACTTGAAGTGGTAGAGAAAGCAGATCGAGGGGAGAAAGTCAAATTTAACACTTTAAAGATCATCTTTCTAGAACTCTTTCTCTTCTTTTTACTTTCTAACCATAATCTAGAAACAAAAGAAATTATACTACTGAAGGACTAAACTGTTCTCTGATATCCATACATGGTTCCTACTGAAGTCAATATGAGCTGGCCACATGACTCTGATGGCAGAAATTGTATTTAAGAAATTCTTTCCAGGAACAACAAAACAGATTTGTTAGCCTCAAAATTAATTTAGTTCTTTTTTTGCTGGGATCTGAACCTGCTCCCATTGAAATCAATGACAAAACTCCCAATAACTTCAATGGCAGCAGAACTAAGCCACAAAGAGAGAGAGACAGAGATTGATTTTCTTATTTTATAAAGAAACTCATTTTCCAGAAAAGTGGTTATTTGAGATTGGAAAACATTTCTATGGCCAATTGTCCTAGAAAATGTGCTTTCTTTATACTTGAAATGAATATTAAATTAAACTCATAACAAATTGGGCAAATACACACTAATTAGATTCACTGGTTTTCTGACTGTCTGTAATGGTAACATTGATTTAATTTTAAACTGTTAGAAGCAAATAAAAGAAACAAATGAAACATCTTACAACAAAAACAGGTTAAAATGTCACCCCATGACATAAGCTAAAGTACAAGCATACAAATACTTTCATTTGTAATGGACAAGGTTTAGAATTTTTGCATTTATCTTTATTTGGTTGTGTTACAATTAAGTTCTGAACTGTCTACTGGCTGAAAAGTTTGTCTCCCTGAGGGCTGGAGCAGATGGTTGAAATATTTAGAGACCAGGACTGCTGAATCTGTGAGAGAAGAAAAAATGCATTCACTGGGAAAAACTGCTGATGTCAACCTAAAGCAATAGGGTTCTTAGCAGTGCTCTCTAAGGGATTATTGCTGAGGCTGCCAATAACCATATACTACACTGAAGCCTTTGTTTTTCTTCTTGTTTTAATAGTAATGTTATAGCTTTTTAGTAATGTTATATTTGTGTAGACTAGAAAAAGCAAAAGTACTGAGTGTTTAGTATCTGTGAATAAGAAATTAAAGCATTTTCACTCTCCATGTTCTAGGAAATTCCACTGTGCAAGGAAAACACAAAGAACTTAGCATTTTCCTAAACATCTCTTTGATAAGTTTAAAATGAAGTCCCTGAAACACAGAGAGAACTCTAATTGCATTGCTGTTAAGAATCTGGAATTTGCTTCTGCTTATATAATAGTTTTCCCACAAGAAAGTGAGACAAAAAAACTGGGAAAAAAATTTAAATGGCAAGTTTGATATATTGATAGGAACATATGAAAGTGAGGAAATACCTTTCCAGTGCTAAATACTAATTATGGTTAAGAAGTTTCTTTCATTAGCACTCCTAAATTTAAAACAGCGGCTGAATGGATCATTTCTTTGTTATTTGCCCATTTCAGATTCTCTTTGATAAAGGTCCTTGCCATTCAAATGGAACATAAAGATTTCATTGGTCCCTAATGATGCAAACTACAGCTGTACAATCATCATTTAAAAATCTGAGCTCTGTGTGCTCTTAGATCTGCTGTCACTTTATCACAACTGTAGAAGCATCTTTAAGTGTATTTGCTTAAGCAGATGGTGAATGGCCACACTGGGAATACATCTATCTTTTTTACTGTATGATGAAGTTTTAAAGCAGAAATTTTAGCTATGGGGTAGAAAAGCAGAGACTTGTATAATCAACTGTATATAAAAGAACTGGTATAAGACCCTAAAGCTTCTAATACTAGTGTGTTGGAAATGGTATAGATTTCATAAATCAGGATTTGTGACCTAAAATTGCATTCACTTATATTGTGGATTTAAGGAATCTAATGATTTTTTTCTTAATTGTTTTTGTAACTGTTTTTAGAATAAATCTTTGATTTAAAAATCACACCAGGCATCCTTCCAGAATATTAACTAAAACAAAACAAGTGGTAAGGATTTCTGGCAGAAGGCTTAAGGTAAAGAGGTAGCCAGGCAATGGCATCATTCATTGGAAAGACCTTATTTCAGGCTTGATACAAATACCAGTGACTTTAATATACTTTAGATCAGGCCCTTAAGGGGAGAAAATCATAAGGAGTATCATACAGGTAAAAAGCAAGAGCTAAGAGAAGATCCATAGGACATTAGATGGAGGGTTTGGGAGGTGTATTGGGACAGATTACAGCTGGATGAAAAAATGTTGGTAACTTTGTTTCTGTCACAACCAAAAAGTTTAATGAAAATGTGCCAGTATTAATTAACTTTCTGATGGGAAGATTATTCAGGTCCAAGATGGGCTCATAAAGAGAGAGCACAAGGCCACCTTAAAATAGCTAATAGCCCGGTAGTGTGAGAGAGCCTGGTATGCCTGATTTGGAGCAAGGATTTAAACTGAAGTCTGTTCCAAACTAGCACATTAATGAGCAGGCTATGAAGTCAGTCTCCACTTGGACCAATGGATATTTAATGATTCATACAAAGGGGAAAACAGCTCCCATAGTAGAAACTGACCTTTACAATCCAGTTGCTACAGCATTGTCTTGAGGCATGGGTTCAAGTCCCTGATCTACCAGATTTGGACAAACCCAAGATCTTTTGACTATTTTATGAAAACAGAGAAATAACACCCACCACCATCTCTCACACACAAGGCTATTGGCTATTCTAGGGTGAAGAGGTATCTGTCTCTGTTTTCACAAAAAAAATTCAAAAGTTTGCAGGTTCACTCCTTTCTAGGACAAAAACAGATTCTGAAACCTCAAAGTTCTTTGTGAAACAGAGTTGTTGTTTACTGAAGAGAGGCAGTAGGAAGGCAACATTAAATAGTCCCAGGAGAAGTCCTATAGGTGTCAACACTGATGATGCCTCTAAATTAAGTTATGTAGCAATTTTTATAAATAAATCTAGTTTTCTTAATGAAAGATTGGGAGAGGCAACGGCAACTGCAGGTTTGATTAGACCCCGGCTGGTGGCTGTTTGCTCATTTTACACAGGACCCCAAATGGCACCCATGTGTATCAACTCTGATGTGTTTTCAAATTAAAACTGGATCCATTTTTTAGGAACGTTCAAGAAACTATAGTTGAACAAACACTTGGACAAGTCCATTTACATCCACTGATTTTAGAGAATGTTGTGTATGTGTTAAGAGGTCATTGGGAGCAAGATTGCTCTTGCCAACTCTACCACTGACCCAGTGTGAGACCTGGATTAATGTTCATATTGCAGTAGCACTTGTATACCCCAACTCATGCTGGGCTCCCATCGAGCTAGGAACCGTACAAGCACTGAGCAAGAGACAGTCACTGCTCCAAAGAGCTTAAAGTCTAAGCAGATAAAATATACAAGGGTAGGAAAGGAAGCCGAGACACAAATGTCAAGTTACTTGCCCGGGGACACACAATGGGTCAGAGGCATAGCTAGAAATAGAACCCAGGTCTCTTTTATGGCCGGTGCTCTATCGCTAGAAAACACTGTGTTTCAGATTAACACTTATAATCTTTGCTCCTTTGTTTATTCATATATAAAATGGGTATAAAGCTAGTGCACCTGGTAATCTTTCTTTAAGATTGTAAATTATTTTTATCCACTATTGAAAACTGACCTGTACAGTAGGATTAAAAGCTTATATCGATAAAAAAAATACAAGAAGAATCATGTTTAAATTGAAAAATGAATTTTGTAATTTGCTTTCAGTCAGTATTAAGAACATTTTCCTACATTGTTTTGCAAACTATCTACAGTTTGTTCTGGTTGTTTAAAAAGAAGAATAATTTGAAACTGAAAACTAGATGGTGGCAGCAATAACTTACAAGTCCTGCACTTATTTTTTATTAAACATAAGGCAGTGCTTTTCCTTCATTCTGCCAAAGATTGAGGCTTTGAAATATTAATTTGATATTGTACAAACTTGTTCACAAAAATTATTCCTCTAACTGTGATACGGAATAAGTTCATAAAAAAATCATGACCAGTTCTGTGACAATTTGCAAGTAGAATAAGGACTAAATGCTAGGAGAAAATATGTCAGTCATTCCCATTAAATTAGAAATAAACAATCCATTGAAGAAGTGGTCTCAGTGCAGCCACACCCTTGACTGTTAATACATAATCCTAGGGAAGATCTTGTCTCATCCTAAAAATAAAAGTGTAAAGCTATAGCCAAAACCAATAAGCAGCAGCATCTCAAGTACAAGTTTCTGACTGAAATTTTCTAGGTGACTCCTCTCTCTGGAAGATGCTTGTATGCTGAATGGGCACTAGGGGTCTGAGGTTGGTGGAAAGACTCCAACTGACTTCAGTGGGATCAAGTTCTTTTGTTGTATCTTTTTTACAAAGATGTTTTGTTGTATCTCACATTTATGCATATGTGATATAGTACACAAGCGAATTAGTTAAGGAAAACCCCTTCAGCTGTGAGGCAGTAACTAGATAGTACATACAAAGATAGATCTATTTGATGGTAGGGACAGCAGAAGGTAAAGGCAATACATAGTAAACTGTCTAACGCCTGAAATCACAACAGTTCTTGAGGCCTCAATATCTTGCAGAGTGGTCTGTTCACAGCAATAGAAGTGAGTATAGTAGGTTAGTGATAAACGGACACTAGAAATTCTGAGGGGATGCAACTATTTACACTTAAACTATTAACAAACAGTAAAAGCAATTACAACTTACATATATGGAGATAATTAGTAAAGGTGGTAATTTCTGAAGATGGCATTTACCTATAAGTGAACTGGAAGTCACATCTGTATTAAAGTTGCTAAACACCTCCCTCTACAACCCCCTGTTTTTAGATACTGATAACTTTGCCAAACTCTGTTAGTCCTGAAATATTCTATGCTCAGTCTGTGCAGCCATGTCAGCAGCTCACATGATTGTATCATGAGTCTTATGATGTTTGGTGTTTTTCCCTAAAACTCAAGCGCCTAGTGTCATGTTTGTGGGAATCTTAGCTGTCATTAAAACAAAAATAAGTTTCTGGTTATATGGTTTCAGAGAAGAGCTTGGAAATTTGCTGCAGAATGCTCTAAGACAGAAAGGCAAATAAATACTTTAAAAAAAATCTCATGCTTTTAAGACAATTTAATTATTTTTGGAAGCTATGTTCATATTTTTGAATGTTTGGGAGTGATAATACTGTGGCAGGTGGCATTTCTTTACAAGTTTGAGCAAAAATAGCATTTTTGAGAACAAAGTTAATGAACACTTAATAGTTCTTCCAATGTTCAAAAAAACAATGCTTTTTAAAATAGTTGTAGCATTTCTGTGTTTTGGAGGTAAGAACTTGAAGTTAGATGGGGGATAATCTTGTGATCAGAGAGCGCCTTTTGCTGACCCTTTAATTATCCAAGTTGGCTGATCTACCAGCTGAGGAAAATTGCCATTTGCACTTTTACTGTACAATGGAACACTGACCAAGTTGATTCTCCTCCTGTTTTTGCCCATCAAAATAAGGTTTGTTCTAAGGGATGGTGAACTGGACTGGGAGCCAAAAAACTAAGTTCTAGTTCCACCTCCTCTATTGATTGGAGTTAATTCTGTGCACTTCATAATATTATTATTGATCCAAGGATATGCCAAACCTAGGTAGATGGCAAATATCAGCCTCCTCTCTCTCATTTTACAAAATGAGTAACCGAGAGGTTGTAAAGGTTACTCTCGGTACAAACCACATTTGTAATATGATAGACTCGAGTGTCATCCACTATTCTCTGTCTACATGCTTGGCTATGCTATATAAATTGGACTACTTCAGCATATGTAACTCACTTGTTCAGTGCATTACATGCCCTCTCTTGTGGTTAGTTCACAGACCTACTCCTGCTGCAAGCTAATGAAGTTATTAGACATTTAAACTCAGTTTGTAGAGGTCTCTGTGGCAGTTGTGAAATTCAAACATTGCTGATGAGTCATGCACAGGGTTATACATGATATAATTTCTTTTATTTTCTTTATTTTTCATTTTTCATTTCTTTACATGGAACATTCCATTAAACAATCAAACAAACAAAAAAGCTAAATTGAAAGAACATTATTAAGGTTGAAAAGTCAAACACTCAAAAACTATGAAATGTTTTTATTAAGGTTTCCTCATGCACTTGCATTTTGATCTAGCCTTTGGTTATACATGATTGCCTATTTTTTTTCCCCAAAGGGGTCTGCCTTATGAATGGATAATGCTTAGCGAATTATTTAAGGTTCTGTTATGAATAAGGTTGTCTATAGGTTCCCTGCCTCATTTACTGCAAAATTTGGAAGGTGTGAAATGAATGGGGATGAAGGGGCTACTTGAAGAGAGAGGATAGTCTTGTGTTTAAGATACTTGACTGTGACTCAGGAGAACTGGATTCTATATCTGACTCTGCCATAAAATTCCTGTGGGATGCCACAAAAATTACTTAAACTAAAGTCTTCAGAGGTGACTATTAACTGTTTGGACTTCATTTTCTGGATGACTAACCTGAAACACCTAGAAACTGATTTTCAAAAGAGCTGAGCACTTGTAACTGCATTTTAAGTGAATGGGGACTGTAGGTGCTCAGTACCTCTAAAAATAAGGCACAAAAATTTCAAGTTCGGCACCCAATCACTGAGGCACTAAAAATGTACGGATGCTTGTGTACATTTTGGCTTTAATCACTTTGTGATTCAGTTCCACATCTGTAAATCAGAAGTAATTGCAGGGGTACTGTAAAGATAAATTTGTTTGAGAGATGCTGGGATACTAAATTCATATGATTTATGTAATTAAAGATAATATCATCAGACTTACTTATATGCAGCCCTAATTTGGCATTTCCTAATCTTCAAATGCTTGACCTAGCAACCATATTTTTTAATACAGGGATTTTTATTTGTATTTGTATGAAGTTAGGATATGCAGTGTGCTTGGGAAGCTTACAGTTTAATAGTACCACAGGTGCTATAAAGAACTTTGATTCGGCTATGGGCCTAGTGTACTTGTTAAGACAGTCCCAGTACCAAGGCCTTGTTAGTTAATCCAGAACTAACAAGTGTAAAAGCTATAATAAGGTAGAAAAGTCACAGCCCTTTTTTTCAAACTCCCAGGCTGGGATTTCTGACAAGACAAGTCATTCAAAATGGCTATTGCAGGCATCTTATGTTCTTCCCTGACGAGAGATTGCTGGCTGCACTAGTTGGTGAATTGACTGGCTACAACTGCTCTATGTATCTTCCAGGTCTCTATGGTACTCACAGGATCTGGCAGTATTCAACTGTACAGAAAAATAACCCAGGATGAGGCACTAATAAGATTAAAGCAACTTTTCTTAGCACCTGACTGATGCATAACTTCTGTAATGGCTCTCAGCATAATTTGTCTCCTCTCCTTGTTTGGGTTGGTAGAAAGACTCTTTCTTGTGTAAATGGCTTCACATAGGTTCATAGATGGTAATCAAATCTGACCTTCTGCATGTGTATCACAGGCTATAACTTTTGGTTGAACTAGGACATGTCTTTTAGAAAGAGGCCTTGATTTTGAAGGCTTAAAGTGACAGAAAATCAACAACATAGTCCACATCTCTTAGTAATTTTTTCCCAGGTTGACTACCCTTAGCCTTAAAATTGTGTGCATTTTTTTCACTTTGAATTGGTCTAGTTTTGAATTCTAGCTATTGAATCTTGTTATGCCTTTTTTTAATAGTTTAAGGAGTCCTCTAGTAGCAGAAGTCTCATCTCCATGTAAGTACTTATAGACTGTGATCAAGTGAACTCTTTAACATTCTCAATTTATTTTGTTTGTCTTTTCATCCAAGGATGGCCTCTGAAAGTTGGAAATGTGCAAATTATATTGTATTTGTTGCAGTAACCTATTACAGATGCAATGGTGATTCCATGGATGGCTGACAGTGGAAATTCTCTTCTAATCTTACCTACAATAAGAAGTAAATAGTCTTCTCTGGGCTGGTAGGGAGTAACTCACAAATTTCTCTGAGGGCATGTCTACATTACATGCTGGATCGACGGGAAGTGATTGATCCAGAGGAGGGTTGATTTATCTCATCTAGTCTAAACGCGATAAATTGATTGCCGAGCGCTCTCCTGTTGACTCCGGTACTCCAGCAGAGTGAGAAGCAGAGTCAACGGGGGAGCATCAACTGTCGATTTACCTCAGTGAAGACACTGAGTAAGTAGATCTAAGTATGTCGACTTCAGCTATGTTATTTACGTAGCTGAAGTTGCGAAACTTAAATCGATCCCCCCCCCCCTCCCACCAGTGTAGACCAGGCCTGAGAGAATGACTTCTTTACTCACATTCAGTGCATCTAAATGTCCCCTAATTTAAGGGGTGGGGATATGTCACTCTAACTTTATGAGACTTGACATCATCAGAGGAAGTTTAATAGTTTTTTAGCCATTTCAGAAATAATTGGCTATAGTGTTCTCTTGACAATAGGTTTCTGCATACTGAGAGAATATACACCCCATGTGTAGTTTGCTTGTTTCATCAAATCACTTTATAGTGAAGTTCAAATTTAAAATTTACTATTAAAAACTTGAGTCAATGTATAAACATTTGGCTACATACTCAAACTTACTGTTATTTTTTATAATGAAACCCACTCATACAGATCTCTTCGTTGCACTCTATTCTGAAAATCCCATTGTATGCTGGTTATTAAGGAAGCAAAACTGAACTATCTGCACATTAAAAAAAAATCAATATTTTTCCTCCTCTGTAGAAATCAAGTGTGTGATTTTTGTCTGTCATTGTAACATTGTTTGTTCAAGGGCATTCAGGAGCTCTGAAATAGTAATATAAGAGGATGGGTCTAATGCAGGTGTAATTTTCACCAGGTCCCCTGTGATCATAGAAAGAACTGTAGACCACTAGTTTAAGCACTGAACTTATACTGAGGAAATCCTGAGTTGTAGTTCAGGGTTCTTGTCTGGACATCAATACTGTGGCAATAGACAATTTACTTTGCATCTGGTTCAATTTATGTAAATCTGAAATGAGGAGAATACCTCCTTGCAGGGCTAATGATGGTTAATTAGATAATGTTTGCAAAGTGCTTAGTATTATTATCATTACCTTAATTAACCTGCAAACCATCCTGAGTATGTGCTTAGCAGTTTTGAAAACATAGCAAGGTTGTGAGAAAGGAATCTCTTTTAGCCTGATGGTTGTATTGCTTAATTTGCAGTCTGGTTCTTGTGCCCATGAGTAGATTTAAGTGAGTCCACAGAATGTAAAGTGGTCTGTTTTTCCATTCAATGACCAGGCATTATGAAATTTGAGCAGTGTGTGTCAGTCTCCCTATCCTGACCACCAGAATAGTTCCTGACACCACTTTCTGAAGTGTGCCAGAGAAGTCAAGTACACAGACTTATGAATTCATAAAACAATAGCTTTGAAATAAAATACTCATCTTAGCCTGGTTTGAACAGAATTATTCATGATTTTTGGTAAATTCTATAATGTAAGTAACTAAAGGGTAGAATGTAAATATCATGAACAGGCCACTTCAGTTACATTCAGAAACAAATGTGCCCAAGCAATTTGATTAAGGCATTTAGTCTGAACTATAGAACCAACAATTACAAGCAAGCATTAATACTAAAACATAATGATTTGTAACTGTCCTATACCTATGCCAAAATATTCCAACTAAATATACTGAGCTTAAGTCCTGCAAAACAAGGGGAATGGTTTCTGCATAGTAATCTAACATGTTTAGAACATTTGCTTAACCAAATAGTTTGTGTTGTGAAGAATATATAGTACCACTGAATTAATCTGTTCATCTTAAAAATATGTACATGTTTTTATGTTTGATACTGATTTTGTTGAGTCTGGTGGAGAATAAATAACTTAGATTAAAATTTTGTCAGTCCTTGGCTTTAATTTTATACCAGTATTGGCTAACATGTTAATATTTCTGAAAAAGGTTGTCACAGTTACTGGCAAGCTGTGCTTTGTAGAACCCTTTCAATCCCTCTAGAGTGCATTCCTTGGCTGACAGACCTGCCTCACTCACCTCATCTCACTATTGGTGGAACCACATAGTCCAGCCACTCCTAGAGTGGGTTTCTGCATGGCTCCTTCCACCCCTCACATACACACACTTCCCAACCATCTTGGAGATTAGACTAGAACTGGAAGGGACCTTGAAAGGTCATTGAATCCAACCCCCTACCTTCACTAGCAGGACCAAGTAGTGATTTTGCCCTACGTGGCCCCCTCAAGGATTGAACTCACAACCCTGGGTTTAGCAGGCTAATGCTCAGACCACTAAGCTATCCCCAAGAGGGCTAACTGTAAAAACTTTTTTTCCGGGCAGCAGCTGATTAAAGTGACTCAAAAGCAGCATCTTCAAAACAAGGTAGCATTTAATTCCCAGAAGGATGTCTGAATATAGGAAATGGGTTAACACACAGAAAAATCCTACATATTATTTTCTTACCCAAGCTTACACTCTCTATCCATAGCTCAGGTATGTCCAGCTCATTCCCATCTCTGGCTTGCAGAAGCAGACTGTCCTGCTTGCAGCATGCTGTCTCTGTCTCCCTGTATGTCTGTCAGCACTGTCTGACTCCCCGAGCAGTCTCTCCTACTTCCTGAAGCAGCATCTTTAAGGTTAAGGATCTTCTTTGATCCCACACTTTCGACCTTAGGAAGTAAACTGTGCCAGCCTGGTGAGAGCCAAGCAGATAGCATCTTCCCAATTGGTGGCCCTTCCATTGTTTTCTTAACGCATTTTGAAGTTGTTTAACTCAAGTGTTTTGTCTGTGCCATTATTTCATTTGCTGTTTGCTTCCCGTTTAACTCCTGTCAGTAAGGCAGGATAATATCAAACAGATAACCTGGGGGCCATATGATATTTACAAAAAATACTACACAAAACTTCCTCAATCTCCATGTGGGATCAAGGTTTCTATCCATTTTAAAGTCTTTATCCACATGAGCATGTCTGCCGACCTTTTAGACCACACAAGCATTCTATGTTGCAGCTGCTGATTGGTCAGCAGGCCATGCTATCAAGAAGTTGCTATGGTAGGGACCACCCCATACACTCACCAACTTGCATTTCCTACTCTCCAAAAATGCATCACAAGGAAGTTGAATATGGTTGCAGGCTCCCATGCTACCTTCTTTATCATAGATTGCACTGGGGTCTTAAAACTGATGAAAGTGGCTACAGTTTAGTGTGTGTGTCTGTGTATATGTATAAAACTCATATGGATGTTGCCAAGAAGGGGAAAGGCACAGGTCCTGGTGAGCCCCAAACCAGCCAACCAGTCTGAAACCTGTATTATCTTATGTATAGGTGTATGAAATTACGGACCCGTAGGGGAGTGGTGTTTTTCTCTTGTTTCTAACTGCCAGAGAGAAATGGAGGCTAGAAGGTCCCTCCACCGCTTATAATAAATGTAGATTCTGTAATTCAGGTTTCCTCAATCATATAATCTCAAGTTTTGTGAGGTTTGGTGAAGACACCTTCAGCAGAGTGAGTTCCTTGCTTTTCCCATAAAGCTCTCCGTAAGAGATCTGTCAGCCAAGGAGAGAACTTTTTTGGACCCACAGACACTGAAATTTCTTGTGGGTTGTCAGAAAAAGTGAGGGAAGACCATCTAGGTATATATTCAGTATGCATATATACAAAGGAAAAAAAATCCTCACCAGTCTAGGAACAACAATATCAGAAGGAAGTCAAAGTAGTTAGAGCATACTCTATGATACAGTAGATTAAGCCTATTAAAATAGATTAGAAGATAGATAGTTGGTAACATAAAACTACAAGGGATTGAGACTAAAACTTGTTGCCTAGAAGTTTTGGGATTTTTTCAGATTAGAAACCATTAATACATTTTATTTTTTCAAAAGAGACTTGGAGCTAGATAGAGAAGGTTAGTATTAAAAAGATATTTAGAAGGGAAAAATGCAGCTGATGAGTTATTCTAAAATCAAGACTTAACAGAAGACAAGCTGTTTTCTTCAACATGAACTTTAAATGACCAGTTCAAACTCATATACAAAGAAATGTTCCTTAATTACCTGGTCACCATATTTGCTAAGAAAAAGTCAATCTTCTCCAAGTAACATTCCTGATTCTTTTGGATATTTGAATTGTCTTCAGCATGCTGATAAGATGCATAAAGGGCCATCAAATAGCTTTGGGCTATGTTTCAAAGTACAGGCATTTAATAGCATTTTAAACTCCGTTTTCAGGCAATTGCACCATTTCCTTTTTTAATAGAGTAGAAACCTCTTAAAGGTAAAAAACCCATCAATTGCACTGTTTTCAATTTCCTCAGCTGACATGCAGTATCATTTCTCAGATACATCCCATCCTGTTTTGACAGCTGAATCATGTCACAGCAATTGAGTCAGCCTAATGTATCCCAAACCATCTCTTTAATTCAGAACGGGAAAACTATAACTTTAAATAATTCTGCACACTTATTTTGTCCCTAGTTTGGTTTTTGTGTTTCTATTTTAAAAATATTATTTCATCTACACACATTCAAACCTCTCACCTAGCACAAGAACTTTAGGTTATGGTTTATAGTACTAAAATATTTTCCTTTCTGGTAAAATCATATATTAACAAAGCCAGGGAAAGAAAAACATTGGGACCAGTTTGACCAAACTGTGAGGGTCGTACTGACATGAGGGACTGCATAAGGTTTTATAATGTGATTTAGGGCTTAATACAGAAGCCATTTAAGTCAATCTTTCTATTAGGGAATCTTTCTATTAGGATGACCAGAAAGCAGGTGTGAAAAATGAGGATGGGGGTGGAGGGTGGTAGGAGTCTATATAAGAAAAAGACCCAAAAATCGGGACTGTCCCTATAAAATCGGGACATCTGGTCACCCTACTTTCTATTGACTGTAGTGGACATTGGATCAAGTTCATATAACCTTTATTCTAAGCTATCAGACTGAATCCATCTGAGATCTGTATTCATTGAAAGTTATCATCCAATCGCTGTCTGGCTTGAAACAATTTGAAGCAAGCTTAATGATCTTGCTCCCATTTTCATTGAATAGGTGACTACATCAACACCACCGGCACCTTTGTTGAAGTCTAAATGGAGAGGTCATAACAGCTATTCCTGTAGAATAGTATTTAGGCATAACATGAAGGAGTATGTGCTACACTGGCCACTTCTGTAGCTTGTTTGTAGTATAGTTATTGCTTGGGAACTTTCACAAGCACACAGGACACAACCTGATGTAGTCTGTTAACTATTTTGTAGAATTAATTGAAATGAGAAACACACACCAAATTCAGAAACTCTAACACTTTAGGCAAATTATGTGAAAATAAGATCATTAAATAACAATACACTTCCTTTTAAAATAAAAAAATGTGGATTTACAGCTGGTGAAAGGCATTAACTTGACAGCCCTGGTGAGTGCAGCCCTCTATTTTTTCTACAGGGCAGCAGCATGGCAAGCTTTTCATTCATACTGCCCTGCCAGCATCTCTTAACTTTCATATGAGGCAACTTCTAGGGATAACACAGGTGGTCTCAGTGGCCAAAGCATTTCTTAGCCTGTTGAGTTTCTCAGTTAGTGCAAAGCATGGTGATGAGATTGTGATTTGGGAACCAGTACTAAGACCCACCAAATTCATCTCATCTAAGGGCCTGCAAACAGCTAATGATTGGGAGCAAGTTTTGATTTTTTACTAAGATGTGCTAGATACAGACTAGTGAGCTAGCTCATTAATAATGCCTAAAAGCGTGTAATCCTCAAATATATGCTACTGTTATACTTTTTCGAGTGAGACTTATTTAAAACAATGTTTATTAAATCAAATTGTGACTTTTTAAAGTTTTCTTCAGCATTCTCTGGACATGTGGGCAAACATTGGCCACATATTGTTCTGTCTCTTGCAAACATACTTCACAATCAGGTGCTTTATTGTCAAGAGACAACTCCATTAACCAAAATATAAACAATAAAATGCCACAGTAAAAAATAAATGTTACCACAATACTCATTCACTTCTAAATAGGGTGTTTTGGAATATAAAATCATTTTAACAAGTGTAAAATCCATTACGATTATTCTCAGGTCCTTAAGCTCATTTAAGAAGTAGTTTATTCTCTCTCTGCCTCGGCTAAGATTGTTCCATTTGCAAAATTAAGCTCTTAAAAGTTGGAAAATACCAATATTGATATTCTGCCCATTGTGCACAAGTTCTGTAATACATTCTTTAATTATATATTTTTTTTCTGCATTGGTGGTCAGCAGAATTGAAGCCAGGCCTTTTAGATACAAAGTATATGCCACTTCCACATGAGCTGAAGTAGTAACTGGTAGCTTTTATTGCCTCTATGGACCAGCTCCTAAATGGAGACACAACATACATTTTGTCATAGGTTGTACAGCTTTTTGTGAATAACAGAATGTTAACTATCAGGATTCTTGGGGTTCTACTCCCAGCTTTGAGAGCAGAATGTGGGTTAATGGTTACAGGCAGAATAGCTAAACACAGAGATTTGTACATTTTTGTCTGAAAGTGTGTGGCTGAGTGGATTAGAATCAGGTCTGTCATATTAGAGAGGTAGGTTTGTTCAAAGCTCTGCCTGAAGCGACATTCTGCCATTGTGTTTTCAAGATACTTAGTTTACTTATTTCCAGTGGTTGCTGCCACTTAGGACAGGTATATGCTATCAGTAGAAGAAGTCAGACCAGGGCCTATGCTAGCCTGGCTCTTAGAGCAATGCATTTTCCTGTAATCCAAAGTATATTTTGTGGAGATAGTTTCTGTTTCTCTCTTTTGTCTTGTATGCGAGGCTTGCCAGCAGGTGTGACAGGGCTGTCAAATACATTAGCGTCACTTAGCAGTTCTGCTTATATTCTACTGTTCAAATTGCTTTTCTATTGTAGTGCACTAGAAAATAGTTGTAGTGCAAATATACATTTTATTTATACACTGTAAGCTCAGGCATGGGATGCTTAGGATTGTGATTGCTGTGTAGCTCTATGTTTCAGATAGTTAACCAACAATGCACCCTTTTGCACTCACTCACTCTCTCTCTCTCTCACACACACTCTCTCTCTCTCTCTCTCTCTCTCTCTCTCTCTCTCTCTCTCTCTCTTACTTTTCCTGGGGAGGGTTTACTAGTGTCCTGCCAAAATGTATTCTAAAGGATCGAGTTCAATTTTCCAAGCAGTTTTAACTCTTTTGGGGCACAAGAGATGACATACCTAAGTATTCTGTCAGAGAATTAGTTGAAATGTTGTGCTTTTGAAATAGTGGATCAATAGTCATTTGAGAAAAGCCTGAATTAGATGGGGACAATTTGAGATAAGATAGGCAATCTGTTTACAGTCCATTAATGCTGTCTTAGATATTATAGAAAGAAAAGGGCATTAGTTCCTTCATCCTCCTAGGACTCTGAGAGTATTGACCAGTAGGGGGAAGGAGAGACTGAAAACAGAGCCTTTGGAGAGGCATTAGTGATGCATAAGGGAGGAAATTCTTGAAGACATTTGATCAGGTTTACCTCTATAAGAGGGAAAGTGAACCAGGCACTCTTGATCTATGTATTCTGTCTTTGTAGCTCCATGATGATGAGATACAAATTGGTAAAGATGGTTATTTTAAGATTTACATAAAAAAGCTCTGACAAGGAATTAATCATATTAGCTCAAAAAGATAAGGATCCATTGCAAGTATATATTGTGCATATATTTTCAGTTCTCCAGTATGACTTCATAAAACACTAACATGGTCCACACAATGAACAAGAAGGATATTAGAATCTTAACACTGTACAAATAGTATACATTTCTTGTACAAATATGCTGCATCTTCTATAGAATCATTTAAAAATAAACAGAACACAACACAACAGTTAAGAAGCTTCCAGAGCTTTAAGCATCTTGTCATTTTTCAGCATGAAGGAATATCATTTTGACAGATTAGATTAAAAAGTACTAATTGTTATAACCATTCAGAACTCTTAACACAAGATAGCTTAAAACAAGCTGGAAAACTACCACTTAGAAACTCCTACGGTTCTTCACAGAAATCATTTTGCAAAGATCATTGATGAACTGCGTGAAAATGTTAATCTGAGATGATCCCTCACTCTCACAGATCTTGCGAGACAGGCCAGTCCTCACTTATAGACAGCCTCCCAACCTGAAGCAAATACTCACCAGCAACCGCACACAATACAACATAAACACTAACCCAGGAACCTATCTTTGCAACAAAGCCCGAATCCAGCTCTGTCCATATATCTATTCAGATGACACCATCATAGACCTAATCACATCAGCCACGCCATCAGGGGCTCGTTCACCTGCACATCGACCAACCGTGATATATGCCATCATGTGCCAGCAATGCCCCTCTGCCATGTACATTGGCCAAACCAGACAGTCTCTATGCAAAAGAATAAATGGACACAAATCTGACATCATTAATCATAACATTCAAAACCCAGCGGGAGAACACTTCAACCTCTCTAGCCACTCAGTGACAGACTTGAAGGTAGCAATTTTGCAACAAAAAAACTTCAAAAACAGACTCCAAAGAGAGACTGACAAACTCAAATTAATATGCAAATTAGATACAATTAACTCAGGCCTAAACAGAGACTGGGAATGGTTGGGTCATTACACTAATTGAATCTATTTCCCTATGTTAAGTTCTCCTCACACCTTCTATGGGTCTTCTTATCACTTCAAAAGTTTTTTTTCTCCTGCTGTTGACAGCTCATCTCAATTGATTAGACTCTTCCTGTTGGTATGCATACTTCCACCTTTTCATGTTCTCTGTATGTATAAATATTTCCTGTCTGTGTTCCATTCTATGCTTCCGAAGAAGTGGGCTGTAGCTCATGAAAGCTCATGGTGAAATAAATTTGTTAGTCTCTAAGGTGCCACAAGTACTCCTGTTCTTTTTGCAGATACAGACTAACACGGCTGCTACTCTGAAATCTCAGCATTGTTTCAAACTGGAATAGCTCCCTAAAGTGTACTTTTATAGTCCTAATATTATAAGTAACAACATACACACAACAAAATGTTCTGGTGATATACTATCATTAAATATTTACAGGAATAGGGACTTTAACCTGAATCTCCCATAACCCTGGAGAGTGCCCTCACTACTGGACTCTAGAGTCAATCTCTCTTGCGGTCTCTATGGCCCAAAGAATAGTTAGTTCTTTAATATAAAGTGGAACTACTTCAACAGGAGAGATTGAGAAACATTAACCTCAGGATAACAAATAGCGGTGGTTAGGTTAGTTTTCTAAGACAGGGCTGTCATAACATTTTTTCCCAGATCTGGACCTTAGCGTCCAAAATATGGGTGTTAGCATGAAAACCTCCAAGCTTAGTTACCAGCTTGGACCTGGTAAAGCTGCCACCAGCCAGGAATTATACAGTGCCTAGCTCACTGTGGTCTCCCCAAAACTTTC
The DNA here is from genome assembly GCF_007399415.2 of Gopherus evgoodei. Lineage (NCBI taxonomy): Eukaryota > Metazoa > Chordata > Testudines > Testudinidae > Gopherus > Gopherus evgoodei. The sequence goes on from NC_044326.1 coordinate 77,985,241, forward strand.
CCTGGGGGACTCCCAGACTCAGATGCCTTGAGTCTTACAACAAAGGGAAATAATCCCCTCCCCTTGTTTCCTGGTTACTTCCTCCCAGGCTCCCCTCCCTGGATGACCCTAGGAGATTCCCTGCTTCCAGTCCTGGAAACACAAGTACCGAGAGAGCTAATCTCTCTTCCCCCCTCACCCAGAGGGTATGCAAAGTCAGGCTTAGTAAATTTAACACAAAGAGATTTTCCCCCGACTTCTTTCTCCCACCAATTCCCTGGTGAGCTGCAGACTCAATTCCCTGGAGTCCCCACTAAAGAAAAACTCCAACAGGTCTTAAAAAGAAAGCTTTATATAAAAAAAAGAAAGAAAAAGACATTAAAAATAGTCTCTCTAATAAGATGACAATATACAGGGTCAATTGCTTAAGAAAAAAAAGTGAATAAACAGCCTTATCCAAAAAGAATACAATTCAAAACACTCCAGCAACTACACACATGTAAATACAAAAGAAAACAATATAAACCTATTGTCTTACTATCCTTGTACTTACAACTTGGAAACAGAAGATTAGAAAGCCAGGAGATAGAAAGATCACTCTCAGAGCCGAGAGGGTCAGACCCAAGACAAAGAACAAAGAACTCACACCCCAAAACTTCCCTCCATCCAGATTTGAAAAAGTCTTGTTTCCTGATTGGTCCTCTGGTCAGGTGTTTCAGGTTACTGTTGTTACCCCTTTACAGGTAAAAGAACATTAACCCTTAGCTATCTGTTTATGACAAGTGCTTCTCAAAGTTGGGCTGCCTCTTGTGCAGGGAAAGCCCCATTCACCGCTCCAGGCCAATGGGGGCTGCGGAAAGCGGTACGGGCTGAGGGATGTGTTGGCCGCCTTTCCCACAACCCCCATTGCCCTGGAGCTTGAACCGCGGCCAGTGGGAGCCACAATTAGCCGAACCTGTGGACGCAGCAGGTAAACAAACCTGCCAGGGGCTTTCCCGGAACAAGCGGCGGCCCTAGTTTGAGAAGCACTGTTCTAAGATATGGGAGAGCTCAGTTCAAGTCACTGCTCTAAATCAAGCACAGTAAAAATTTGAAATCAGGTCTCCCAAATTCCAGATGGGTGCCCTAACCATTGAGTATACATTATATTGGTGCAGGAGGTCTCTTGCTGTTTTTTGGTGAGGAAGGACTGGCCTGGCTTAGGGAACTAACTCTATGAGAGAGTTAACAATTATTAATCCCAAGCAGCATTAAATACCTATGAAAAATGCATCATTAACATAACTATGATGAAATGACTTCCATATATTTATTTTCTTCAACAAACTATTTATTTCTGTCAAAGTAACAATGTTCTGAGTTTTGCAAGAGTTATTTTTGGAACTAAAATTGATGGAGAGTCGCTAAGCAAAATTGTTTATAAATGCCTAGGACCACTTATCATTTTTGGACCAGAGCATAACCCAATTTGTGCAGCTCTGCGAAGTAGTAATGAGGCTTAAGGGTCCCCTTTAGTACCTTGTAGCAGGTATCTGTACTGCCACACACCACAGAAGAGAAATCAGACTCTGTAGAGCTGCTACATTCTCTCGTGAACAGGGGTATAGAATAGACATTAAATGGTGTGTCAATACCAGAAAGGCTCCTTTAATTTATAGGACAAAGTTATGTCACATTTTATCTTAATTGAGAAGAATTATATTTTAGGAGAAATCTTCAACATATGCATACTTTCACAGACTCATATAAACATTTGAGACACACTAAGTAAATAACAGTGGGATGGGATGATAACTATGGGAGGCTCTCCAAGGAAGAGTTCTATCTCTGGAAATGTGAATTGATGATATATGGTTATGATTATTAACATGTTTTACTTAAATATACAAGAACAGTTTCACTGTAGTTTTTATTTACAACTTGTGACTTACAAGGAAAAAGTTTACAGATCATCTGAGAGGGAGGTGGCAAAGGATTATTCAATTTGTCTAGGAGAAGAATTTATTATGTATGAGACAAGATGGGGGGACTATTGAATATGAGATCCAAGAAGAAAAAGATTACTGGAAAATTAAATGAAGTCTTTAATTAGGGAAATAAACATTTTCTATAAAATCGCAGAATAATAGAAGATTAATGTTGGAAGGGACCTCAGGAGGTCATCTAGCCCAACCCCCTGCTCAAAGCAGGACAACGCCTACTAAATCATCCCAGCCAGGGCTTTGTCAAGCCAGGCCTTAAAAACCTCTGACAATGGAGATTCCACCACCTCCCCAGGTAACCCATTGCAATGCTTCTCCACCCTCCTAGTGAAATAGTGTTTCATAATATCTAACCTAGACCTCCCCCACTGCAATTTAAGACCATTACTTCTTGTTCTCTAATCTGCCACTACTGAGAACAGCCTAGCTCCATCCTCTTTGGATCCCCCATTCAGGTAGTTGAAGGCTGCTATCAAATCCTCCCTCACTCTTCTTTTCTGCAGGCTAAATAAGCCCAGTTCCCTCAGCCTCTCCTTGTCAGTCATGTGTCCCAGCCCCTAATCAGTTTTGTGGCCCTTTGCTGGACTCTCTCCAATTTGTCCACATCCTTTCTTTAGTGAGGGGCAAAACTAGATGCAATACTCCAGATGTGACCTCACCAGTGCTTAATAGAGGGGAATAATCACTTTCCTTGACCTGTTGGCAATGCTCCTACTAATGCAGCCCAATATGCTGTTAGCTTTCTTGGCAACAAGGGCACACTGTTGACTCATATCCAGCTTCTCGTCCACTGTAATCCCAGGTCCTTTTCTGCAGTACTGCCGCTTAGCCATTCGGTCCCCAGCTTGTAGCAGTGCATGGGATTCTTCTGTTCTAAATGCAGGACTCTGTACTTGTCCTTGCTGAACCTCATCAGATTTCTTTTGGCCCAATCCTTCAATTTGTCTAGGTCACTGTGGACCCTGTCCTTACCCTCTAGCATATCTACCTCTCCCCCTATCTTAGTGTCATCCATGAACTTGTGGAGAGTGCAGTCCATCCCATCATCCAGATCATTTAATTGAACACAACCTGCCCCATGACCGATCCCTGGGGCACTCCACTTGATACCGGCTGCCACTAGACATTGAGACATTGATCACTACCCGTTGAGTCTGATGATCTAGACAGCTTTCTATCCACCTTATAGTTCATTCATTCAATCCAGTTTTTAACTTGCTGGGAAGAATACTGTGGGAGACCATATCAAAAGCTTTGCTAAAGTCAAGATGTATCACGTCCACCGCTTTCCCCATATTCACTGACCCAGTTATTTCATCATAGAAGACAATCAGGTTGGTCAGGCATGACTTGCTCTTGGTAAATCCATATTGACTTCCTGATCACCTTACTCTCCTCCATGTGCTTCAAAATGGATTCCTCCATGATTTTTCCAGTGACTGAGGTGAGGCTGACCAGTCAGTAGTTCCCCGGATTCTCCTTCCCGTTTTTAAAGATAGGCACTATATTTGCCTTTCTCTAATCGTCCAGGACCCCCCTTGATCGCCACTATTATCAAATGTATTTGTATTGTACATATCTCTGTCAATTTAAATATCTCTTATAAAACAGACCAGTTTTTAGAGCAAGTTTATTTAGAAAATATTATATAAAACACTAGATATTTCAGACAATGAGAAATATAACTAGAAATATAACTTCCCATTACAGTAAATTATTTCCTTAACTTATATGGGTTCAGAAATATTTTATAAAGACTTCACATTGGGGAATGCTCTATGCAGTATGTGAAGTCAGCTATACCCTGGGTGAATGTTATTCAATTTGTGTGGTCAGATACAGATGTTTGTTTTGTTTGTTTTGTTTTTATAATTTGGAAAAAAAATGCATTCATATAAGTGAGACACCAATATCACTAGCCAAAACTTGTGGGAATAGGTGGTACTCAAATTTGTAGCTCAGCTAATTTTGTACAGGTTAGATCACTTGATTTTTGCAGTCATTCCTACCTCCTGGTCAAAGCATTTTATTTTAGAAATAGAATTTAGGGACAAAGCTGAAATCAGCAAACTTGTTTCACAGAGAACCTTAGCTCTATGTAAATTTAAGCCTTTTGGATAAAGAGAAAAGCCAAAGTGTGTTGCTTCACTTATCCTATAACACAAAACATTTGAGCACAAGTTTTATTTAGTGCATAAGTGGTCAGACATGGAATGTATGTACTGGAAATTATTCTCGTATGCTGCTATGAAAATCATTATAGCTCAGTAAATGTACACTGCAGTTTATACAGTAAGGCACATGCCCTGCTCCAAGAAACTCAAACAATTTAATTTAGACAAAATTAAGGAAAAAGAGCATGTGATGAATTATTGATGAGAAGTAGTAGTTGGGAAAGATTCCAGGTAGCAATGGCTTTTAAGGAGGGATTTAAAAATGGGAGAGGGATGGAGTGCACCTGGT